>NC_133452.1:104112353-104415384 GCF_048565385.1 Saimiri boliviensis
GAATTTCCACTAATCTAGAATAGATCAAATGAAGGAAATCTCTTTTCAACTGAATGGGACATTATAAAGTATATGCCTGTGATTCCTTAAAACATACAAACTAAGAACAACAATAGCAACCACAAGATCTAGAATTCAGCTTTCCACTTCAGTTCTCTTTGTTTGATAACACTTTCCACACCGGCACGCTAATGCTCCTCTGCCCATTTGCTCTATCTGAATTAAAGACTGAAAATGCTAACTTCCATGTGGTTTTCTAAATGTTTTCTGGGTTGGTATCTCAGTCTTTCAGGTTAAACTTCACCCTTAATGAAGAATTACCTAATCCTTTACCATTGGTTAAGTGATTCTTCATATAGTTCTTCCCATATTAAATGAATTGAATTAGGAAGCCTGCCATGCCCTTGACGTACTCTAACTCAGCCTGGAAAAGTGAGATCTCACCAAACCTAGTGGTTTAGCACATGATCCTACAAACACCTACCTCAATCTTTTCAGGAGTTGTTTCAGAACACACTGCTTAGCAACAAAATATTCCTGAGTGGATATCCTGCTACTGGAATTAATGATCCTAAACATCTCATTTTTCTTTCTGACTTTTCTCTTTATAAGACACCTGGCTTTTAGAAATGTAGTTGAAATGATTTTCCCCAGTTGCAGGATTCTAGGTCTTTTTCTTATCCAGCATATTGTCAAAGTAGTTTTGTAAAAGAGAAAGAGACTAGACACACCAATTTTATTTAAAATTTAAAAACAAACTTTGAAGCAATCTGGAACATATAAGAAGAATGTTCTAATAATTATGATTCACCTTTATGAGAAGAATAGGTCTAGTATGTTTTATTATGTATCCCTCCTAACAAGTCTGGAATCAATTTGATGAATTTTGATTTTCACATCCTCAAAGATGTATTAGCTGACTCAGAAATTTCAGGGAAACAATGTCAGAATTTGTGGTTCTGTTGAAACTTCCTCTGCGTGTGTCAGGATTCGGATTACTGCCCTATAGATCATTTCTCCAGGATTTGGCAAATCAAAGTCAAACAAATTTATATCAAAATCTAAGTCTGCTAAATGGTGGTACATATGGGAAATTGAGAAGGAATTTTACCTGTATTTTTAATAGGAACTACATTCAATTATCATTCCTACATATCACCCTTGAGTTGGATAGCATCATATCCTCCACCAGCATTAAGGTTTGCTCTCTAAACAACAAAAATTATATAATCCAAAATGTCTGTGCAACCCCTTGCTGTATTTTTCACTTGATTGCAAAAGGAATTATAAGCTAAATTTAGCCATCAAAATAGTAACTTATTATAGTTGTCTTCTCTGTCCATTTTTCATATTTTAAATTGAGTTTGAATTTTTTTCTTTTTTCTCTTCCTATTAAAATTCAGCCTTCGCTTAAAAATTTCCAAGTCTGACCATTCACATAAGTGGAATAATAATATTATGGGGCTGAAAGGGATAACAATCCTAAGAATTTTTAGCAGTTTATTCAAACTTTTTTTTTTTTTTTTTTTTTTTGAGACAGAGTCTTGTTCTGTCACCTGGGCAAGAGTGTAGTGGCACAATCTCAGCTCAAGCAACCTCTGCTCCCAGGTTCAAGCAATTCTCCTGTCTCAGCCTCCCGAGCAGCTGGGATTACAGGTGCCCACCACCATGCCCGGCTTATTTTTGTATTTTTAGGTGAGACGGAGTTTCACCATATTAGTCAGGATGGTCTCAAACTCTTGACTTCAGGTGATCCGCCCACCTCGGCCTTCCAAAGTGCTGGGATTACAGGCATGAGCCATCATGCCCAGCGTCAAACTGTCTTTTTTATACATACTACATACTTGGGATTATAGACAAGCTGAAACTACCTTTTACTATCCTGTGTATAAACAACTGGGACACAGGTCATAATAAACACACCAGGGAGAATTTAGATATACATTTGTATAATTCTATTCTTATGAAAGAAATGTATCCCTTGAAACTTTATTGTGATAGCTCTCAATGTAATCTTAGAGTCTGGACTTCAAGATCAGTAACAGACACAAATTTTAGGACAATGCCACTAAGAATAAAGATGCCGAAGAAAGAACTCTAGAAGCACAGATGTCCAATACTAACAACCTATTTTATTTTCATTCATAGTTGACTTGCGTTTTCTGACAGGATACCCTTAAGGCTCTTTCTTTAGCTTTGGAATTTAGTCACTTCAATAGAGGATGTCTTGGAATTGAGCTCTTCCAATTTTTTCTTTGAGCTCTTCCAATTTTTTCAGTGATGTCCTTTTCATCTGCAGATTCAAGCAATTCCAAGTTTCAGAAAACTTTTCTCTAGTTTTTCTGTTGCCCTTGTTCTCTCCTCTTCTTCAGGGTTTCTAACTAAGCATCATTGGATGCTCCTTTGTCTCTTTCTGGATATCACCTTCTCTCATTAATTTTTATAACCTTAGTTATTTTTCAGTCATATTTCTTCCTTTTTTCCTCTTCCTCCTCCTCCTTCTCCTGTACCTTCTCTTCCTCTTCTTCTTCCTCCTTCCTTTTGGCTTCTAATGGCATTTTCATCTCCTTAATGGCTTTTTCTCTTTTATTTATTGTCTAAGTTTTTCAAGTTTGCTTTTCTTTGCCTTGTCTTGTAATCTTTTTCTTTGGGCTATTCTATAATTTTGAGCTATTTTTAAAAAGCAAAGATAGTCTTTAAATAACACATTTAAGATTATGAAGAACAAGCTCTGTGCTCTCTGATTTAATCAGCCTTCAGATGTATGTTCCTTAGCCCTGACACCTACTCTCTCTATATCAATAGGGTGTGGGATGTTTTCTTTCTGGTAATTTTATCTTTGAACATTGACTATCCCTTTGCTAAAGAGTAGCCTAGGGGATAGGTGAGGAAATATTCATATTAGGTTTATGTCCTAAATACTTTTACATTACATCTGTTATGTCTTTAGCCTTAAGAACATAAACTTTCCTCAATATTTCATACTAATAGGTCTGGGATGGCTCATAGTTAAGCCCCTTAAATCACAAACTCCCTGAACCCCACTCACCAAAGGCCATCTTCCTTAGCATGATCCTATATCACTGATCATAAAAATGGCTAGTATTTAAGATTTCTTCTTTGGATCCACTTTCAAAAGTTAGAATGAACATCTATATAATATTACCAGATTCTTCCTCCATATTTGCCTGTGTTTCAGATCTCATCACTCTAACCAAAAGATCATTGGATTTGCATTTGAGAATTGTGACCCTTTCTTTAAAAGGAAACTCTATCTTGCCTGAGGTTGGAGGACATATGTGTTGGCTCTCAGCACCCTCTCTCACCATAATTCAAATTCATAGTATTTGGCAGGTTTTCTCACAGTTTGAGGTTATGGATATTTCCTTGTTTCACTGAAGATGGATTTTTTCTCCTCTCTTTTTCATTTTTTGTTGCTGTTGTTGGTGAATGTCAGTAATACTGAATAGAGTAAAAGTGACCATCATATGCTATGTTTAATTAGAGATGAGAACTTCAAAGATCAGAAGAAACCCTGGGACTAAATTTTATAGCCAAAACACTTTCTTTTAATAATGTATATGGTGTATATAAATCTTAAAATTCGAATAATAGCTGTTCCATACCACTTCATTTATTTTAATCAGTGTTTTAGATCAAATCTCATGGTTCATGTAATACCACTAAATCAGGTTAGAGCAAATGCAAACTATGTTATAACACAGAAGTGCTATTTAAAGAACAGTATATTTCTTATGTATCTCATATATAAAATATGAGAAGAAAGAAATGCTTCTCATATAGGAAGTGCTCAAAATTTAAGTTTCTTTTCTTCTATAACTAGTAAGTATATATAAGAGAAGAGGACAGAATTGTCAACGTATCTTTTACTAAGGCTTCTAGCTACTTATCAGGGCCTAGTAAGAAGAAAATGCTGTTCTTATTTATTTGAGATGGGGTCACACTATATTGCCCAGGCTGGCCTTAAACTCCTGGACTCAAGCAATCCTCCTGCCTCAGCCTCCTGAGTAGCTGGAATTAAAAGTGAGTGCCACTGCACCTGGCTAAACATGCAGTTCTTATTGTAATAAGATCAAGTCCAAAATGTAGTTTGCTTGTTGTATATTTTGCTCTAACCAGGTTCACAAATTTTATAAGAAACTTATTAATTATATGTAACTAACATATCTTTCAAACAAAAATTTGTGAGGATGTTAGTCAGTATCCGTTTAATGATTTTGGAACACTAATTGCAACCAAAATCCTCTTGTTTTCCACACACGCCACCCAAGGAGACTGGGACTTAAATTTGTGTTAACAAACACAATCACATAATAAAGCTACTTCTTCCTTCCTGCCTTATACTCATGTTATTAGACAACATGTCCAAGAACAGCTGTTCCTGTAACTCCCATAAACCCATTAACCCCCACTCACACCCTGTCTCCCAACTGTTTGCACTTCCACAAGGTCATACAACTTACTCCAAAAGTTTGCTAATGTGCAAAGCCTGAGAGCTTACAAAGCACATCAACACAACTCAGATAAATCTAGTACAGATGCTCCTCGATTTACAACGTGGGGTTATGTCCAAATGAACCCATCGTAAATAAAAAATACCATTAAGTTGAAAATGCATTTAATACACCTAACCTACTGAACATCATGACTTAGCCTAACCTACCTTCAATGTATGTGAAACACTTATATTAGCCTACAGTTGGGCAAAATCATCTAGCACAAACCCTATTTTATAATAGTGTTGAATATCTCATATAATTTATTGAAGACTGTACTGAAAGTGAAAAACAAAATCATTGTATGAGAACTCAAAGTACAGTATCTATTGAATGCATATCACTTTCACACCACTGTAAAGCTGAAAAATTGTAAGTTGGGGAGCATCTGTATGTCTTTTATTTCAAGCAAAGAATTGGGTATAAAGACCTCTAATCACTCTTGGGGAAATTATTTATAAATCCCATAAACTTTGTTGATAGGCTAATTATTTGGAAAGTAACCTCTTTCAAAAGATTTGAAGTATCACACACACACACACACACACACACACGCACGCACACATACACATATACAATGTTGAAGTCATCTGTGATGTTCTCTGTACTCACTAATAGGCACAGTGTACCATAAAATCACTTTCGATTCGGGGCCTGAGACTGTTAAGTCTTATTGCCTAAAATCACCAGGTCTTCCTCTGTGAATTCCACAAAACAATTAATAACTGATGACCTACTAGTTCCCAGGTGCTGAGAGAACAGAGATGAACAGGACAAAAGTCTTTAAATAGTTGCCAGCTATTAACTCTAGGGCCTGTCCAAATATTATTTAATTCAATTGTTTCTATAACCCTAGAAGGTGGGTATTACGCCCGTTTTACAGGTTAGAAAATACAGTTCAGACCAGTTACGTGACTTGTCCACTAGACCAGTTAAGTGGCATATACTTGCAAAAGGTAGAGCCAGGGGTAGAAAAGAAGGTCTCCAAAGCTCTTCAGTACTACCTGGCGGGAATAGGGGGAGATAGTGGAACCAACCACAGAGTGGAACCAACACTGACTGGAGGAAGTCACCTCACCATTCACGTGGGAGAGGAAGTCAGGTGGAAAGAAAGCAAGCTGCCCACCATCCAGGGGACCCTGGACTTTCCCAATGTTTGCACAGAGTGTTCCTTTCTCACCAAAGGTCCCCGTCAAGCAGTTTCACAGCAAATGTTTTATGCCAGATACAGCATATTATTGCTCCAGAATATATTCAGGTCAATAACAACACTAGGTAATACCTATGTAAGAAATTTTATGCTAGACAACTCAGACACAGTATTCGCTTCCTATAGCTGCTATTATACAGTACAACAAACTGGTGAACGGGACAAAGTTCCTGCCCTCTGGGCGTCAACGAATCAATCAGACCTACCCTAACACTCCAAGAGAAAAACTAATAGAAGACATGAACAAAAACAGAAATGTAATGGCCAATAAAGACATAAAAGAATTTGGTAATCAAAATGCAAATTAAAACAAGATTTCTTTTTTTGTCTACGAAATTGGCAGAATTTTCAAATGTTGTGGTGTTGACAAGGGTGTAGAATATAGACCTGCTTGTTTTTCTTTCTCTGGGATTGGGTTTCAACCAGTTTTCTTTTCTTTTCTTTTCTTTTCTTTTTTATTATACTTTAAGTTCTGGGGTACATGTATGGATCTTGCAGGATTGTGGCATAGGTACACATATGCCATGGTAGTTTGCTGCCTCCATCCCCGGGTCATGTACATCAGGCATTTCTCTCAGTGTTATCCCTCCCCAACCTCCCCACCCCCCACTATCTCTCTCCTAGCCCTTTACCCGCCAACAGACCCCAGTGTGTGATGTTCCTCTCCCTGTGTCCATGTATTCTCATTGTTCAACACCTGCCTATGAGTGAGAACATGCGGTGTTTGGTTTTCTGTTCTTGTGTCAGTTTGCTGAGAATGATGGTTTCCAGATTCATCCATGTCCCTACAAAGGACATGAACTCATCCTTTTTTACGGCTGCATGGTGTGTATGTGCCACATTTTCTTTGTCCCATCTATCATTGATGGGCATTTGGGTTGGTTCCAGGTCTTTGCTATTGTAAACAGCACCACAATGAACATTCACGCGCATGTGTCTTTATAAAAGAATGATTTATAATCCTTTGGTTATATACCCAGTAATGGGATTGCTAGGTCAAATAGTATTTCTATTTATAGATCCTTGAGGAGTCGCCACACTGTCTTCCACAATGGTTAAGCCAATTTACACTCCCATTAACAGTGTAAAAGTGTTCCTATTTCTCCACATCCTCTCCAGCATCTGTTTTCTCCTGATTTTTTAACTATCACCATTCTAATAGACAGATTGCTAGCCAGACTAACAAAAAAGAAAAAAGAATTGAATAGATGCAATAAAAAATGATAAAGGGGATATCACCACTAATTCCCCAGAAACACAAACTACCATCACAGATTCCTACAAACAACTCTATGTACATAAACCAGTAAATCTAGAAGAAATGGATAAATTCCTGGACACTTACACTCTCCCAAGACTAAACCAGGAAGAAGTGGAATCCCTGAATAAACCAATAACAAAGTCTGAAGTTGAGGGAGCAATTAATAGGGTACCAACCAAAAAAAATCCAGGTTCAACGAGCTTTCTTAAGGGTAAAGCCTAGACTGCTCCCAAATTTAGCCTGAACACATTTAAAATGTTAGAATGCACATTCCTGGGCTCCATGGAAGAGATTCTGAATCCATCAACCAGAAATGTAATCTAAGAAATTGCACCATTTGATTACCATATGCTATTGTAATACAGGTTTCCCTAGGACCATACTTGGGCACAGAGTGCCCTAGACCACGGATAGGACTATGCCTTCAAGGTAGGGGCAAGTGGTCCTATTTACGCACTATGTGTGGCCTGATCATCGAATGCAGACTGCTTTGTTCAATTAGATTTGATGAATTGATGGAAATATTTCAACTATAAGACAAAACAGTATCAAGTTACACTCGCTACTGGTCGACTTGGATGTTGGGTCACACGTAGTTCAGCTTTTATAATATTTATTCTCTTTGGCCCAGCAATTTAACTTAAAAAAAAAATTATCCTAGGGACATAATCAGGGTTTATTCAAAACATTGGTAGGATTGCTGAAATTACTTAAGAGTTCTGAATAAATAGAAGAGGCTGAAGCTGCTCTTAATAACTTTTCCTTAAAATGCTGGCTATCGGTAAAGAACATGAAAGGAAAGAGCACTGCACTTTGTGTCCCACATATTCAGACTTTGTTTTGCAAATGTTTTCTGGTTACCATGGCAACTTCTGGATTCCTCTGTGTAAATGGGAAATGGGGGAACTTCACTTTTTTAAAAAATGATTAGTTCATTCTTTTTATCCTAGTAAGCTTACCCTGTGCTGACAAACTGCATTCTGACAGTTAGTTTGTAATCCAAAACATGCTTTTTTACAGACTCTGAATAATAAAGAATTTCCAGGGGTTGATAGTTACTCTTCATTTATAGTTTCATGTATTTGCTTTCACTGCATTCAAGATATAAACTAAGGTGCTAAGTACTGGGTATACTTTTAAAATAATTTGGAAGTATATCATCACTTGAAATATTTGACAGATGTTGATTTGATTACTGCACTCACGAAATTGGCGTAAGGAAAGAATGGAAGTTTCTGAGTCAGTCAGACATGGAGCTGAGTCCTGACTCTACTACTCAGCAGTGTGTGGCCTTGGGCAAGTAGTCTAACTCTGTGAACCTCAGTTTTCATCTATAAAATAAGAACCAGAAAGAATATATATATATATGTAAAACATGTCTACAACAATGGCAAGGCTTATACTAAGCAGGTTCTCATTATAACATGGTAATTATTATTACCAAAGAAAAGATAAAAGCAAGCACAGAAACAATCAAAACCTACTAGACTCGTTTTTTTTTTTTTTTCTTTTTTTTTTCTTGAGACAGAGTCTTGCTCTGTCACCAGGCACCAGGCTGGAGTGTAGTGGCGCAATCTCGGCTCACTGTAATCTCCGCCTCCTGGTTCAAGCAATTCTCCTGCCTTAGCCTCCCGAGTAGAAATTGGGCTTTATATAGAAAAAATAAAAAAATTAAACAAAAATCAAAGCACAACCAGCATTATTAGGATTAGACTTCTTCAAATTTCAGCTATTTATAATATTAGACACTCGCTAGTAATTAACAGGAAAAGACCTGGAATTCTGGCAAGGCGCACTGGCTCATGACTGTAATTCCAGCATTTGGGAGACTGAAGTGGGCAGACCACTTGAGGTCAGGAATTCCAGACCAGCCTGGCTAACATTGCAAAACTCCGTCTCTACCAAAAATTCAAAAAAAATTAGCCAGGTGTGGTGGGGCACGACTCTATTCCCAGCTACTCGGGAGGCTGAGGCACAAAAATGGCTTGAATCCGGGAGGTGGAGGTTTCAGTGAGCCGTCACACCACGGCACTTCAGCTTAGGCAACAGAGCGACACTTTGTCTCAAAAAATTTAAAAAATAAAAAAATAAAAAGATTTGGAATTTTTGACACTTTGTCTCAAAAAATTTTAAAAATAAAAAATAAAAAGACAGGAAAGTTTCATAAAAGAAGTTCCTTAAAACGTTGCAAAACCACAGCCTGAAACCCTGTAGTTAGCTAAAGTTCATGCATAACTTTGAAAGAGCAAATGGCTAAGCTTTTAAACTGCTGGAGGTCATGGTAGAACAGGTTAAGGACCTTTCCATAACCCACTGAAGATGAGGGAAAGTAATCGGCAAGGATGAGGTCTGTACTTCTCTAGGGATGAATCACCTCTGAAAGAGGGTCAGTTAGCACTGAGGCAGCAACAGATTCCTCTACTTGTTTTCCGTATAGCAGTTTATGAATCTATCTTGTCTCTTTTTCATAACCATTTGTGGGCAGGACCCAACTCTATTCTGTATTTTCTGTTTCACTGTTTATTAAACTATATATGGAGGAACAGGATTTAGTGGAGCATGCTAAATCTTTTGTCATTACATGCTCTAATTCTTACTCAACCTTTATTCCTTGATCTTCAATTATTATGACAAATAAGAGCATCACAAATGATCAAATGGGGAAAATATTGGAGTACTGAGCACAGATACAAAATACTGTAAAGCAAAAAAAAGGTATTCTGATATTTAAAACTATGTGAATGTTGTTTCAAATAAAAATAACAATTTAAGGGTCCTTAAATCCATACGTGTGACACATAAACTCAACTTACGTAAGTTAGCTAGTGTTTTGAAAAGTATTGACGAAGAACTAGTAACTGCCACAAAAACAAAAACTAAGGGCCCAAAATAATAACAGATATCGATGCCATGCTTTCACTATCTGAATTTAGTTTGTATTGGTTTATCTTGCCTCTAAGGTGGGATATTTCAGAGGGCAGACATGGGGCTGAATAAAAGGTCACTTGATGGAGATTTTTCTTAGACTACTTAACCTTTCAGATTACTACCCTCACCTAATACTTGTTATCAGAGACAAGTAAAATCTAGAACTCTGGGAGCATGGTTTAAAAAGAAAATGCCAGTGATAGCAGCAGGCTGTTCATCTGAGGAACTGTTCCCACACCATCAGCACCACCGCCAAGCCATTCCTTTCACCACAGTGGAGCTGGATGAGAGCTTCATAACCTTCCATCTGCAATCGGAAACCAGTTACAATTTGGGCCCCTGAGGAAGCCAGGTCAATCCTAGCTCCTGCATAGAATTCTCAGATAAAATGGGAACTCAGTTAAATTTGAATGTCAGATTAACAATGAATAATTTTTAACGTAAATATGTTCCAAATATTGCACTGACACTACGGTGGTGTTCCCAGGTACGCCAACAATAGCTGCAAATGCGTAGAGTACTTCTTATGTTCAGTGCATTGTTCTAGTACTTTATACATATTAACCCACTAACTAAATGAAAATATATGGATATGTAAACACATGCCAACATTTGGATGATTTCAGGTTAGGAAAAATGGACTGAGTATTTTTAAATTTTAGAAAATATAAAAAACTTCCTATATGTAATAAGCTGTCATTAATTAACAAATCAATTGGTATAAAACCTAAAAATATAAAAATACCCTAAAATAGAAAAAGCAGTGGATTGAGAATCCAGAGGTCTCAATTTCTGTTCCTGCTCATTAGCTAGCTGGGTAACCTAGGTAAAGTCTCCTCACTTCTCTAGATCTGGGCTTCCTTATCTGCATGTGAGATTTTGATGGGATTATTTTTTAAGGTTAATGTTGTCCCTAAATTTCTACTATATGTTTTTTTCTCCACCTTAGTTACAGATACTATATCTTACAATGTTGGAAAAACAGCTTGCAGAGGGAAGTTTATTACCTCTGCAATCATTCGGTTGGTGTCTCCTAAAAAGAGCAAATTCAGAGCTTCTTCCTCTGTGGTTGCCTGATGAAGAGATAAGTTTTTCAGGTGAATGTTCTGATCAGGGTCCTCCAATATTGTCACTTTCCTAGGAAAATGGGAAGCAAGAAAACAAGGTACTGCTGAGAATGAAAAGAACTTGAAGTCTTCCCTACAGGCTTTTAAAAAGCTGTACAGTATGACGTCTTGAACTTATAAAACCAAATAACACACAAGATATCAGACAGCACTGGATTAGAATCAAACACTGACATTCCCTTGACAGTACATCAAATAGCTTTGAGACTGAAAAATATATTACAAGCTCCTGATTTAAGGCCACCTGTCATTGTAATAATCAGATCGCTAAATCATCTTACAATGCATATTCTTATTAAATTAAAAATGGAAACAGATAATTTTCTACCTACATATCAGGAAACTAGGCCATATTTTTTCTGTGTCATAATTCAGTTTATTACATAGGCAGTAAACTCATTCCTTTGCTCAATTTCATATCACTTTTAATTTACATGGCATTTCAAACTGGTTCACTTACCAACTTAAACATGATGAAAATTGAGGCATCTGTCACCCTTCTAGGAGTTATTCTCCTATCGAGTTTTCTTATAAAAGTGAATAAAAATTTTTCAATAAGTCTTATAATAAAGATTTAGCTTGCCATTATTATTTCAATGCCTGTCAAATCTGTTTCTTGATGCCTTTTCATTTACAACATACCTTTTCCTTCCATGACATCCTTTTAGTCAGAGCCTTAGATCTGGAATTACATTCATCTATTACAACTACCTTAATGGGAATCCTGATGCCAACACTGTTTCCTCCCAGGTGAATCCTAACCTAACCTTGTTTCCAGGGTTGGCTTGTCAATATTCTCCCTAAAGTTCTTTCAGGACTTTCTGCAATGGAACGAAATTTGGCTAAACTCCTCATACTCTGCTCCACAGGCCTGCAGATTTGAGCCATAAAGTTATGAAAGAAACTTCCTTTCTACATCTGAAATTTTGCCTTCTTGATTTTCTTAAGAATGGTTAAGGAAAGGAAATCTTATTATTCACAAGTGTTGCCAAAGAGTATCGCAGGTATCTTCACTTGCTTAAAACATTTGGAATTGATGACATTGAGTAAATGTTGGCATCATCCAGCACTACTTTTCTTTTAAAAGAAAAACTAGCAGATGAACGTGTGTCACTTTCTTTTTCACAGAAATTTATTTAGCTATCTTAAAAATGAAGATTTTGCAAGTGTCCTAATTATTTTCATCTTTCCCTTTTGTAAGAAAGTTATCTGGACTTTCATATGTAATTTGTGGGCACTTAAAATCCTAATGGCAGGAAGAAAATGTAGCTCTACTAGCACATCTGTGACCAATATGTCACTAAAAATGTACTCCTTTGCCAAGTTTTAGACTCCTTTTTGTTTCCTTCAACAATACCAGCAAAAATGGAAAAAGATCTTTTCTCTTAATGAAAACAAGTATAATTTATTTATTTTTCAACAAGACTCTTAAGTGAGCTTATTAAAAATGCTTGGAAAAGAGAAAGGCATTTGAATTGAATTGAATTGAAATGGATGAGTTGTATTCTATTTTTAAAAACTCCCTTTATTCTTAAACTTTATTTCCACCCTGATTTTTCTGAAGTACTCAAGAAAGTTTGGCTAAATTAAATCCCTAGACACACAGAAGTAATGATTCTTCCTAAAGCCACAGATTCTGGGGCTTATAGGTGAAAGAAGTTAAGTAATATTGGAAGATAAAGTAACAAAATAAATAATGAGATGGTATATTAAAAGTGAGAAAAGGGCCAGGTGCAGTGGCTCATGCTTGTAATCCCAGAACTTTGGACACTGAGGTGGGAGGATGGCTTGAAGCCAGGAGTTCAATACCAGCCTGGTCAACAAAGCAAAACCTTGTCTCTACAAATAATAAAAAATAAAATTAGTTGGACATGGTGGTGTACCTATAGTCTCTACTCTGAGAGCTGAGGCAGAAGGATAGTTTGAGCCCAGGAATTCAAGCCTGCAGTCAGCTATGATTGTACCACCGCCCTCCAGTCTGCAAGACAGAGTGAGACCTTGTCTCTAAAAAAAATAAAATACAAAAAGAAAAAGTGAGAAAAGAAGAGAGTTCTGCCTTCATCAGCATGAAGTCAAAAATGAATTCTCGAAATTCTGAGGCAAAGTCACCTGTGATACACTTGGAAAGACCAAGACAGACACAAAAGGGAGAGATGGAGTAGCAGGAAGCAATTCAAGGGTGGTGCATATACTCACGGGTCACTAAATGTATGTCAGGCACTTGTCTTATTTCATTTAATCCAGGTATTCTCAAAAGGAACTATCTGTGAATACACACCCCACCCCCACTCATCCCACTTTCCCTAGACCCCCATACACAGCACTGCTGCTTAGGTCTCATCATAAGAGATTCTGATTTGATTGGTCCAGGGTATGGTCTGGGTATTAGAATTTGTGAAAGTCCCAGGTGATTCTAGTGTGAGGCCAAGGGTGAGAGCCAATGACTTTCATATCCCTTCAGTAGACACATGGAGAGGAGGTTTCTGATTTCTTATCTTTATTTTCCATCCAGTTGCACTTCATGCCCAGAGGGTAAAGTTACTAATTTTCTTGGTTGTATAATAGCTGAAGACACTGAAGAGTCACATCTACTAATAGGGAAGGTCACTGAATATTTCAAAAACACTGTCCTTCCAGGGGAAGTTTCTTTTCTACTGCCCTAACCATGCATCTGGTGGGTATACTAAGTCACACAACATTAACCACACAGTAACTAATGCTCAACTGGGGATTATGGGTCTACCTAAACATCCATAGGGTTTATATCATTACTGAATCAAAAAATATAAGTGATAGTAAGGACAGTAAGGATACCTATATCCTTCATTATTACTTCACTGAAACTGGAAATGCAGAGAACAAGCAAGTATGGAATTCTAAGCATACTCATTTATTAGATAACCTTATATGCATCACCAATTTCGGATTATATTTATATAGAATAATTACATGCATAAGGTAAAAATGTTAAATGCCATCAATGATATTTTACTAAGCTACTTTTTTCTTCTAAATCACTCAGAGCCTTTGATCTCCAATGTAGCTACTTCAGAACTATTACACGTCTACATTTACTTCCAGGTGCTCGTCCAGCTTTGTCATTTTGATCGAAATATACTTTGCACATGCCCCTGGCATTTCTTCACAGAACTTTTGGCTATCTTTTGTAACCCACCCCTATGCGTTGGTACCATGTGTTCCTCACTATTTTCTGATTTCTTCACCATGGAAGTTTTAAAAAGTAAATAAAAAGGCAGGTTAGAGTTTTCTTTCATGGGCTTCTCTCTGCTTAGGGCTCACTTGTGGGCACCCTATAAAAGGGTCCACTTCTGGCATCCTTTTGGAATCTTTGAGACACAATCCTCCCTCACCAATCAGGGTCTCTTCTTTCCAGTTTTCAGATTCTTTCCTGATTTCTGCCCAATCCCTTGGGTGTGATGCTTTGGACTTTCCCATATTGCCCTGCCTGCCCCCACTGAAAATCCTTTTTGCACCAAGTCTTGTAATCAGTGTGCCAGCCCCACCTACGTTCATGCCTTTGCTCATAGAAGCCCAGCCTGAGCCATGCCCTGGGCACTACCTGTTGCCTGGGAGAGGTAGTTGCAGAGTGAGAGTGTTTTAAATTCTACTGCCAGTGAAATGGTTTTTCAAAGTTGAAGGAAATAAGGACCATTACAAAAAGTTTCTCATCAAGTTCCTTCCTTTCCTGGCTTTTTCTTTCCCTCTGTCCCTCACAAATCAATAGCTATTTCCTGGATCCTTAGTCTACCACTTGGTTCTGACTATAATTTTCATGGGCTTGAAAGAGAGCTTTATTAGAGTTTCTTAAATAAACATTCTAATTCCAAGATGGAAACCCCCAAACTATTTATTTGATTTTTTTTAACAGGCCTGTGAACAGTTTTCCCTGCAAAATGTTTCTAAAATGTTTAGATTTCAAGGAAAAAGTCACTGATAGC
This sequence comes from Saimiri boliviensis, assembly GCF_048565385.1. NCBI lineage: Eukaryota > Metazoa > Chordata > Mammalia > Primates > Cebidae > Saimiri > Saimiri boliviensis. The sequence goes on from NC_133452.1 coordinate 104,127,356, forward strand.
CTTGACTTGGATACCTAAATGGAAAAGTTCTGCTAAGTATACTCAGCTTGCTTAATGATGGGGAAGAAGCAAGCTTTGTGTTTTCTCTGTAAACAGAGAATCTTTTCCATTTGGCTAAGTAGTTGGAATTTGCAGGCTCTATTTAACGGACTGAAACACATATACAGAGCAATAGGCTGGCTCTTGTTCTCAATAACGAAAGCTATCAATGAAAGAATCCTTCCCACCCCACACCCTACCTCCATATTTCAGCACCACCAACTTGCTGAATGGGAACTTCCCAGGCATTATTGCAATGAGCATGGTTTCTAATGTTCATGTTATAGGTAAGTGTTGCCATGATGATTTCTATTTTTATCTACTTGCAAATGTCTCATATGATGGTGTAGGTCATGCACTACACAATGGTGCCATGTCTGAGGGGGTGCCATTCACATCATGGGTTCGTACAGTTATCATGAAAAGTGTCTGTCATAAGGCAACAAAGAGCCTTCTAACAAAATCAGCATACTGCAACAATTTTCCAAAAGGTGGCAGGGGTGCCTTTTAGTAAGTCACATAAAGGTGACTAGAGGTCATACAGACTAGAGGACACTGTCTAGACGCCTTGGCCTAGTGCAATGTCAAGAGCAGGTGGGCCTCATGACAGTGGGTGAGGGTGCACCAGGCTCTTCGAAATAACTAGACATGTTTCATGTGTTGTAAACATAGTCCCAACACCCATCACTTAAATAAAGAGAATACTCACTTGTTTGTCAGTTCTCAATACCCCTTTTTTCCACCCCAATACATTTTCTCAGAATCTCTTTATGGTGAAGATTTAGGCAAAAGGAGAGTTGCAAAGTTTTAGGGAAAGTATGTAAGGTGAACCCTCCTTTCTGCATTTAAACAAATTCAAAGGCACATTTTCTTTAGATTGATTACAACTTTCTAAAAGGTTTCCTCTGCGATAAAATTAAATACTTGAAATACGTTTCTTGGGAAAGTTTTAGGAACCTGAAATATACATTTCTGTGTTGGTGTCAACCTAGACAAAATGGGCTAAAAGCAATGGATGTTTTTTCTAACTATTATTAAGATATTTTGAAAGCTCTTCTAGTAGCTTGAAAATCATATCTTTTCTTCATAATTTTATCTAACATCATATCGTTTTACTGACGATGCAGAATATAGCTGATCACATGATATTTGTAAACTAAAAATAAAATCCTAAGCCCCTCAACCAACTGAATGGACCCTTTGTTGGCCAAGGAGATGCTAGAAAACCTGACAAACCAAATTCCCAGGCATGATAGGAAAGGACGTTGGACACGCCTCGTTATGCATCCTCCCTTTTGGAATTTCGGCACAACCGACCAGCATTAATGTTAAAACAGAGACCATAAGATTCACAGAACAAACTTTCTGTGGGAACAAGACATCAAATTATAAGCAAGACCCAAAGCCATGCCAGGCTAGAGTTAAGTCACATTCTACAAACCATAAGATCTAATTTAAATGTTTGTAAAAATTAATCCAATATAATATGGCTTGTTTTCCAACCTCATTCTGATACAGCATCACAGGACAGATAACAGATGCCCCCAGTCTTAATTTAAAAGCATTCCTTTGTACTGACTTCAAGTCTTTAGACAAAGCTTAACTCTCTCAACCAATTGCCAACTAAAGAATCCCTAAAACCCAACTCTGACTTCTAAGTCCCCGTTGAGACACTCTACGTAATCAAAAAACTGTGCTTGTTACACTAGTATTCCTTGTTAATTTCTAACAACATTCAGCCATATCATGTTCCTTCTGATGCTCCAGGCTTACAAATAACTCACCATTTAATGAAATGTCTTGTTTGGCTTAATTCCATATAGTAATTATAGAGCCATGCGCTAAAATTTGTTTTCTTTAGAGCTGCCAACTTTTTTTCAAAGAAAATTTTCTCCCATTTTTGCTAATACTTGTTTTCTTATTCAGATTTTATAGTAGTAGTACCACAAATTATGTGCTCAAGTTTTACACATTTGGTAAAACTATAAGAATAGATACATCTAAAGGCAATGGATTTGTAATTCTGGAAAACCATAGCATTTCCTCTGCCAGGTAAATAGCTTTATATACCCCTTAGTTTATGATATTGCATTTTCCAAGTTCTGAATTTATTTACTTTTATTTATTTTCATTTTAAAATACGGTTTATTATTTTTCCAACTATAAGCATAATACATGCTTCTTGTGGAAAAGTATGAAAGTAAAAAGAACCAAGAAGGCAGAGTCTCATCACAAGGACAATGCAAGTATGTTAATAGATTTCCTTAATTTTCTTACACACATTTTGCAGATTTGTCATAAAATTATAAATGTGTGCATGTTACTCTCCTTTGATCACCGCTTAACAACATTTTATTATTTATTTATTTATTTATTTTGAGGCTGAGTCTTGCACTATTGCCTTGGCTGAAGTGCAGTAGCAAGATCTCAGCTCACTGCAACCTCTACCTCCCAGGTTCAAGCGATTCTCCTGCCTCAGCCTCCCAAGTAGCTGAGATTACAGGTGCCCACCATTGCACCCAGCTAATTTTTGTATTTTTAGTAGAGACGAGGTTTTGCCATTGTTAGCCAGGCTGGTCTTGAACTCCTGACCTCAGGTGATCTGCCCACCTTGGCTGCCTAAAGTGCTGGCATTACAGGTGTGAGCCACTGTGCCCAGCCTACAACATATTTTTAATAGTTACACAATATTTTAGGGTTAGGATGTATTAATGAAAATGTTTAACTATTCTTATTATGAGAATTCGTAGCTTCCAATTCAAGGCTGTTTTAAGTAACATTGCAATAAACACACACACACACACACAAACAGCCCTCCCTGCCTGTTTTTGGAATCTTTAAGGTGTGGTGGTGTGAAAGAGGTGAGGCTTGGGGTGTGGCAAGGAACAGACTATTTGGTTAAGTTATTGTAAGTTAGGCTGCTATTTCCTGCAGTTGTTACTTTACTAATACAAATGTCCAATACTGTTGACTGAAAAATTCTTCCCTCTATATACATTAAAAGATTGTATGATACAATCTGTTTAATTTAGAAGTAGCAGAACATGATTTCATTATTTTTTACTTAATTTGAATTTTTACTTAATTTGAATAGACAGTGTCATTAATTTTCTCTCACTTCTCTACTTTTTGAAAAATTCTCTTCTTGGTTGTCTACCCTTTCAGATAAACTCTGGAATCACATATACGTTCTTTAAAACCCCTGTGATTTTGTTTGGAATTTTACTGAACCTATACATTAACATAAGAATACTCCTTTGGCCGGGCTCGGTGGCTCAAGAGTGTAATCCCAGCACTTTGGGAGGCCGAGGCGGGTGGATCACGAGGTCAAGAGATCGAGACCATCCTGGTCAACATGGTGAAACCCCGTCTCTAGTAAAAATACAAAAAATTAGCTGGGCTTGGTGGCGTGTGCCTGTAATCCCAGCTACTCAGGAGGCTGAGGCAGGAGGATTGCCTGAACCCAGGAGGCAGAAGTTGCAGTGAGCTGAGATCGCGCCATTGCACTCCAGCCTGGGTAACAAGAGTGAAACTCCGTATCAAAAAAAAAAAAAAAAAAAAAAAAAAAGAATACTCCTTTAAGGTATTTAATCTCAGAAACAGATTAACAACTCTATTTTCAAATCTTCCTTTATTTTCATAGAAAAATGTACTATCTTCTTCACAAGGTTCCTGAACATTTCCTGAGCATTTTACTTTCTTTTGCTATTGTAAAAGAGATTTTGCCATTCTTTTTCCAAATGGTTTATTCCTAGGGCTTGCTTCTTAGATCAGTTAGATAAATACTGATAGATAATAGCTGGCCAGCTGGTCTGAATACAATCAGTCTTATCTCTGTTTCCTAATAACTAACTTTCATTTTGTAGAACATCTTCAACTACCTTAGAATTCAATCTAAAAACACAAGGCCAATTACAATTAACTGCAGAATCACATATAGGCTACCGGCTATGGAAGTTCCAGAGCAGGGAGATTAATACACTGCTTGTGACCTTCATCACCTGGCCCAGATAACTCCTGCAGCCATCTGACATAATCTCTTCACTTCCCTCTCCTAGACTTCACTCTAAAGGCTCTGCCCATATGTCCTGTCTCAGGCCAGCTCTGCTCTGCTCCCACCTCAGCAGCACTGTCAGCTCTTGGCTCAGTCAGAACTTTGGTCTTGTCATACGTCAGGAAAACTAGGAAACCAATGAGGGTTGTGGGAACAGAGACAGGGTTGTTAAAAGAGGCCTGAGTAGGTAGTGACAGGAAACAACTGGCCATTAACGCTGGTCCATTAAACATCAGAGGTGGGGGTGCTGGTGTTCTTTCCTAAGAGATCCATGTCGTATCCCCAGTATTCCACCTGAACTCTGAGCAGACTGAGGTTTCTGGGTTTCTTTAGGCCTCTGGAGTCACTTGTGTCAGTCTCGGTGAGCCAAAGCTTGTCCAGTTCAGCCCCATCTGCTGCATAAAAGAGGTGGGCTCCTTTTATGAGATGACTCCAGCTCTAAATCACGTGTATGTTCTTTTCACATGTACATACATTATTCGCGGGTAGTCAAGAGCAGCTGTGTTGTACAGAAGCCTCTTTGGGTGTTTCATGTACATATTCCATTTTCTAACAAAATGGTAAGTTAATTGAAGATAAGAATACAGTTTAAATTCTTTATAATGCACTCAAAAGAGCTAATTGAGATTCTTGCAATATGGTAAATTGTTGGTATACATGGTAGTAACGCTCTCAAAAGGTTGTAATAATTTTTTTCTCTATCAGTTGGGCTATGATAGATGTGTTTCTAAACCCTGTGCATTTTTCTAAAGAACAGAATAAAGTGACCAAGCAAACTTAGAATCATTCAAAGCTGTTTTAAATAATCCTAAGGTTTTGCATTATATACTGAAAATTGAGAATAAATTCTGAAAATGATGGACTATTAGAATAAATCAATTCATAAAGCAGTTTGTGAAGACTAACAGGACAATATGTCAAAGCAAAACAAACCCATATTAATATGTGGCTTAGAATGTGTATTTAACCTCTTAATGACAGAACAAAGTGTATGCATTTGTTTATACACATGGCACAAGGAAAATGGAATAGAATGAGGCGACAATATTTTTCCTGTCATTAATTAATCTCATGTCACTAAAAGCGCTATATATCACTGATATATTTCTACACTCCAGATATATGAGTGAAAACACTGAAACTGTTTATTCCTATCCTTCCACACATCACTTATTAGGCAATGGCTGGTGAAAGCCAACATTTCTATTACATGGACTAAATGTTTGTGTCCCCTCCAAATTCATATGTTGAAGCCCTAAATCCCAATATGATGATATTTAGAGATGGGGCTTTTGGGAGGTAATTAGGTTTAAATGAAGTCATGAGAGTGGGGTCCCAATTCCACGATGGTATTAGTATACCTATAAGAGCGCTCTCTCTCTCTCTCTCTCTCTCTCTCCCCGCCCCCGCCCCACCACCACCACAAGGTGAGAAGGCAACAGTCTGCAAGTCAGGAAGAGAACCCTCACCAGACACCAAATCTGACAGTACCTTGATCTTGGAATTCCCAGCCTCCAGGACTGTGAGAAGTAAGTGTCTGTCGTTTAAGCTACCCAGTCTATGGTATTTTGTTATGGCAACCCAGGCTGACTAAGACAACCTCCTAATTGTCTAAGACATTTCTGATATTGAGAACAATCTCCTTCAATTGGCTACTGAGAGTGGAGGATGCCAGCTTTCCCTCCTGTTATTACTCTAGTAACACAGGCTTTGTGTGGAATTGTGTCATTTTCAGGCTAGAGGGACTTTCTATTCCCTTTGTCATGATCATTGGCAATGTTTCAGTTCTCAAGGTACAGAGTCCCCAGCCAAGCCATAGAGGAGGACTTAACATCACTGGTCACTGGTCACTCACATCATCCTACAGGAAAGCACCCCCAACTCCTCAAGAGGTTATCATTTCAGCTGTGCAAGTAATTGACTCAGTTTAAGAAAAGACTGGAGTTAGCTTTGAAATCTATGCTTATAGGCCTGGGAGTCCCCTCAAATCCCCATAGGAATCAGAAAAAAAACACACAAATGAAACATGTAATGCAAAAGGTAGTACTAAGAACTGAAGGATGTATACCTCATCTATAAGTACTAAGTTAAAAAATTTTAAACACAAAATGTGTAGGCCAAATAGAACAAGTTTACAGCTGATGCAAGGAGGGTCCAGAGTGTAAAGAGGAGAACTGGCTCAGAAAAGGACAGAGTTCCTGAGACTAGAGGAAAGTAGGTGAGTGACAGCAAGGCTGGCAGGCAGGAAGTTGAGGCAATTCATGTTTGCCAGTTTCCATATTCTTTCTCAGATAGGGATACCACAGGCTTCAGAGAGAATTGGGGCAGGGAGTAGTTGACCAAAGAGATGAGTATCTGGTACAATATTGTGAGGACGGGAACAAAAAGCACCAGGCTCAGCAGGCTGAGGGCCCAGCTGAGGCTGGAGACCATAATGTGGTGGAGCCTAATCCAGTCTTCTCTGAACCCCGAGACTGAAATCAGCTTCCTCTCTTCTGCCCCCAGAGAACCCAGGGCATCCTGTCACTACGCACAACTGAAATGATCAGTTTTTGAGTCTGTTCTATTAGAACCAGAGCCCTTTGAGATGAAGAACATTTACTTTCAGACCTTTGCAGAGAGTCTGACATGCAACAGGTGGGGCTGAACTAAACACGCTTTGGCTCACCCAGACTGACACAAGTGACTCCAGAGACCTAAAGAAACCCAGAAACCACAGTCTGCTCAGAGTTCAGATGGAATACTAGGACATGACACTGGTCTCTTAGGAAAGAACACCAGCACCCCCAGCTCTGATGTTTAATGGACCAGGGTTAATATCCTGGTTCTAGCTCTTAGCAGACATGAAATCTTGGGGAATCATCACACAATCTCTGTGAACCTCAGTTTTGTCAACTTTAAAACATAGATTATAATACCTACTCCCTTAAATGAGATAATGTATGCACAGTCCTTAGCATAAAAACTGGTATAAAATAGATGCTCAATAAATACTGGCTCACTATCCTCTTTTGAGAGATTTTCCTGATATTCCAAAAAACAACTTTCCCTATATGGAAGAGGGAAGGGATTAAGGCAAACCTCCTGCATTCAAATCACCTGAGATGTTTATTTAACCATATCTGAATTTTCTGGGGGTAGAATCCAGGAATTAGCATTTTTAACAATCATCCCAGGTGATTCTTACACATAGATAAATTTCAAGCCACTAGATTATGATGCCTTTCAATTTTGTTGCTTTGTTTTTTACTCCTACTTCCACCTAAACAATCCTAATAACTTCCCACAATACTCTGACTCTTGTCCACCTCATTCCAGTCCTACACGCTACTGACTGATTTTTCTTCCTAATAGGCACTTCCAATTATGTTATGTCCTGGAATCAAAATCTCCAAAGGCTACACCTTACCTACCAAATCCTTGCATTTTTACCTAGCCAGTCTTAATGCTCTTGGCTACTCCCTTACTGGGTTCAGGTCAAACAGGTCTACTAACTGTCGAAGAACAAGCCCTATGCTTCAACTTCTGTATCTTTGTTTCCACACAAAAGCCACACTCGACTGCCCCAAGTCCTACCCCTTCCCTCAAGGATGATTTCATCTGCCATCTTCCCTATGAATCTTTGCCTGCTCTCTTGCACTGATGTGATTGCTTTCTCCTGTGAGCTCATCATTTTTTTTTTTGACTCTCTTACAGTGTTTTTCATATTCCACCTTATGCTATTTTACACTACTTTTATCCTCTCTGCTATGAGTTCCAGGAAAACAGGGACTACGTTAGCAAACATGGTGCCTAGCACAATGTCTGGGACAAAGTTGGGTCTCAATAAATGTTTGCTGAATATATGAATGAATTCACATCACTGGACTGTAGGCCATGAGAGCAGAGACTGTGCATTATTTTTTTTTTGTAACTTCTGCATCACTTAACAGTGTTTTCTATTCATTAGTTATTAGAAATGTGTAACTTAAATTTAACATTTGGCGACTTTTTCCCCTTTGATGACAAAAATGCAACACATTCAAAAATTTTTGAAAAATTCAAAAATGCAACACAGCCAAGATTCAATAGAAAATGCTGGAGTTTACTGACTCCTTTTTATAGTAATAAGCATGACAATCGTTAGAATCCTAAATGGAATAGGCTTCCCTATTTAGGACTACTAAAATTATACTAAAATAAGGTGACTATTTTCTCTACAGCTGAGACCAACAGTTATCCTGTTTTACTTCTCGTATGACAAACTTAGATTCTAACTATATTCCTTTTATAGCATGTGACATAAGAAGCTTTTAAAAATAGAATTTCTATTTTCATTTGAAATACTAAAAAATTTCTAAATACAGAATAGGTTTAATACACATATGTGTGTATATGCATATGTATGTCTATATACAAATATATAGCTAATTACTATTTAAATTAAACCTTTTGAAATAATTGTAGGTTCATATACAGCTATAAGAAACAATGTAGAGAAATCTCAGGTACCCATTCCCCAGTTTTTCCCAATGGTAACATCTTATAAAATTATGGTATTAAAATATCACAACCAGGATATTGGCAATTCAATCCACCAATCTTTTTCAGATTTTTCCAGTTTTTCTTGTACTCATTTGGGTTTGTGTGTGTGTGTGTGTGTACATTTCAGTTCTATGCTATTTTCCCAGTTCTGCTTGTATTCACTTGCATGTGTTTGTGTGTGCATTTAATATTTAATTCTATGGAATTTCCCCAGTTTTGCTTATGTTCACTTGTGTGTGTCTGTGTATGCATTTAGTTCTATGCAGTTTTATCACATGGGTAACTCTGTGTATCCAGAGCCACAGAACACTGCATTGTCACAAGAATCCTTTGTGTTGACCTTGTCTAACCATTCCCACTCCCCTCCCTAACTCTGTATCCACTAATTTGTTCACGAGTTGGAATCATACAGCACATAAACCTTTCAGGATTGGCTTTTCTTACTCAACGTAGTTCCCTGAAGAGTCATCCAAGTTGTTGATTTTCTCAATAGTTCATTCCTTTTTGTTGCCATCTTATTAACTAAAGTCTATAGTTTACATCAGGGTTCACTCTTTGTATTGTAAATTCTGTGGGTTTTGGCAAATGTATTATATCATATGCCCACCATTACAGTATCATATAGAACAGTTTCACCATGCAGAAACTCCCTGTGCTTCACCTCTTTATTCTTCTACCCCTCCCCCTCAACTCTGACAATCACTGATCTTTCACTGTCTCTATAGTTTTGCCTTTTCTGGAATGCCATATAGTTGGAATCATACAGTATGTAGACTTTCATGCTAACTTTTGCACTTAGCCATATGTGTTTACATTTCCTCCATGTCTTTTTGTGGCTTAAAAGCTTATTTCTTTTTGTAGCCAAATAACATTCCCCTGTATGGATGTACTATAGTTTATCTGTGAACATCTTGGTTCCTTCCAATTTTTAGCAATTATGAATAAGACTGCTATATGTATTTGTGGGAAGATTTTTGTGTAGAACATAAGTTTTTGATTAATTTGGGTAAAAACCTAGGAGTGCAGTTGCCGGGTTGTGTGGTAAAAGTATATTTAATTTTCTAAGAAACTGTCAATTTGTCTTCCAAAGCAGTGGTATCATTCTGCATTCCCACCAGCAATGAATAAGAGTTCCTGTTGCTCAACATCCTTGCCAGCATTTGGTGTTAGTATTTTAGATTTTAGCCAGTCTAATTTGTATGTAGTGGCATATTACCACTGTTTTAATTTGCAATTCCTAATGACAGGTGATGTTGAGCTTCTTTTCATACGCTATTTGTCATAAGTGTATCTTCTTCAGTGAAGTGTCTGCTCAGATCTTTTGCACATTTTTTTAATTGGGGCATTTATATTCTTATTGTTGAATTTTAAAAATTATTTATATATTTCAGATATAATTCTTTGTATATTTGTATCTTTATCAGATATGTGTTTGGTAACTAATTTCTTCAAGCCTGTGACTTGTCTTTTCATTTTCTTAACAGTGTCTTTCACAGAACAGAAGTTTTTAATTTTCATAAAGTTCAATTTATAAATTTTTCTTTCATTGGTCATGCTTTTGATGATGCATCTAAAAACTCACTGGCAATCCCAAAGTCATCTGGATTTTCTCCTATGTTACCTTCTAGAAGACTTATAGTTTTGCATTGTACATTCTGGTCAAGTTAATTTTGTGAAAGGTGTAAGGTCCATGTCTAGATTCACTTTTTTCATGTGTGCATATCCAGTTGCTCCATGACTATTAATAAAAGAGTCTATCCCACTTCCATTGAATTGCCTTTGCTTCTTTGCCAAAAATCAGTTGACTATATTTTCAAGGATCTGTTTCTGGGCTCTCTATTCTGTTCCACTGGTATATTTGTCAGTTCTTTTGCCATTACCATACTGCCTTAATTACCATCTTGAAGTTGGGTGATGTCAGTCTTTTGACTTTGTTCTTCTTCTGTATTGTGTGGGCTATTATGGATCTTTTGCATTTCCTGTAAAATTTATAGTCAGTTTATTGATATCTACAAAATAATTTACTAGGAATTTGCTTTAGATTAAATTGATCTATACTTTATCTACAAATCAAGTAAGAAAGAACTGACATCTTAACAATATTGAGTCTTCTTATCCAAGAACATGGAATATCTTTTTATTTAGATATTCTTTGATTTATTTTATTAACTTTGTCAGATTTATATGTATTTCATTTTTTGATGCTAATGTAAGCAGTATTCTATTTTAAATTTTAAATTCCAATTATTTATTGTTGGCATATATGAAAACAATTGACTATTGTACCTTAACCTTGTATTCTGCAACCTTGCTATAATCACTTATGAGTTTTAGGAATTCATTTGTCAATTCTTTGAGATGTTCTACATAGATAATTAAATCACCTGTCAACAAAGGCATTTGTATTTCTTTCTTCACAATAACTTTAATTTCTTTTTCTTGTGTTATTGCATTAGCTAGGACTTCCAGTACAGTGTTGAATCAAGAGTGGTGAGAGGGACATCCTTTCCCTGTTTCTGATCTTAGGGGGAAAGCCTCTAACTTCTCATCATTATATGTAATGTTTCCTATAGGCATTTTGTAGATATTCTTTATCAAGATGAGAATATTTCCTCCATTTCTAGTTTCCTGAGAGTATTTATCATGAGAGGATGTTGAATTTTGTCAAATATTTTTTCTGCACCTATTGAAATGATAATATTATTTTTCTTCTTTAGACTGTTCATGCGTTGGACGACATTAATTGGTTTTTGAACTCTGAACTAATCTTGCATACCTTCAATAAATCTCACTTGGCTATAGTATATAATTCTCTGTATACATTTTTTAATATGATTTGCTATTTTGTCGAGGATTTTTGCATGTGTGGTCACAAGAGATATTAGTCTGTAGTCTTCCTTTCTTGTAACACATTTGTCTGCTTTTGGTGTTTGGACAATGCTGGGCTCAGTGAACGAGTTAGAACGTGTTCTCTCTGCTTCTTTTTTTTCAGAAGAGATTGCAAATTAGGGCATATTTTAGTAGACAATATATATGTCTTTTATTTCTTGTTTTTCCTTACTGCAGTGACTAGTATTTCTATACCATATTGAAAAAGAGTTGTGAGAGTGGACATTCTTGCATTGTTTCTGATCTTACGAGGAAAACATTCAGTCTTTCACTATTACACATGATGCTAGCTGAAGTGTTTTGTAGATGCCTTTTAACAAATTGAGATGATTCTCCTTATTTCTAACTTGTTAAGATTTCTATCAAGAATAGGTATTAAATACTTTTTCTGAGCTTCATGTGATTTTTCTTCTTTAGTCTGTGGATTAAGCTGATCGCTTTTCAAATGTTGAAGCAGCTTTGCAATCTAGAATAAATCTCACTTGGTCATGATATAGTATTCATTTTATACATTGTTGGATACAATTGTCAATATTTTGTTGAGGATTTTTGAGCCTATATTCATGAGAAATACCAGCCTGTAGCATTTTTTTTTTTAACAGTCTTGGCCTGGTTTTGGTATCAGGACAATACCAGACTCACAGAATAACCTAGGAATTGTTCTCTCTTCTATTTCCTGAAAGAGACTTTGTAAAATTGGTGTTAATTCTTCTTTAAATATTTAGTAGAATTTTCCAGTAGAACCATCTAAGTCTAAAGATTTCATTTTGTGGAACTTTAAAATTATGAATTCAATTTCTATAGTAGTTATTGAACTATTCAATTATGTATTTGATCTTGGTTAAGTTTGGTTTAATCACTTTTGATTATTAATTTAGATGTCAGTATTTCCATATTTACTAAACAAATGACTATAGCAACATTTGCAAAAAAGAAAATGCCTTTAGTCTAGTGCCCTGATGTAATACATACAAAATTCACAGACAGTTTATAGGCAAAAGTTTCTGCAAAAGCAGACAAGTGGTACATCTTAAAATGTTAAAAAAAAAAAAGATAGAAAAAGCAGAGTGTATGTGACAAGAGCATCTCACAGGTGATATTTGGGGAAGCTGTGCCACTCAATGGTAAGGAAGCTGTAACTGATGGTTATTACTGTGCCATACCAACGTGACCCTGAGTTTAATTTTATACAGTTAAGCCTAGTATAAGAATGCAAAAGAGATAAAATGGGTATATTGCCACTGTCCCTCAAATGGATGACTATAAGTTTGGAGACCAAAGTCAACAGACATTTTGCCTCCCATTTTTAAAAGGCATTCAAAGTGTTTGAGACCTTTCAGCTCACAACAATGAAACCAGTCAACCACACAGCTAGAATTTCAGAGTTATAGTATGTCCCAGGTAAAGAGTGTGTAAAATCAAATTAATAGCACAGATGCTTAATCTAATCCAAGTAGAGCAACAACAACAAAAAAATTTCATTATAAATAATTATTTTATTATCTTAGTAAAAGGCAAACTCTTCTAAAGCCCCCAGAAAACTAGCAGATTCAATACCAGTCAGACTTCATTATCTCCACACCAAAAGACTATCCTATTCTTGAATTGTTCTGAAATTTTATAGTAGTGAATATATTTGAAGTAATAGGCATTATGTGACTTGGATATGCCACTCTTCTTTCTTAATTACATTTTTATTTAAATGGGATTTGTTGTCATGTAATTACAGTCCAGAATGTGAGAATAAGAACAGGTTCAAACCACTTTTGTATATGTATGTGGTAGTTTCTTGAAAACAACTGTTTTATAACTGAGGTCACTTCTAACTTGAGTCAATGAATTCTCCAACGAGAGGACAAAGCTACTAAAGGAAGAACAGTAGCTGAAGATGAAAGCTAGCAACATCTCTGGAGACAATCTGACCAGTATTGAGAATGACTGCTGAATGCCAACCATGCTGAGAAATGTGGAGGACACAGGGTGGACTAAGGCATTGCACCTGCTCTCAAGAGGCTTGCTCTTTTCTAAAAGGAGCACATCTGAAAATACTGAAATCACTTCTCCTTTTGTGAAGGATAGAAAACTCAACAGGTAAGTCCTCTCCTGTGAAGGTCACCAATCTTTTTAACTCTTCACATTGGAGGCTGAAAGACTGTTAGATACTACTTAATCCAATGCCCACATTTTACAAACAGAGAAATCCAGAAAAATGAAATGATTTACCTAAGACTGGGACTGGAACCCCAATTTCCTGACTTCTAATCAAGTACTTTTTATTCTACAAATTATGTTACCTCTCTTAGAGTTCAATGGACTTTCCTCATTCCCAGCTCTTCCCCTAGTTAGGCTGTACCAAACCACGTCAATTAGATTCAGATGAAAAGAGCTCATGCTCTGTTCTTTTCCCTCTACACTCTCATTTCAAAACATCTACTTCACAGTTTCAATTCAGCAAATAATTTTTACAAATTACTAAGGACTTATTCTGGCTTAGGCAGCAGAAAGACTACAAAACCAAGTAAGGCATACTCCCTACTTCTGAGGAATTTATTGTAAATATAAACATCTAGAGCAATATCTTAGACAGCAGACTTATCTATGTAAAATTTATTATCATCACTCAATCAAACTTTCTAACGGAAATCTCCTTTTTAAATCAATGACGCCTTAATTCTCTATGTCCCAGTACAAAAATTTTGAAGCTCTTTTTGCTACTCTGGCATGAAAGTGAGAGTATTTGGTTTTTAATCTTTGTTCTAACACTAACCAATTAGTTTTGAAACACTGGCCAAGTCATACCTGTCTGGGCTTAATCTCCTCAATCAGTAAAACAAAGAGAACACCAACCTTCTATGATTCATTTCTTTTCAAATTCAATCAAATCCAAGGTGCTGGATACAATCGAGTTATTTTATTTCACTTCTTTGCACATTTCTTGAATTCCTCTCTCCTCCTCTATGTCCATCATATCCAAGCTCTTAATTCCTGGATTATTGTTAACAGCTTTTAAACTCTTAGGTGTACATGTTACTTGCTGAAAGCAATTTGAAGCAAGATTTAGCCTGGAGGTATACCGGTTAGACTAGAGGCTAGAAAACTAATTAAGACACTTTTTATAATAAAGCTCAAACTCACACTAAAAGCCTGTCATTCAAGTCTCTCCAAAAACTAGCTTCAGTTGGCCTTTCTGCTTTTATTTCCAACAACTCTTTGTCCTAGTCCATTCAGGCTATAAGAAAACACCATAAACTGGGTGGATTTATAAACAACAGAAATTTGTTTCTCACTGTTCTGAAGGCTGGCAAATATGAGATCGGGATGCCAGTATGGTCATGTTCTGGTGAGGGTCCTCTTCCAGGTTATAGACTTTTGACTTCTCACTGCTGTCCTCAGAATGGCAGAAGGAATGAACCAAGTCTTGAGTGCATATTTTACAAGTGAACTAATTCTATTCATGCGGGCTGTACCCTCTTAACCTAATCACCTCCCCAAAGGCCCCACTTCCTAATACCATCACCATGCTGACTAGGTTTCAACATATGAGTTTTGGGGTAGCAAGGGTAACATTCAGACCACAGCACTCCTCAGCATACTGCCTTTCCAAACACACCTTCACATCTTTAATGTTTTTCCTGTCCTATGTAAAGAGTTTTACTTTTCTTTGTAAACTTAATGCTAATGGTTTTATTAAGCCCATTTTCTTGTATGGATTCAGTAATCTTTCCTTTCTCTTAATTCTTATACAAATATTTACAGTATAAATAACAGTCCCTTTCCTAAGTCCCTCTCATAAATATTTTAAACATAAAGGAGATGATATGCAAAAATTCTCAACCAACATTAAAGGAAGTATAGATATAAAGGTAGTATAAACAGTATAACTTATTTTCTTTATTATTTCTTCTTAATTTCTTTAAAATTAAAATATCAATTGATTGTTAATCTCTTTGGTAGAGAGTTAATATGTACCTCTAAATCAGAGTATTTAATAAGAAGATAAAAATACATTTTCTTAGTTATAGGCTACTTCTGATATATGAAGATGTCTGAAATAAAGTATATGAACTGTTACCAATTAATGTATGCCTAATATAGGCAGATAGTCAAACAAGCATTGAGCAATGTTATATAAATGCTGGCAGGGTAACTTGCTCCATTATTAGATAAACTTTGAAGACGCTATTTAAATTTCAGTCATGAAACAATCAGTGCCAATCTGATCAAATAATGGCCAAAGTTAGCATTAACCATAGTAGAGAAGCATTTGAGAAAAACTTAATAATGTTATTTTCTCTGTTTCAGATTCTCTTATTGCTGCTTGAACTCTACTTTGAATACCTTCTTCTAAGAAAAAGGCCACAATTAGAGGAGTAACAGGGTTTCATGTGGCAGAAAGAAAGTAGTACTGTCATATCCCATCAATCCTCTTAGCACCCAGTCTTAGAGAAAATTCATTGCACTCTCTTCTGCCAATTCCAAAAGAGATTTTCCCAAGAAATGAGTTTTGGGCAATTTTAGTTCCCGTCACTACTGTCCATTTGTCATAACTGAAAAAAATATCCATTATATTACAAAAAGATTCACTTATCCAGTATTTGCTAATTATGATTGAGACCAGAAACATACAAAGTTTCAAAGAAAACAATTGAAGAGAACATCTGAAAGTAATTTCCCTCCATTCTTTGTTGTTCTGCTACTCACGGCAAATCTTCCAAACTGGAGGCTTCATGTCTTGGATCCAAAAGATCATGACCACATTCATTGTAGATTTCCAAATAGGAAATGTGCGTTGTATATATTTTGCTGCTGTCCTGATTGGGAAGGGGAAAGGTATTATTTATTAGTTATAAATAATGATTCTGCTTAAATGAAGATGAACACATTTAGCACTCAGTTTCCTCACAGTTTCTCTCTTTTTCTCTCACTTTATATGGTTTACATTTTCAGTTCATGACACATTCAAGTTGCCAGTTACCATATGCATGAAGCTCTTTTTAATGGCCAACACCCATGATTACAAGCAACTTCAGTCTGTTATTTTTTATTGGTTCCACATTATACATAAAAAGTCAATATACACTTAGAATGAGCCAACTTGGTTGCAGAACTGTGTAACATACCATTTTTTACTTTCCAGACCAAAAAAAAAAGGTTACTAAAAAAATAAACTTACATTCTGTGAATAGTCTATTCATAAAATAGAACACAGATCATTACTTTGGTTTAAAAATTTCAGGAGCAAAATAGTTTCCGTCTTTAATCATAATTCTTTTTCTACTTTTCTAATATTCAATATTTTCTGATGATATAAATAGATAACAATGAAAGTGAGTTCCAGAGGACAGAAAATAGCTGATTAGTCAGGTATGAGTGGACATTAATAGCTCACTGCTGATACCTCACCTGTGGAGTTAATTTTCCTGGCCAAAGAGGGCAAATCAGGGATATTTCACAATTAGTTACAAGAGACATGTTTTTGGTGGGTCATTGCTGAAATGCAATGACACAGGCATCAATATAATGAGGCTAAAAGTCAAAGTGCCTGGTCCTAGTCTCAATTCTGCCAATAGACAAAAATGAGCCCTTCCCCTTGAGGTGGAATAAAGTAGGGAATTTTCAACTCTTGAGAAAGTTTAGTTTTCAATACAAAATATCAAACAATAGCACCTTCTTCTTGTTCCTCCTAAAACACTAACGCTTCCATTTCTGCAAATTTTATCATGCTTCTCATAAAGGGAGAGTATATTTGTGTCTTGTGACCAGCAGGTTGTCAGGGTGTCAGAGTGTATACTAACAGAGAATTTGTTTAAGATGGCCTTCCTGATCGATTCTCACCCATATCCAAGGCAATCCATTTAATAGTTGTTGTTCAAAGGGAGCAAGGACCAAGTCACAGAGATAGGAGAAAGAATAGTGGCCTATAAATAAAAAGCTGGACTCCTACTCTAACTAGAGGTGAGCCTCTACCAAGTCAGGCCTTAGTTTTCAAATCCATTAAGGTGAGGAAGTTGGCTAATAAATCCCTATGTGTTCTCCAGTGTAAAATGAATGACACTTTGGTTCCAAAAGGGCTCCAATTGTCCAAATAAAGATACCGTCATTTCAGAAAGACAAAATGATACATGAACAATTAAAGCAACTCTTAGCCTTCCATGACTATAGCAAAAACACTCAAGCTACAACTGAAATTCTATATTCTGGTGTTCTGTGAAAGTGACAACATGGACTGAATTACCAAGAAAATTTTTTTCAGCTTAATGCTGAAAATTCTTCTGATGTGGATGACTCTAATGGTTATCCCAACAATGGCCAATTGATCACATTAGTATCCTACTTTAGTAACAGTACTATTTCAATATAATTCTTTGGGTTATAACTTGGCTTAGCACAGGCATCAAAAACTATAAACACTAAACAGACTTTGTGTGGCTGTTAGTGTAATCCAGTGTTTCTAAAATATTCCATGGAATATTCCAGGAAAACAGCATTCCATGGTCAACATATACATAAACTCTGTCCCTCTCCGGAGCGTGTTAAGGCCCTAGGGGATATTTCGGCAACATGCTGAGATCCTGTCTAAACCAACATAGTTTTAACATTTATCCAAAATATCTGAAATATCCCAGAGATGATTATGGTTTGAGATTTTAGTATACACTTCTAGTTCTTCTTACCATCAGATAAAAACTGGGTTTGAATATTGGGTCTCCATTTATAACAGAATAATCCCACACCCTTACCCTCAGTTGTTTCACCATAAAAATGGGCATAATAACCCTGATCTCGCATTCTGTTGTAACAGAGAAATAAGATTCTACATTTAAAATCTTACAAAACTGTGTGGCCCATAAGGGATACCAATGAATCATTGTTGCTGCTGTTGCTATTATCATTGTTGGAGTTATTGTTATTATTTCTGGAAGTCTTCTAATGGAGAAGTCAGTATATGAATATAAAAGGAAAGGAAAATAAAAGCAAAAAGGACAGCCAACTTGTATGTTTGTCTGCAGCGGAGAAAAATCTCTTCTTCCAGAAATTAGAATAAATCATAAAACATCAGAAAAATGGCAGGTCCACTGCCCTGAGAAGATAGGGATAATGCCTTTGGCTCCTCCACCTTCTGCATTTTCTGGATTTTTATTGGAAAATACACTTAAAATTCGCTGAGCTATGTGGCAAGCTACCTTTCCTTATTACTCCTTTTTCGTGTTTAGGATTGCCAGACTGTAATGTAACACACATGTTTCCTGCAGACAGCCTTTTCTTCTGCCTCAAAACAAGTTTGAACCTCTCAATACTCAAAAATAATGAGCAGTGATTTCTAAAATAAATGGCATCAATTTTCTTCCCTTAAAATCAGTGAAAATGTGCTCCTATCATACTCATAGGCATTTCAGGACCCAGTATGCTGGGCTCTTACTTTATCTGGAAATGAAGACTTTGCATAGGTCAAATGTTTCCTTTAAGAGAGCTCCATGTACCTTTCTAAGGCAATCAGCTGGGATCTCTGAGTACCAGGCTGCATTTTTCAGCTACACAATATGAACAAACTTCATGATGCACTTCAAGTTACCTGACCAGTTTCACTTCAGGTGTTTGATTATAATGAATGTATTGTATCCCATCACGAAAATATGTTCATTTACAAAGAGTTGCCCTGGCTTTAAATTGGTCCAATGGGCTCTCTACAAGTCTGGGAAGTTATTTAGGATCATTCAGAATGAAATGGAGTTTACAGTAATGTCAGTTACAGACAGATCTAAAACAATGAACCTGACAAATGGTAAGTACTAAGAAGACATTTAGAAATTTAGACCTGTACTTTAGTAACCATAAATAAAATTTTTAAAGGGGCAAAAACATTTTCCTTTGGGAGAGGATGAGTTTATTCTATTTAACTTAATCAGGGGAATTGGCTTCATTTGTTTCAAGAGTTTCAAGGGTTCTCTGAAATTGGTCAGGGATCACTTGGCCACATTAATATCCATATATGGGTATTACTGGCTGTGATAATAACTATCATATATTGAGCATATACTATGTGCAAGGAACTGGACAACATCTTTAAACACAGTATGTTCAGTGCTTCAGAGCAACTACATAAGACTGAGGCATTAAGTAACCGCCCCAATGCCACATGCTGTAAGCAGTACACTTTTTCAGAACCAGGCTGACCTGCACCAATTCCAATGATCTTTCTAAGACAAAAGGCTTCCATGTTAGGCCACAGCAATGACAACTATTAGGAATTATATTCCCAGTTTGTGAAATGTGGAAACAAAGCAGGTAATGTCAGAAATAAGTGAGTAAATGAAAAAGGGGCCTTGGATCCAACATATATGCTACACTCAATCTTTTCTCATCCAAATTTTCTGGCATGCAAAGCTGGCATGTTTGAGCTAGAGAAAGATGAGCTGAACTAATGGATAATTGCTACTTTATGGATGGCAATTAGAATTATGCAGATCTCAGCAATTTCTTCTCATATTTGCAACTCAAAATGCCAACAATATACAGTCAAGAAATTCTGGAGTGACTGTTACATTGACCTAGTTAATACATTTATTATACAGAAATAATACAACCAAGGAATTGCTGGAACTAGTAGGGACACAGGAGATTCTCTATTACAATTCAGTCTCTGCTTTCACAGAAGGGAAAACTGAAACTCAGAGAAGGTATGTGACTCATTATAGGGAATTTGTTTGAGCACAATCAACAAAATAAAGCCTGTCCAAGGTACAGCAGCAATACATGTAATGGAACGAAGCACAGAGTCATGCATCAGATGGAGTTGGGCTAGAACTCCAGATCAGCTACTTATAGGATGTGGGCCCAGAGGAAAATATTTAACCTGAGGCTCAGTTTTCCCAGCTATAAAATGGTAGGTTTCATCGTATGTTCTATCAAATACTGGTAAAACTGATAAAGCTACTGGCATTTTGAGGCACTCAATAAAAGATACATATAATATAGATACAATAATAATAATTACAATGGGCTGGGCGCAGTGGCTCAAGCCTGTAATCCCAGCACTTTGGGAGGCCGAGGCGGGTGGATCATGAGGTCAAGAGATGGAGACCATCCTGATCAACATAGTGAAACCCTGTATCTACTAGAAATACAAAAAAAAAAAAAAAAAAAAAAATTAGCTGGGCTTGGTGGCGCGTGCCTACAATCCCAGCTACTCAGGAGGCTGAGGCAGGAGAATTGCCTGAACCCAGGAGGTGGAGGTTGCGGTGAGCCGAGATCGCGCCATTGCGCCCCAGCCTGGGTAACAAGAGCGAAACGTAGTCTCAAAAAAATAAAAATAAAAATAAAAATAATAATAATAATAATAATTACAATGGTATTTGCACTCTGGTAAATTCCTCTGGGCTTCTATCAAGTGTAAAATGGTAACAATCATACTATCCTAATTTAGTGTTTTGGAAGGTCTACTTTGATAAGAAGGCATTCCTCAGTTTCTTGAGGAATGTAAGATATGAGTTGGTAAAAGGTGTTGTCTGCTCTTTCAACCTTCGTTGACGGAGCTCTCCTTGAGCCTTTGCTGAAATAGCAGTCCTTTAATGAGAAGCACCTTCTTCATTTTCACTTCTCCAGCAAAATCCCAACCTTTCCTTAAAGGTAAGGGCCAGAGTTATGACACAATAATACTTTATCATTTCAACACAATAAAATAAAATGTCATAATACATTTCCTGCTTTCAGGAAATTTTTGCTGAATATATCAAATACAAAATGATATGAACAAAAAGTTTCATACCTTTTGTAACTGTTCAAAAATGTATGACAGTGTCCTTGGGATAATGCCTCGGTCACTGTAACGCTCTGCACCCCCTGTGATAGTGAATGTCTTCCCGCTGCCTGTTTGCCCGTATGCAAAGATGGTACCATTGTAACCTGCCAGGAAACTGTAATAAAGAAATGACATACTTTTAGTATCAACGTGGCTAACTGCGTATGAATTAAATGTCTTGTATTCTAATAACAATCTTATTAAACACTATACAAAAACTTTATAGAAATGTCTATTAAAAATTTACATATGTGAGTTTCTAGCTAGAATTTACATTTTTATCTAGGAACAGCAGCACATCAATCCTGTTCCTTAAGAAAGGATGTGTAACTCAAATGGCGTTCAGTCATCTTAAATATATTCCTTATCTTTTAGTATACACTTGACTTGAATCAAAGAATACATTGAAAAAACATCCTGGGGAAACACCTGTAATTTGGCAAACTGTCAACCTGACACCTGGTACTTCACATGGTAAACACCCACAATGATAGTCACTTCCTGGAACAGGAGGAACACACTCTGTTTGCCACCATGTATCTTGTAATGTAATTCCCTACTTAATACTAAGCACCAAATGAAATCCTCTAGGATTTCCCCTCCTCTCTTTTCTTAGAATGACTTTTTGGTAGATGTTAGTCCATATATATTCTTTAGTCCTGCAGAGGAGCACTTGATTTGATGGTTGTCTTAAGAACCCAAAGGCTGGATCTTCTTAGCTTTTGAATATACGCTTGTAAAAATATAAGCATGAAATGAAGTAGACTTTCAAAACTGGGTCTTTTACCTATGCTACATGGAACAGTAAACTTCTGTAGCTTTATGTTTGTTTTTTTGTTACAAGTGGCTCCCTTATCTCCAAGATGTTTTCATCAAACCAGCTATGATGACATCAGCTATTGGTACCCATGTTGTGGGTAGATTTTTTGATAGATGGCTCCTCTGAGTTCACCCCTTACTGTTGGTATTAGAAATCCTGCTCTACTACTTAGTCAATGTCCTATCTACAGTTCCATATTTCATATGCTTTCATGCCTGTGTGTTGAGTGATCTATCATTATAAGGGCCTCCTAAAACACAGTTTTGACTGGAGAGTATTCTGAAGTGGTCACTTAAGTCCCGAGCACCTTGTGCAACTATTACACTAACAATAATATATTCAGCAACAAGTCAATGCATCTTTTGCTGTGTAGGTAGAAAGTGTTATCGGTGCTGACAAATTTAAAAGACTTAGTACAGGGAATGTGCAAAAAAGTATTGTTACTGTGTGATTCAACATTCTACTTTGGAGGAGGTTAATCATTTTTCTTCATGTGTCTTTACCTGGAGACAATAAATTGTTGAAAAACTTTTAAGATATTGGAACTATGACGAATTTAGGTGTATAATTAAAGAAACTTTTTCCTCAACAGAATGCATTACCAATGAAATACTGATGTCCCATTAGCAATATCGTTTGGATATATAATATTTCTTGGCCATAAGTGCTCTAGGTAAATGAAGTCTAAAATTTTAAATATCTAACCTTAAACATTTTATTGATTCTTGATAGAAAAAATAATGCAAAATATACTAGGCTTTATCTGTCTTTAAAAACAAAGAATACAGAGAACAAATTAACATTTTCATTTTGATATAGATAAAGCCTATGAAAAGTGAGTATGGTAGTACACTACATTGGTGCCTGCTGATTGTTATGTCTACTTTTTTATGCTAAAATCCTCTTTCTCACTGCCAGTTGTCCTAGTATGCCTGTCTCTAATATGTGGTCTCCCTACCCCCATCCGCTGTGGGATGGAAAAACAGATGGCATAGCTTCATAGAACACTGTAAAATAAAAAGGATAAGGCTCGACCTATATATACTCCCATGACCATTTATTTCTTACATTGCTACAATTCAACATTAAATAAGGAAATGTAATCAGGAAAAAATTTGTTTTCAGTCCCTTCTGTAGAGCCTCCATTCCAACTCAATCTTGTAACCACTCTTCATTGGACACTAAGCCTTTTCATGTGCTTCTGGTATCATCTGTCCCAAGGAAAAATACTAGTTATAAATAAAGAAAGAGAAATAGTGGTATAACGATCTTTGAAATCCATTACTCCACAAGAACAATAATATCAGTGGCAACAACTGTCAAAATCAACTTTTTCAGAACTCTGGAAATTGTCCAAAGGCTCACACCAATCCAAGAAGTGTTTATGTAAGACAAAACGCTAAACTCAGTAGGAACTGTGAGCTTTGTGGTATTTTAACTTGAATATTCCCAGCACCTCTCCCTAGCTCCCTGGTAGCCTTGAAAAACAACAGCCTTGAAACACTGGAGCTGTGAAATCCAGCAGCCTTGCAACCACCACAGAGGGTAGAATGGATTTGGGGCTCCTCAAAATGCCCCATCCTCAAAGAGCTACCACTCTCTGACTCATCTGGGAGCACTCTGGAAAAGCTCCACTCACAGTACTTGTCTTTGTTAAACCTGATTCAGAGTTCATTCAGCTTGAGCAGCCCTGTCCTAGGGATGTTTGTTGACAAAAATCAGTGGCAAGTGTTTAACATCATAGTTGGCAAAGCTGCAATACCAGTGAAATAAACAAGAAGGTAGCCAAAAACTTAGAAAAAAAAATCTGTGAAATATGATGCATATAAGGAGCTTCAAAAATCTCTGACATACTCCTGGGAATCAGGAAGGCCACACACGTGCAGGACTATATGTATGCCCAGAAAATACCTGAGGAGGACATTACTATTGACCTCTGGCTGGCCTTGAGACTGCACGAACAGAAAGTGAGAAGAAAGACAGTGTTACAAACTTCCTCAGCATTGAAGGTATGCCTCAGCAAACATGTAGGGACTCTTGCATGCAGGCTGGGAGACCGAGGAATTCAAGGAATTTAAGGTAATTTATTTCATTATCTTGCCTAAACTTACTGGCTTGTTTGTTGGTGATAAATTTGCTCAGTTTTTGTTTATCTTAGAATGTCTTAATTTCTTCTACGTTTCTGAGAATAATATTGCCAGATACAGAATTCTCTATTTGCACATGACATAATCTTGTACGTAGAAAATTCTAAGAAATTTACTATAAAATTATTAGAAGTAAGAAACAAGTTCAGCAGGGCTGTAAGGTACAATTCTTAACACTGTGTACATAGCAATATTGCCTAAACTGATGCTGGCTTACTTGCAGAAATTGACAATATTCTTCTAAAATTTATATGGAAAGTCAAAGGAAACAGAATAGCTAAAACAATCTTGAAAAGAAAGAACAAATATAGATGACTCACACGTCCGTATTTCAAAACCTACTACAAAGCTAGAATAATTAAGATTGAGGGATACTGGCATAAGGCTATACATATGGATCAATAAAATAAAATTAAGAATCCAGAAATAGAACTTTATATTTATGATCACTGATTTTCAACAAGGGTCCCAACACTATTCACGGGAGGAAAGAATGGTCTTTTTAACAAATGATCCTTGGACAACTGGATATCCGCATGCAAAAGAATAAAGCTAACTCCTACCTCAGACCACATACAAAAATTAACTCAAAATGAATCACAGACCTAATTTAAGAGATAAAAGAAAATCCTGGAAGAAAACAAATCTTCATGACCTAAATTAGGCAATGGTTTTTTAGATGTGACCTCAAAAGCACAAAGAGCCAAATAAAAAAAATAAGCGGCACTTAGTCAAAACTAAAAACTTTTGTGTTTCAAAAGACACAATCAAGTAAGTGCAAAGACAGCACAATGGAGATAATGTTTGCAAATTATATCTATCTGGCAAGGGACTTGTCATCATAGCCATAATCTGTAACATACAAAGAAATCTTACAATTCAATAAAAAGAAGACAAACAGTCTAATTAAAAAGTGGGCAACGGATTTGAATAGACATTTCTCCAAAAAGATATGCAAATGGCCAATAGCATATAAAAAGATGCTCAACATCATTAGTCATTAGGGAAATGCAAATTAAAGCCACAATAAGATGCAATTGCACACTCACTAGTATGGCTAAAACAGAAAAAGAGACAATGAGAAGTGCTGGTGAGAAGGTGGGCAAATTGAAACCTTCACACATTGTTGCTGGAAATGTAAAATGGTATAGCTTCTTTGAAAAACAGTCTTACAGTTCCTCAAAATGTAAACCTCATATTACCCAGCTAGGTATATACCCAGCAGTATTAAAAACATGTGTCCACACAAACATTTGCAATGAATGTTCACAACAGCATTATTCATTATTTAGCTAAAAAGTGGAAACAACACAAATGACCGTCAACAGATGAGTGGATAAACAAGATGTACCGTATCCATGCCATGGGATAGTATTTGGCAAAGAGAAGACGGTACTGATACATGCTACAAGAAGGATAAAACCTGAGAACACATTAATTTTAAAAAGTCAGTCCAAAAGGCCATATATCGTGATTCTATTTGTAGAAAATGTTTAAAATAAGAAAATCCCATATAGAAAGTAGGTTAGTGTTTGACAGGGGCTAGAAGGAAGGAAAAATGGAGAGTGACTGCTAATGGGTATGGTATAAAGCTTCTTTTTGGGGTAATAAAATGTTTTAAAATTAAATAATGGTGATTGAGGTTGCCCATTTGTACTAAAAACAACTAAATTGCATACTTTAAAGAGTAAATGCTTTAATATTTGAATTACGTCTCAACAAAGATGTTTTAACAATAAAAATAGTAGAGTCTACACTAACTTGGTAATAACCAGATGTGTATACTATCTTTTCAGTAGTATTTTTAAAAGACAGAATAGTAATTAATAAAAGGAATGAAAAGCTAGTGATTAATTTCAGCAATGAACATTTTTGTTAAGAAATATTTCTGAGCTTCCTAAAATCAACAATGCAGGCTACTGCTTAATCCATCTCAGCTAGAGACAGCCCTGACATGTAAATAAATCAACCCTTTACAAATCCAGGGTTTGATCATCAGAGGAAATTTCCATTGTAGAAACTCTCTCCGTTTTTGTTTTTTGTTTTTTGGCAAAATGCACTTTTCCTAGAAGTTTAAATTATAAAGCTAAGATATTTTATTATTTCTTATCTTTTAATATTTGCATGAGCAAAACAAAAAATAAAGCCTTGACCCTTCGAAGATTATAAACTTAAGTGTCACTCTAGACACATCACATTTACATGCTAGAAAAAAAAACAAGTCATTTTAAAGTTTAGTTTTTCCATTTTTATGACTCTTTATTTGTTTAACTAGGCTCCAAGTAGAAGACTGTCTGGAAGATCTGCCAAGAGTGAGACCTCATTTTGTTTACCTCCAGATGCAAAGGCTTTAAGACACTCCATATACAATGTCTAAATGAAAGTAGCAAACAACAAATCATTATTGTAGTAATAATTTAGTTCACTAAACCAAAAAACAAGACATAAATTATAGTCCCTCAAAGAGACAGCATAACTGAAAAAAAAAAAGAAATAATATATAGTAACAGGATCATGAATTTTATAAGTGATGTCAGCAGAGTTCTTCTAACTACACTTTGTCTAACCAAAGAATTCTCTCTGAGGTATTTCTGAAAAACAGTTACACAAACTATGCTTAGACAGGACCAGGTTGGACTTAAGAGAACTGGGTAGGACTGATTTCATTTTTTTGAGGAGAGAGGCAGGTGAAGCAGCATCTTAAAAGTTTAGTCTTAGTTTAATAGTTACATTTAACAGTTCAGTCTAAGAAAAATTAAAAAGCAGAAGAAAAAACATTTTATATGTATTTATAAACAGTTGTTAGAAGCAAAATGTACTAGTTCACTCAGAAAACACAAACCAAACAATTAGTACTAAGGACAAATTTTTTAAGCTTATAGAAATATGCTATATATATATATATGTTTAATCTGAAAAAAAAAAATCTTTGCTTAATATCAACACAGCCAATTTGGAAGAGAATGAAAGTTAAGTTCCCCTATTTTAAATATGCAGTTTCCCCTCACCCATACTTGCCTTTCACACAGTTCTGAGATCCCAAGTAAGTGAAAAGCAGTTATTTTGAAATCCCCAGAGCAGTTAATTTCTGTCCACTGTAGCCCTCTTTCTAGAATAGTCTTTCAACCCCTCATAGGCAGTCCCAAGGGGCTATTGGGTCTTTTATACAGAAATATGGTAAATGACTCTTAATTCTAGAGATTTCAACCAAAAAAATAGCAATTCAAAATTAGCACAATTAACACAATTCAGTTTTGCCACATAAAAAAATAATCTTCTCATCAGTTAAGCTATGGAACTCGTAAATGAACATGGAACTTGCAACATTTCCAGCAAGATTTTGATCACGGGGCATTTCCTGTGCTACAAAGGGAGATAATATGTGAGAAGACCAATCCTTCTGGGGAATTTAAGAGAATAGTAGACTTTGAGAGGTCTATTTTTCTGCCCCACAAGCTTTCTTAGTTCCTCCTCTGGTAATAGGCTCCCAGTCTCCTTCTACAAGGTCAGGAGGAGCAGGCAGGTGTATGGACCCCATGACTCAGGCCTGGCTAATCATACCACCTAATCCCAACTCGGTTCTTCCAACCACTGTCCCACCTGTAACAGCTATTAAATCATTGCAATAAGCTAATGACATGACTCAAGCAGAGTGAATGAGTGTCTTCATGTCTTCTGTGTAGACTTTGAGAAGAAAATAAGTTTTCTTTTTGCTGGGGTCCCTACTAAAGGCTATATACCCTGCCCTTCAGCACAAGGAAGCAGGGCCAAGTAAAGTTCAGATGGGTGGAGGAATATGGCTATGTCAGGAACCCGGGTCAAGCAGTAAAGGCCCCAATTTTTTTTTCTTCACCTAGGCTGAAGTTCAATGGTATGATCTCAGCTCACTGCAACCTCAGCCTCCCTGGTTCAAGAGATTCTCCTGCCTCAGCCTTTCGAGTAGCTGAGACTGCAGGCACCCACCAGTATGCCTGGCTAATTTTTGTATTTTTGTAGAGACAGGGTTTCACCATCTTGGCCAGGCTGGTCTCGAACTTGTGACCTCAGGTGATCTGCCCACCTCAGCCTCTCAGAGTGCTAGGATTACAGGCGTGAGGCACCGCACTCAGCTAATGTTTTTTAACTTTTTTTTCTTTGAGACAGTCTACTTTGTCCATCAGGCTGGAATGCAGTGATGCAATTTCGGCTCACTGCAACCTCTGCCTCCCAGGTTCAAGCGATTCTTCTGCCTCCGTCTCCCAAGTAGCTGGGACTACAGGTGCCTGCCACCACAGCAGGCTAATTTTTTATTTTAGTAGAGACAGGGTCTCACCATGTTGGCCAGGCTGTTCTCGAACTCCTGACCTCAGGTGATCCACCCACCTCGGCCTCCTGAAGCGCTGGGATTCCAGGCATGAACCACCTCACCCAGCCAAAGGCCCTGATTTTTATATCACTCCCTTCAGTTCTTCTTTCAGCTAAACCAGTTATGTGAGACAAGAAATCTTCTCTGCTTTGAGTTGGAATTCAGTTATATGCAACCAAGAGAATCATAATTAATGCAAAGATTCTAGAGTGATCTGAAAGACACCTTATTCCTTGATTTAGAGCAGGGATCTCAAGCTGGCAGTAAAACTTGCCTACGGGAATGTTTAAACTTACCTAAATTTGAATGCCTTTTTGTGAGATGTGTTCTTCGGTTTGGCCTTGGTACTTAACATTCCCTTACATCTTAGAATCAACTGCTTCCTAAAGGTATATTACTTGCCTAGACTTGAAAGCAGGGCTGCATCCCTGCGCAATCACAGTGCAGTCCCTGTGAATGCTGGTGCTCCCTCACCTTTGTGCAGTGCCTAGCCATTTGTGTAGACTACTGAGAAGCCTGCTGCCTGGAGGTGCACAACATAGAAGTCCTGTGTAAAGGCATCTGAGTTTAGTTCCCCTACTTTAGACACTGTCCCTCCTGAAAGCATGTTTTGGTCCAAGGCAGTGGCTTATGCCTGTAATCCTGGCACAGGAGGCAGAAGGACTGCTTGAGTCCAGGAGTTTGAAACCGGCTTGGGCAACATAGAAAGACCTTGTCTCTACCAAAAAAAAAAAAAAAAAAAAAAAAATTAGCTGAGTATATTGTGTGCTCCTGGAGTCCTAGCTACTCAAAAGGCTAAGATGGAGGATCGCTTGATCCCAGGACTTCAAGGTTACTGTGAGCTACGACTAGGTACAAGAAGACCCTGTCTCTAAATAAATAAATAAATAAATAAATAAATAAATAAATAAAATAAGTCATAAAAATAAAAATGAAATACAATAAAAGCATGTTCTGGCAAGATCATTCTAAGATCTTTCACAGCTTCACTTCTATGATATATTGATCCAGTTGTAAATCCTTATAGAGAAATAAAGTAGGTTACACGGCTAACCTTCATCAACCTAAATCAAATCATTAATCATTTAGAAAGGAATATCCAAGGCCAAGAATATCTAGATTAGAAACAGTTATCCCAACCAACCAAAATTTTTTTTGTGAGAAAAGTGAAACTGTACACATAGATTAACTGGTAATTTATGCATCTGTGAGCATATCGGTTATTAAACTAGAGTCACAATGAAAGAGACACACAGGCAAAAAAAAAAAAAAAAAATGGCTAGCAGAGCATTTGTTTGGCCAACACTACCTTTTTAAAAAAATTCAGTCCGAATGGTCTTAGTCCCCAGGATCTGTGCTCCTCAATTTAAGCACAGATACTACCACTCCATCTGGCCCTCATTGCTTTACTTCAGATTAATTGTTTGCCCTCCATGGGATGTTGAGTTTTGCAACCCCTGCTATAAAGTGACTCAGATAAATGCTAAGAGTAACACTCTGGTTTTAAAAAAATAAATAAATCAACAAAAATTAAACTAAATATCAGCATCTTCCAGGTTTTGAAATGTCATAAGCAATCCCCTTATACCATCAACCACACAAGAAACCAAATGGATATCCCCTCCATCATTGTTCCCATTTCCTGAGTGACAGAAAAACAAGAATGTTGGGTGCTTTCTTCTAAAACAGTCACTTTGGCCCAATCAAGACTCCCACTCTGGGATGTCTCACTGAAAAAGGATCAGCAGCTGCCTGTCTTGAATGATTTGCAAATTCTCCTCTTTGGATACAAGGGCTAAGTAAGGGGATCTCTTGAGATCCTTCCCAGTTCTATGATTCCCAAGGCTTTGTTCACAGTCTTGCCCCAACTACTTCAAACCAAACTTTGCAAGAAGCAAAACATCACGGGGCACCTAATCCAAACAGTCTCTCTTGAAAGGATCATCAAGGTCTTAAGCACACTAAACAGCTTCACATCCATAAGTTCATGGACCAAATCCAGGCCAGAGTGCTCTCTAAATGAGGCTGTTTATTATTTCCCAAGTTACTGAAGAAACCATTTTGTCTTAGTATTAATAATAAGCAGCTTAAATCTGGTAAAATAACAGAAATGCATGAAACTTTAATAGAAAAAATTACCCTTTCTGAACACATTCCAGTTCCAAAATGATTCAGTTTGAAGTCCAGCATACAGTGTTGAAAAGTGATGGCTATATGTTTATCTTATTTACATTATAAAAAATGCATTTGCTATAGTATTTCTGACCAATATTTTTCCCATGATTCTTTAGAATAAACACTTAGATTAATTAAATATATAATCATTTTCAGATGACCATCTAAGGAGGCAACTGAAATGAAACTACAAAGTTTTATACAACAATATGGGGAAAATTCATTGCCTATAGATATTTATTAGGACAGAATCTTGCATAAAATCTCAACTGGTTACTTTAGGTTTCTTTTGTAGGGATACAAAAGAAAATAGAAAATACTTTTTCCTAAAATTCCAACATAGAGTTCTCTGCCAGTAAATTGATCAATCACATTTCTCAAGAATTCATGATATTATATGAGAAGCCTGGTACTATGTGTTTTGTGAATTTACAGGGGGAAAAAAAGCTTCTTTTCAAGAAATTTGCAGTGCAAGATCAAACAAGATAACCACCAAGATAACTATCTTTAAATACATGAGCCTGTGCACATATTCACCTGTATAATCTTCTAATTTACATGTCAGTCTATAATTTTTTAAAACCCAAAGGGCTGATGTATAAATGTGTCTGGAGAGAGATAAGTCCTCTGCAAAAATTTATCATTAGAGAGATCAAGTGAGAAAACTGTGTTTTCCTGGAGACTCCATCCTTTTTCTTGCAAGTGTGAATCAAGCTTCTGGGTCCTCTAGCCATCTGAATAGGTGGAAACAGAGATCCAAGAATCTAGGTGAAGAAGTAGGGGGACAGGCACAGAAATGAAAAGACAAAGGGCCTATATTCAGGGGAGGATTTATCTGAAGAGTTTGGAAAGAGAGTGGAGAGCGGAAAATTGAGCACTGCAAGATGATGGGGGAGGGCAGCATGTGACTGCCATCAGTGTGGAGAGTGCTGAGAGAAGCAGCAATGGAGGAAAATGCAGTCCCCTACCCCCGGGAATTCCTGAGAGCCCGAATACAACCTGACCTTTGAGTACTTCCAAAAGTGACACCGTACACAGATTGGACCACATGGAACTCTAGTTTATATTTGAGTTCTGAACCTTTTTCTCCATACTTCTAGTCTCAAGATAACTTGCCAAATAAGACCTTCTTATTTGACTTCAACTTTGTGTAAAATGGAAGACAGTTTGCACATTCTTGGGAAAATTCAAACACACTTTGATTTCAATGGATAATAGTCAAGGTGGAAAACTGTTCTTTGGAATAGAAAGGTAAATAAAAATACATCTCATGAAGTTGCAAGTAATTATCATGGCTTTGTTTGCATCATGGATACACAATGATCTAATGAGATTTAGGAGCCAGAGTTGGAAGTAAAGACGTGGCCTGATTGGGATCACTGATAAAGGAATCATGAAAAAGGAACAGAAAAGACTGTCCAGCTAAGTAATGTCAACCTCACCCTGCAGGCCATGGAGAACTATGGGCTATGGAACTATGGCCTGTGAACTAGAGAGGCATGACAGTGGAGATGAGGAGTCAGTCTTGGCTGGGCAAACATCACACGATGAGTCTTCTAGGAGCACACTATGAGGAGAGACACGGGGGGAATGGAAGGGAATAGTGTTCACAAAATTTCATGAGACACATATGCTACTATTTGATTATGGATAATACAGGTACAGGATCATCTTACTAAATGCGATGAACAAACAGTCTCAAAAAAATAAAACATCTTTAGTCTTAAAGCACTCAATCAAAATTTATGTATTTAAATGTTTCTGTAGCACTTCAAACTCAGTCTGATCAAAACTGAACTTATGACTTTTTTCTTTTAGCCATATTCTTCCTCTTTCATTCTCTAGGTAATCTATTCTGAGACTTCTATTATCTCCCACTTCAAAGATGAGAAAATTTAGCTTTAGAGAAGTTAACTATAGCAAGGTCACACTTAGTAAGTGATAAGAGTAAAATCAAGGTCTATTTGATTCCAAATACAATATTATTTCTACTACTTAAGTTATAAAACAAACCTACCATCTTTTTATAAAGCTAACAATCAGGTATGTTCTCTTGATTCACAGAGTAATATCCAGTTAAACAGTTGTGTCAAAGTTGCTCTCCACAGAAGTTCGTAGGAAAAATAACTTAAAAATCTCACAGATTAAGTATGCTGGCTTCATGTTTATAAAATGTGAGGGCTAATCAAAATAAACTGATTAAGATCAATATAACAGTTTAAGTTATATACAATTAAATTATATGTTCCACTACTTTTCATTTGTTCTCATCTTAAAACCACACGTTTGTTGCTGACACAGCCTATAGCAAGTATCTTACAGGTATGAACGCAGTGAAGATTTATAATACTTTCATCTGGTGTACCTTGATTTTCATTAATTACATAGTATAATCTTGCAAAATACTGTTTTATAACACCACTATCTAGGATGGTTAAAGACAGGAAAGAAAACTCACTACAACAAAAAAAATCTGTATCACCATTCAAAGAGAAGCAAAGGATGTGACTTTATCATCAACATATTTACAATAGGATTAAAAGAATACAAAACAGAAAAGAATTAATAATCTTTTTAAGGTTTTCCTCCTAAAGGCAGATATAAAAGGAGAAAGCACCAGAGACTTGGGGGACAGCCGCTAGGAAAGTCAGAAGATTCAGAGGAGAGGAAGACAGAATGCAGATATTTTCCTCAATTTCCTTTGATGTCTGACATCTAAAAACTCTCTTTTCAATTCCCCATCTGGAACCCAAGGATCACAAAGGGATTGCAACTTGTAATGAGTGACTAAATATATTTTACACAGAAGGTAAGGTCAAGCTGCTGGAAGGCTCTTAAAATCTAAAGGAGAGGGAAAGGGCAGAAGTGCTCTCCACCACTTCTCCCTACTTCAGTTAGCTGACTGTTCAAGAGGAACAACAGAGGGCTTTGTGAGGCTGGAGGGAAAAAAAAAAAAAAATTCTGTAGGATGCCAGTTGGGGGTGGTTTCATAGTTTCATAGATTTCTCTGGGCAGAAAGCTGGGAATGTGGTCCTCTGAAGGCACAGGAAACAAAATAACTCTTGAGTATAGAGCAGAATATAGCAGAACTAAGAAGGCAAGCCACTGAAAGCAGTTTCCCGTGGCCTTTCAAACAGTAGAAATTGGTTTATTCGTATGGCCCATTATTAGGACCTTGTTTTCAGCGCAGCACTGCAGGATGTAGGGGCATATTCAATGGCAGTAACAAGCTACTCTTTACAAAGAAGACAAGAGGAAAGAGTCCCATGATAATGAGAGGCTAATAACATTTAATGTGTTTGAGATGAATAGGTGGGAAAGGCAGTCAGTCATGTTTATTGATATCTACAGCAAGGAGGACAAGACACCAGGGCGGTGGGGGACAAACTGTTACATTGAAGATAAAATGGAGGTCATCATAAAGCAAACTCCCCAGCTCCTCTCTCCACTCTCAGCCTCCACCCCAGAAGTTTATCTCCTCTCCTCTGGTCCTAGAGATTGGCCGTCTTCCTATCTAAAGCTAAACTCTTGCAATTGAATCCTAGATTGCACCCATTCTTTCCTATCTCTAAGGGACCTTTCTCCATCAATTAACTCCTCTCTTGTATTTTCTTCTTCTCCCTTATATTAATTGCTCCTCCTTAGAAAATAAACAGTCTCAAGTTTCTCCCATTACTGGAAATACCTTTACTTATTTTTGATTATACAAGTAATTCATAAGTGCATGAATACATGCTTGTTAAAAATATCTACGTTACATTTAAAGTCTCCTTTGAATATAATTCCCCTCCTCATCCTCCAACTTTCACCACAGTTATCACTGTTATCCCTTTTGTATGCATACTTCCAGACATTTTACATACAGCACTGCTTCATGTCTTTTTCCCTTTTTAAACAATTGGCTTAATATTCTATATATTGTTGCTCAATTTGTTGACTCAACAATGTCTCTCAGATCAGTAGATCCACCTCATTTTTTATACTCTGAGTCTGTATAGTTTCTCACAGTATAAATGTATAGTTTATTTAATCAGTTCTCTGCTGATGAACAATTGGATCCTTTCCAATTACTTGTCATTACAAACAGTGCTGGAGGGAACAATAGTCTTTGCCATTTCTCTACAGTAGATGCTTAAAAGTAGAATTTCTGGATCATGGAGCAGGCATACTTTTAGTTTGATAGATAAACTGACAATGATGTCCTCTAAAGTGGCCTTGCCAATGTATATTCAGACCTGTAATAGAAGAGTTCCAGTTTCCTCACTTGCTCTTGATATTATCACATTTTTACTTTGCCAATTTGATGAGAAAGAGATATTTCTTATTTTAAATTTTCATTTATCGGATTGTAATGTGATCAAACATTTTCATATTCATATTATATATTCATATTAAGCATATTTTTATATGTTTATAGACCACTTATATTTCCTCTTTAGGGAAACGCCTGTTAATGTCCTTTGACTAGTTTTGTAGTAGATTGTTAGTCTCTTTCTTACTCGTTGGGAGGAGTTATTTCCATTTAGTCATAGTAATCCTCTGCTTATGTTGCATATTTTCTCCCAGAGAGTAACTTCCCTTTTAATACTGTTTATGGTGGCCTGTTATCCAAAAATTGTGTTTTAATTAAGTCACAATTTTTTTCTTCATGTTTTTTGCATTTTATGTCTTAACAGGGCCAGTTTTCCAATATCATAAATGTATTTTCTCCATTTCCCTCTATTTATTGCTTTTTAAAAAATCATTAGTTATTTAACTCATCTTATATTTTTTAGTAACATAAGTTAGCATCTAACTTTGGTCTTGCTCAGTTAATAGCTAATTTCTCCAGTACCATTTATTAAATGATCCATTATTCCCTGATACATTTTAAATGCCACTTATATCATTAACTAAGTTCTCATATATACCTGGGTCTGTTTCCGAGCTAACCATTTTATGCCAACAATTTATTTGTTTATTGTCAATAAACAAATTGACAACACAACACTATTTACTTATCATAGATTTATAATGCAGTTTGATAGCTGCCAAGCAAGTCTACCCATCTTCGTTCTTTTACAAAATTATATTGACTATTCTTGTACATTTTCTTTTCCTTGTAAATTTTAAAATCAGTTTTGTCAAGTTTCAGTTGCTTCTAATTTATTTGATCGCAGAAGACATTTTTCAAAGATCAATATTCAAAGGAACACACTTCAGTGATACACTGACTTAGACTATATCTGGCCCAAGGATTTTTTTAATTTGGTCAGTATAGTTTTGACTCATTCATGTTCTTTAAAATGTCTGACACTCATCTAAGAGCCAAAAGTAAATAATAAATATGCAACAGGGAGTTTGTATGTATGTGGTAGGGTGTCTCTGTCTTCCCAAATGGGAACAACTGGCTGAGGCCAAGTGGTGACTACTCCCTTCAATTACATGAGCCCTAAGTCCAAGTTCTCCAGTTTCTGAAATGGGCCCACTTCGATCACGTGTGCTACCTGCCTATTCTCTGAGAACACTGCATTATTTGAAATACCATCCTAAATAGCTTCATATCCCTCAAATTCATCCTCTATCTATACTGCCACCAGAATAACTTTTCTATACAAATATAACTGGGCCTCTCCTATGCTTTAAATTATTTGGCAACTGCCAATTCCTTTTAGGATAAGATCCAATGTTTTCTGTAGGCCTTATAAGGCTTTCCATAACCTGGAATATTTTTCACATGTCATTTCCCACTATTTCCACATTATCCTTTCTCTAGCCATTTGACCTGTCAACAGCACCCAATAGATTTCCCACACATTCATCCATACTTCAATTTAAGTTGTTCTTCCTGTGTAGAAGGCCAAGTCATCTACATCACAAATCTCACCCTCCAGTCTTGTGCCCCAACCAAATTTCTTTAGTCCTCACATTCATTTGTATGGAGAACTCCTATATTTCCACATTTCAGACTCAATTCCATTGCTACCTGCTTTCTAAAGCTCCTTCTGACCACTTGCCCTGTAACTCTCACCACCATCCTAAGAAAGAATGGAGGCTCTTCTTCTATGTCCCTCTTCAACTCCTTATACCTTTCACTAATGTTCTTGTCTATTTGACTCATAAGATTGTGTTCTTCTTGGAGAAAAATTCTATATTAATCAATTCAGTATCTCTTAAGCCTGGATCAGGGTAACTAGAAGTTTGTAGGCATTCAAAACATCTGTGGAATGAGGGAAGAGAAATTTGGAGAGAGGAATGAAGGGAGGCAGAGCTTAATAAATCAATCACTGCCTCCACTCTTGAGGAGCTTAGAACCATACAGAATTCTGCTTGTTATTTAAAATAATAGTATAGCCAGTGAGACCAAACAATTAAATTCCTAAAGAGAGCATGGACTTAACTTTCTCCCACATTATAACAAGTAGTGTCAACACAATTATGTAATTGTTTCCCTGACAAACATAAAAGTTGTGAAAGTAAAGAAAATATCATAGACAAATTCTCTCTAGATTTAAAGGTAAGGTTTTTAAAGTTATTTTGCCTTGTAATCAATATAGTTTCATTTCTGAAATAATAAAGGAATTTAATGGAAATAAGTGATTGAAAATATTTTACTGTGCACATAGGCATTTAGTAGTCTGCAAAGTTAAGATAGCCTGCACTCAAATAAAACTTAAGGATGCTCCTTGGCAGATATGAACCTTCTTTCATACTGAAGACTACTCAGCTATACCAGCTTTGTCAAACCCCAAAAGTGATCTCAACAACATGCCTAAACCCTACAATCACTTTTATAGAACATTCTTAGATTCTGACCGGTTCCATTCTGGTATTTTTAGCATCTGTCTAGCAGACTTGTGCATATACATAAAACACACAAAATTCCATTAGCACAACATTAAAGTTTCAAATTTAAACATACAGGAAACTGAGAAGTTATGGCCCTCATAATAACTGTAACTCACCCAATTTATATATGCATTATGTGTTAAGTTTAGACATGAAAAGGTCAAGCGTTGAGCTGGCATACAAAAAGGACTCATATATACACAGTCCAAATTCTCATCTCGCTTAGAATGTCTACCTTTATTTTAAAAAAACTATACACTAATATAATCTGCTTTCTATATACATAATGGAGACAGAAGGAGAATTGGAATTGAGCCTATTTCATTAAATATTCAGGTGGTTTAAAGTTATTCACACTGTATTAAAAATTGCTATGCTTTTTCAGGACACTTTTGGTTCAGAAAATTAAAACAAAGTACAGAAAGCACCTATTTCCAAAATAAGGGAAGTATAAGATTTTTAAAGTATCTTGAAAATTTTATAATGGTTAAAAGAGTAAAAAAAAAATTTACACCTAATACTCTTACAACATCTTTTCAATTCTATTTATTAGTTTATTTTCTCTCTAAATTCTCACTACATAGACATTTTTGAAGGAATTCTGTCAGCTTGGAAATAAGAACTCACCTCTTGTGAGGAGCATAATTTGCTTCACATAAAAGAAAAAAAGCTTACTTTGTTCTACTACTACTTAACATATTAAGTTCAGAGTTATACATTAAATAATTTCCCTGTGAGCTGAGGCCAAGCACGTATATTTCCACCCAGGGGGAAAAGTTTAGAGTCAATGAAAACACAACTCAATAATGAAGGTCTTCACACAGTGGGCAGTCAGCCAAGCTAGAGCTTGAAAGGCCGACATGGTGTGTGGCTCTTACTTGAATGCACAAAAAAGACCTACTAAATCACTTAAGTAGTGGAGCTTTCTTTTGAGTTATAAAGAATCACACAAACTTTGGGCTAGAAGGACCAGTCTGGTTTGTCCTGCTTTCAGGTAGGCCCACCCAAACTATCGTGGACAGAGGAGAAATTGAACTATATTTAGAGCCTGCCAAGAGAATCCACAATTGCTCCTAATAATTCATTCTCGTATTAAATAGCTCTGTCAAGAAATCTTCCCAATATCTCCAGTAAATCCTTTGTGCTGAAACTTAAACCGGAAAACTGGCCCCAATGTGACTTGAACAAGTGGTCTCCTAACCTGGAGGTTATATAGTACTAAAAGGTTATATAGTACTATAAGGATGCATACAATAGGACCAATTCTTTACGTATTTTATAGCAATTTCCCAACAGTTACTGAAGAGCATCTGGGCCAAGAAAGTGCTACATATAGAAAATATATGTCCTATTTTGTTACAGTATTTGGAATATCATCTCATTAATCAGATTTTCTTTCTTTAAATGTGGCTACCATTCTAAGGCCAGAAAAGCAGCAGATTACAAAAAAGTCTGTTTCTGTATATTGCCACAGCACCGGTCAGTAAGCACTCAAATTGGCTTTTTCACCATATTAATGGATGATCAAATGATATGATTTGGCTGTGTTCCCACCCACATCTCATCTTGAATTATAGTTCCGATAATCCCCATGTGTCCTGGGAGGGAACTGGTAGAAGGTAATTGAATTATGAAGGTGGTTACCCCAAGCTGTTCTTATGTTAGTGAATGAGTTCTCATGAGATCTGACGGTTTTATAAAGGGCTTTTTCCCCTTTGCTTGGCACTTCTCTCTCCTGCCACCTTAAGAAAAAGAACATGTTTGCTTCCCCTTCTGCCATGATTGTAAGTTTCCTGAGGTCTTCCCAGCCATGCAGAACTGTGAGTCCATTAAACCTCCTTCCTTTATAAATTACCTGGTTTTGGGTATTTCTTCATAGCAGTGTAAGCACAAACTAATACATCAAGTCATGGTTGATCAGCACAACAAATCTGAATAAGTAAAGTTTCGTTTTGAATTATTAGCCTCAGAAATGGCTTAAATGTGTGCTTTCTTTTTTCTCTCTCTCCCCCTTAACTCATTCTCTTCCTAGGGACAAATTTTCCTCTGCCCCAAGAATATAAGCATCCCACTTCGTCTATGGTAGTTAAACTGGGAGGAAATAAAAATCAAAGATCAGAAAAAGAGTTAAAAGGGCATGCAGTAGGGGGAAAAGAAGTAGGGCATAGCAGAAAAGAGAGATACAAGAAGGAACAGAGCCTTGGGAGCTAATCACGAATACCCTGAGAGAACCAGGTAAAGGCCCTTCCTGTGAAAAGCTGATGAAGAGTTAAAACAAAAGAGTCACTACCAGATGGATATCTTCCAACCTCCCTCAATCCTTCTCTACCCAGCAACCAGGAGCCATCTTTGAAAAACACAAATCAGGTCAGTCTCTGACCAATAATTCATCACACTGATATTCTGATTTTTGAACATGGGATACTAAAACTACTTACTTTAATTATACTAGAGACTTTGCCACGCCAGGAAAGTTTAAATAATTAAGAATAGAGGTAAAGTAAATCAAACCCATACTCTTAATAATATCATGAAGTATATTAAGCGTACTTTTAATATCATTGTGCCATTCTAGTTGTTTTATTTAAAGAGTTTGAAATACTTTAAAAATCATGACTTTAACTTAAAACATATAATCAGTTTCAGATTTGAGATGTTAAATGGTATAAGTACATTTGATTCAATTTTGGAAATACCATTAAAATGTTAAGAGAAGTTGATTCACCCTGGGTATATGTTTGCTTATTATTTTTTAAGTTGCTGTGTGCTTAAAATGATTTGTTAGGTTTGTAAGTCTGCCCCACAGGCATTTGAGGTGTTTGAGACAGTCACATACATTACATGTGTAAATGAGGTTTAAAACGTTTAAGGGAATTTAATTAGCTAAATTAAATTGTAATTAATTGTTTTTAAAAATTTAACTGTTAAGCCGGGCGCGGTGGCTCAAGCCTGTAATCCCAGCACTTTGGGAGGCTGAGGCGGGTGGATCACGAGGTCGAGAGATCGAGACCATCCTGGTCAACATGGTGAAACCCCGTCTCTACTAAAGATACAAAAAATTAGCTGGGCATGGTGGCACGTGCCTGTAATCCCAGCTACTCAGGAGGCTGAGGCAGGAGAATTGCCTGAGCTCAGGAGGCGGAGGTTGCAGTGAGCCGAGATCGCGCCATTGCACTCCAGCCTGGGTAACAAGAGCAAAACTCCGTCTCAAAAAAAAAAAAAAAAAAAAAAATTAACTGTTAAATTTGAATTAATCAAATGTTAACAAATGAAAGAAACTATTCTTATTTTATATACTAATAACTAAATGTAAAAATAGACGCATAAGATTTGTAGGTTGAAGCAGGTGTTTGAACACACAGCTTTAATAGAGACAATATCAATTAAAAGCCCAATTAAATGTAAGAAGTCCTTTTAAAGATTTCTCTGGAGACTAAGGCCTAAAGATTTCTTGAGCACAAAAGTTCAAGACCAACCTGGGCAATATACTGAGTCCCCATCTCAAAATAATTATCTTAAACAATAAAATACTCAAACTGAAAACAAGATCCACAAAAGCAGGGTCTTTCTCTGCCTGGTGTACCCAGTGTCTTCAGAGGCAAAAACTTGTCTGCACATATACATAGTCAAAAATACATGTCCACATGGAGCTGTTTTGTCAACTTCAACTTGGCATCTTTCTTTTCTTTTTTCTTTTCTTTTCTTTCTTTCTTTTTTTAGACAGGGTCTTGCCCAGGCTGGAGTACAGTGACACCATCATGGCTCACTGCAGCCTCGACCTCACAGGCTCAATTGATCCTCCTACTTCAGCCTCCTAGTAGCTGGGACTATGGGTGCACACCACCATGCCTGGCTAATTTTTGTATTTTTGGTAGAGATGGGGTTTTGCCATGTTGTCCAGGTTAGTCTCAAACTCCTGGACTCAACTGACCCACTGGCCTCAGCCTTCCAAAGTATGTCTGGTGGAACTTACTATCTTTCTGAAGATCGAATTAGAGCAACCAGTCATACCAACAGTAATGGAAAAAAATCTGTTGTGGAATATTTGTAGATATGAGGAAATTTAAATTTTGAAATAAGATTTCCAAGGGACAATGTGGACAATAAGAACTATAAGTATGGGACTATAAGGATTTGTTTCTTGGCTGGTGATTGCAGATGGATCATAGGAAGAGAAGGGGAGTTAAGCCATAAATTGCAGTTAGAAATAAAAGTAGTCAGTCCCAGGGTTCTCTCAGGAAGATGTTCCATGTGCTACTGAAACCAAAGCCAGAAGCATAGCCAGTTACATGGTGGGAACTGGGAAAGTCAGAATAAGCATAATGCAAGCACTTTTAGATTTGGGTATGAGAAGCTTTATGAAAATATGTTGATGAAGGGAATTTATAAAATATGAATATAGCACAAACAAAACTCAAGAGAATGGGACCAATGCAGCAGAGTGCACAGTCACTTCTGAGACATGAGCTGAGCAGAGAAGAAAGGAGTTACAAAGAGCAGTAAGTTAAAAAGAAAATCAGCCAGGTGCAGGGGCTCACGCACTTTGGGAAGCTGAGGCAGGCGGATCACAAGGTCAAAACCATCCTGGCCAACATGGTGAAACCCTGTCTCTCCTAAAAATACAAAAATTAGCCAGGCGTGGTGGCACACGCCTATAGTCCCAGCTACTCTGGAGGCTGAGGTGGAAGAATCACTTGAACCTGGGAGGCGGAGGCTGCAGTGAGCCGAGACTGTGCTACTGCGCTCTAGCCTGGTGACACAGCAAGACTCTGTCTCAGAAAAAAAACAAAACATCGATAACTCTAAAGAAGTAATTGCCTTTTGTTAAAGAAAAAAACAGTTGTGATATTTGACTTCCCTAAAGGTATAGACTGAAGAGAACATTTTATAATGACAACAAAAGAGAGAAATGAAGATGAGGCAGAGATTATGTCAGATCGGAGAGTGTAGTTTTAAGAAAGAAATGTAAAGCAATTTAATCAGTACTACTAGACACTTAAGCAGATAAATAAGCCAATAAACATGTTGGAAGATTCGTTCCTGGAATCAACATGTACTAAGCATTACTCTAGGAGCTGGGAATATAGCAGTGGCCAAGGTAGAGAGAGTTCCTATCCTCAGGGGGCTTACATTTTAGTAGAACTAATTAGGATTGGAACTAATATCAAGTTTAAAACAAAATAAATGTTGTATCTAACACAATTTCATGTGGTGATAACTGTTACAAATAATAGGAAACCAGGGAAAGGAGAAAATGAAAGGATTGTATACAATTGTCAAACCTGGATAAGCAGGTCAGAGAGTTCAAGCTTGGTGTTGCGGGGTGTGGGTGTGGGGGTGGGTAGTGGAGATCCCAAAGAAGAAATAGAAGGTAAGGTACTCTGAGAATCACCATTTTTGGAAACATCAATCAGTCTTAAGACAATGACCTTACAATTACCTCTAATTTCCCCCACATGATGGCAGCCTTGATTCTGAGACTGAAAACTATTAAACTCATTTTTTACCCCTAAACATCTCACTGACAGATGGCTGCATGCAGAAGGAGCTGGCATTATGTGTCCTCTCAAGATATTTCTAAATAAATCTGTGTCCTCCGGACCCAAAATACACGGTGTTTTCATGATAGTTGATTTTACATAAAAATTTATGAAACATGTTTGGTGGTGAATTAGATATGTAAAGAAGGAACATAAACTGGTTGGGAGCAAGATTTAATTGCCTGAAGTACAGGAAATCTGGAGGACAAAAAAATAGCTAAGACATATATATTTTTCTCTTCTTTTAGCCTGAATTAAAGTTGTGAGAGTGAGAGTAAGATGTTAGAGACACGTTTTGTATCCTTTCCAAAATTTGAATAAATCATTTGTTCCCTATATGATTTAATTTGGGAGCCAATCATAGTTCCCAAAGATACAATCCTTAATAGCATAATGCCAAATGTTAAACTCCTGGAAGATCAAAATCTGGAAAAAATAACTAAATATTCTCTAAAAGACATTTATTTACATTTTAAAAGGGAATTTATTTGAGAAACACAAAAACATGAAAAAACATTTAGCCATTTTACACAACAGAATAGGCAATAATAACGTATTTCTGCAAGCATAAACCCTCATGTATAACAATGACAGTTGCAGAGTATACAAGTTATAGGCACATGAACTGTATTCATAAACAAATAGGTTGAAAAGAGAAATGTATAAACACATACTACTGTGGTTGGCAATTGTCTGCACCTAGCTTTGTAACTGTGGTCATCTGAAACACCATAAGGAACAACCTAAGACAAGACGGATGAAAAACCAGGACGGGTCACCGCCATATATGCAGTCATCCAAAGAGCCAAAATCTCAAGAAATTCTATCTTCCACAAATGCAGATGTACAGAATAGATATCTCTTCATTCACAGGGGAAGTTTCAATGTTTTTGCATACAAGCACAGCGCTTACACAAAGTCAATGTTGTGATAATCCACTTTTGTGGAGTCAAATTTGCAAAAACTGCATAAAATAAATGAGAACTCTCTAAAAGTTTCAATAAAATTTGTACCTCTATGATGTGAAGATGAAATACATAGCATAATTAATTGGAAAAAATAATGCCAACAATTTTAAATAGAAAAAACTATAGAAAGAAATAAAACCCAAGCCCAGAAAGAAAATCCAACATATGAAAAAGTGTATTACAGGAATAGATTACAGGCAATTGCACAGATCTGTCCAGAAGAGCTGGCCAACTTTCACAATCATTAACTATATTTTGAAGTCCTGCATTGCAATGAAGAGCTGTTTTTTGGTTTTTGTTTTTGTTTTCTTTTAGGACTTCACTCTCCTCACAGAATATGCTCACATTCATTTTCTATGTGATACGGATCTTCTTGAAATTCTTCTATTATTTGACCTGCACCAATATGAGCAGTCCCTATTAAATGTTCCCATCTTCTGTGCCATGCTTCTTTGTTGTCTTGGGTACATGGAAAACTTTTCTGCATACACTCAAATACAGACCACAAATTTGACAGAAACAATACTGGTGATCAAACAGCAATACCATTGCATGTCTTCTTATCCGACTAGGCACATAATTATTTTCAAATCAGTTATTTCACTGGCTTCTTCAGGCAAATGTGGCTTTAATTCATTAAAATCTCCTGGAATGTAATCAGCTGGAAGGAATGTCATGCAGACAAATTATGCATTTTAAAATTGAAGTATTCGTTGTTGCCAAACATCATGGCCAATCCACTCATCTGAATTTTTCACCAAATGCATTGGGCAA
Organism: Saimiri boliviensis; assembly: GCF_048565385.1. Lineage (NCBI taxonomy): Eukaryota > Metazoa > Chordata > Mammalia > Primates > Cebidae > Saimiri > Saimiri boliviensis. The sequence goes on from NC_133452.1 coordinate 104,172,258, forward strand.
AAACAAACTTTGTTGGTAACACCTTAAAAATCATTGTTAGAAGCCCTGATCACACCTAATTTCTGTCATTATGGTTTGGCAATTCAGTTGAAATCCATTTTCTTCTGCAAAGTCCACCAAATCTTCAAATAAACATTTATAAAGTGCTTTGTTTTTTTTCCAGCCATTAGTACATAATCAAGCAGATCAGTTCTAGTATTTTATGACCTAACAGGAGCTATGAATTGTATATATGAATATACAACTATGAATTGTACATAGTTGATTAAAAAATAATGGGACAGTTTTGAAAGTGCCAACCATTAGCCAAAGTAAAACACGTGCTAGTTTTTCTGTTAGATTTTGTGGTAAATATATACATAAGAACTCCTCTATCTTCTTCTATAGTCAAATCTCTAATCAAGGATAATTCACCACCTAACGTGTTTTGTAACACTGGAGAAAGCTCAGTATTAGCAAGTGTCTTCGGTCCAGAAAGTTGCGGAGTGTCTTGATTTCTTTTTACTCTCTGACAAAGGATGTTTTTTGAAGGCAAGCATGGTGTTATATGTGAAGGGGTAGACATTGAAAACAACTGAATAATTTGGCAGGGGAGATTTCTTGTATTTTTCGCCTGTGTTTTCACTTCTATGATCTTTGAAACATTTGTAGCACTCGTATTTGAAGGGGGATTGTGGCCCACAAATTTTGTAAATACATGCTGTCTATCTGAAAGTCTAGTTATTGTGTGGCCATTGCAATTAAGCAAATTTCTGCTTTTGCAGCACCAATAATAATTAGCTTTTACACTTTTATCTTTCATGCCATTAAGTAGCCTCATACACTTAATTTATCACAGCATTTTTACATGGGAACAGTTTCACAGATCTTTTTCATTGTGTTGTAAGAAATACAGTAAGAAGGTATTAAATTCAGCTTCCCAATACCAAATCTGTATTAGTCAGGGTTTCTCCAGAGAGACAGAACCAATAGGATTTTTACATAAATAAATGAGAGAGGATTTATTAGGGGAAAGACTGACACAATTATGGTGGCTGAGAAGTCCCAGAGCAGGCCATCTGAAAGCCAGTGACCCTGGGATGCCCATAGCTGGCTCAGGCTAAAAGCCACAGGATAGGGTGTGCGGGGGCAGGGATGAAGTAAGTCCCGGAATCCAAGGGCCAATGAGCCTGGAGTTCCAACATTTAAGGCAACAGAAGAAAAGTCTGTCCCAGCTCTCAGAGACCAATTTGCCATCTGTATTTGTTTTTTCTGGCTAGAACCAATAGAATGACTCCCACTAACACTGTGAGCAAATCTCCCCCACCAAATCCACTAGGACTCATACACTAATCTTCCTTGGAAACACCCTCACAGACAGACCCAAAATAATTCTTTGCCAGCTTTCTAGATATTCCTTAACCCAGTCAAACTGACACCTAAAATTAAGTCTTCAAGTCCACTCTTCGTCAACTTAGCACCAATACCTATCTCCTTAAAACATACTTAATTTCCAGATAAAGACAATAACAAGGTAATAGTTCTGCTGAGCATGGTGTAATTATCCTGTGAGTGTAATTTTTGAGATTTTAGATGTTAGTGATTTTAGACTTTGGGGATTTTGATCTTTCAGGATTTCAACATTCAGGATAATGTTGTTCAGGATTATGCCTGATATGGTTTGGATATCTGTTCCCTCCAAATCATACATTGAAATGTAATCCCCGGTAATGGAGACGGAGCCTGGTGGGAGGTTTCTGGACCATGGCAGTGGATCCCTCATGAGTGGCTTAGCGCCGTCCCTTTGATTATGAGTGAGTTCTCGCTCTGAGTTCATGAGAGATCTGGTTGTTTAAAAGTGGGTAGTACCTCATCCCTCTTTCTCTTACTCCAGCTCTTTCCACATAAGACACCAGCTCCTGCTTCACCTTCTGCCATGATTGTAAGCTTCCTGAGGCTCTCACCAAAAGCGACACTGGCATCACGCTTCCTGTACAACCTGCAGAACTATGAGCCAAATTGATGTTTTCTTTATTAATTGTTTAGCCTCAGGTGTTCCTTCATAGCAATGCAAGAACAGACTAACACATGTCTTGCAGAATTATAATCTAAATCCATTTATTTTAGTCTCTGAAAATTTTAAAGGTTAAGTGTTCAACTGTACCTTAAGAGTGATTCCTTCTTAAATAAGAGTGAAAGACTGGTTTTCTTTTTAGGAGAAAAATTATCATATGGTAAGTTAAAACACTGACTCAATTCAACAAAAAGTACACAATTAGGACAAACTAAAGTACTTAGAACTTTTGTCCTAGAATCAGAGCTCTCAAAATGTCTCCCTAGTGAACATCTCCTCACAGAATGCAGAAACACACTACACCTCAGGATCTCCAATATAAGGTCATTCAGGCTTTGCTTGAATACTTCGTCTGATGAGAAGCTCATTATTTCACAAAACAGGCATTTCACTTTTGAGCAACTTTGACTATGCCATAAAATCCTTATTTTAGCTAATGGTGAGAAAGTAACTTGAATATATTTATTTTTCAAAATCATTTATTTTTACTTAACACATCAAATGTACAGCCATTTGATCCATGAAACAAAGGATAAAATATATTCTCTTAAAGCGTTTGCTTAGATGTCTTGTGAAGTTGCAAAAACACTCCACAGAAAAATAAATACCTAGGAAAATCTAACAAACCAAACCAAGTGAAATATTTCAAAGATGACTTTTTAATTGCTTTACAAAGGGTCCATTATGTAAACAAAGCTCTACTCCACAAGTCATGCTACCTCTCCCAACACCACCACCATTCTGATTCTGAGAGGAAACGGCAAAAATCATTCAAAGGGCTCTTTACTCTCTGAATACTAATGTTAAATAATCTTCCATGAGTGTTATGCAAAGCACACCCATATGGATTTATCCAAGACATAGAGGCTCCCCACAGAAGTTAAAAACTGACCTGCATAATTCATCTAAGTTTCACATCTTTGAGGTGGTGAATCATTTCCTTTGCTTTAAAATATTTTCCACATCTCACACAAGTCCATTCTCAGTTTATTTTCTTTTGAAAATGTTACCGTTCATTCATAGCCAGCTACTTTAAAAGCTTTAATTGTAATAACAAACTCTCAGGTTTTTTTCTATCGTCTGATTTCTGTCACAAAGGTACTTAGGCTTTGTACCTCAAACAAGACGTTAAGAAGTACTGTTCCCAGGAATAGAACAGACATATTTAGACCTTCCGCAGGGCAGCACGAGGTGGACCCCACCTTTGGTGACGCAGTGTGAAGTCTGCAGTAACTGGTGTGGTTGAGCAGGGGCAAAGGTGGGCAGGTGCTGGCTGAGCTGGCTCCTGGGTATCTGGGCTTAGACTCCAGCACATACAGACTTACGGAAACATTGCCAGTGATGGCAAACCACGTGTTGCTTGCTTCTGTTTCTTTAGAATTGCCTTCCTAAGAAGCCCAGTCAAGAGTGAACATAAAGCAGATGGCCCACTCTCCTCAAAGTCACTCAGAAAGGGTCTTTCATAAAACAAGCTACCTAGGCATCAGCTCAGATAGGTGAGAAGGTCCCTACACCTGTGACAATGCTCTGAGCAGTCCACGAAGCTCTGCCTCACTCTCTCCATGACAGCATATGGCTACTCTGGGCGCAAGAGAAGGAACAGAAACCCCAGACTCAAAGAGGGTTTGGAGAACATCCAAGGAGAGTAACTAGATTTCTACAGTAACAATTTGTTAATATGATTACACCTTATCATAATGCTGTTTTAGATTACAGATACTAAGGCAAGGGGTTTTCACAAAGTTCAGTTAATCCTTGAATGATGCAGTCAAAAATCTGCATGTAATTTTTGACTCTACAAAAATTTAACTAGTAATTGCCTACTGTTGATTGGAAGCCTTATCGATAACATAAACAGTCAATTACCACAAATTTTGTATTGTATTCTTACGATAAAGTAAGTTAGAATGGCGATCATTAAAAAATCTGGAGACAACAGATGCTGGAGAGGATGTGGAGAAATAGGAACACTCTTACACTGTTGGTGGGAATGTAAATTAGTTCAACCATTGTGGAAGACAGTGTGGCGATTCCTTAAGGATCTAAAAATAGAAATTCCATTTGACCCAGCAATCCCATTACTGGGTATATATCCAAAGGATTATAAATCGTTCTACTGTAAGGACACATGCACACGAATGTTGATTGCAGCACTGTTTACAATAGCAAAGACCTGGAACCAACCCAAATGCCCATCGATGATAGACTGGATAGGGAAAATGTGGTACATATACACCATGGAATACTATGCAGCCATTAAAAACAATGAGTTCGTGTTCTTTGTAGGGACATGGATGAACCTGGAAACCATCATTCTCAGCAAACTGACAAAAGAGCAGAAAATCAAACATTGCATGTTCTCACTCATAGGTGGGTGTTGAGCAATGAGAACACATGGACACAGGGAGGGGAGCACTACACACTGGGGTCTGTTGGGGGGAATTGGGGAAGGGACCGGGGGTCGGGGAGGTGGGGAGAGATAGCAGGGGGAGAAATGCCAGATACAGGTGAAGGGGAGGAAGGCAGAAAATCACACTGCCATGTGTGTGCCTATGCAACAATCCTGCATGTTCTTCACATGTACCCCAAAACCTAAAATGCAATAAAGAAAAAGAAAAGGAAAAGTATCAAAGAACAGATCAAGCATCCAGAAATAAGATGGTGGACCCCTCAGATTGCTTCCCTGCCCCTTTCTAGTTCCTGTTTTCTTATGCATTGTTATATTCTTCCCTGATACATAAATCCCTAGTTTTAGCCAGTCAGAGAGATGGATTTGAGACTGAGCTCCCATCTCCTCAGCTACAGCACCCAAGTAAAGCTTTCTTCCTTGGCAAAAAAAAAAAAAAAAAAAGAAAGAAAGAAAAAGAAAATTGGAAGAAAAAATATTTACTAAGTGGAAGTGGGTCACCACACATAAAGGTCTTAATCTTCATCTTCACATTGAGTAGGGTGAAGAGGAAGAGGAGGTTGAAGAGGAGGCATTGGTCTTGCAGACTCAGGGGTGACAGAGGTGGGAGAAAATGGAAGAAAATCCACACAGTTCAAATTCATGTTGTTCAAGGGTCAACTGTACTTTGGTTTATTGACATTAGGGTCTGTCTCACTCACAAATAGCACTGTGTGTTACCTTTAGTGAGTCCTCTTCCCTTAGAAACAGTATATCAGGCCAGGCTCAGTGGCTCACACCTGTAATCCCAGCATTTTGGGAGGCTGAGGCAGGTGCATCACCTGAGGTTGGGAGTTTGAGACCAGCCTGACCAACATGGAGAAACCCCGTCTCTACTAAAAAATACAAAATTAGCTGGGTGTGGTGGTGCATGCCTGTAGTCCCAGCTACTCGGGAGGCTGAGGAAGGAGAATCACTTGAACCTGGGAGGCAGATGCTGCAGTAAGCTGAGATTGCGCCATTGCACTCCAGCCTGGGCAGCAAGAGTGAAACTCCATCTCAAAAAAAAAAAAAAAGAAAAGAAAAGAAAGAAAGAATACATTAATTTGCAAACCTGTATTACCTCCTGACTCTGGCTGTTTGAATAAGGTTAGGCTTCCAGCATCCTCCCCAAAGCAACCATATGAGGGCACTGTAGATGCCACCTATAATTCACACCTGTTGTTCATTAGTAGTTAACAGTTAAACAGCTTTAGAACATCAACTGCATTATGTCATCACTTGTCTATAAAATCACTAATTTGGTTTTTAATTCCATATGTATTGTGCACCTGTCACATACAAAGCACTTTGCTAATTACTATGGGAATATATCAATAGATCAAGACAGGATCCCTATCTTCAAGAAGCTTACAGTCCAGATGGTATAAAAGAAATGATGCACAATATACAAGACAAACTGTACTAAAGACACAGACCAAATGCTGAGTGAGCAAAAAAAGGAAGAGTGATTTACTTCCACTGGGGTGACTGGAAGTTTCATTAAGGAAATGTGCTTTAAGCAGGATGTGAAAGGATTTGGAGGATTTGTAGACTCAGTATTTGCAGTGAATGTCTCATTTTTAGCTGCCTCAACCCTCCCTGGAGGCAGAAATTGGATTTTGCTGTTTTCATCAAAGGACTGCTATGCCTGGAGAGATCCATAGACTTCTCTAGACGTTAGTGATAATAATCCCCAACAGCAGCTTCCTAGTTATCTCAATGAGAGAATTGGTGTGAGAGTCTAGCCCGCTTCTGTCTGATGCATTGGTGCCTGAAGCTGAGGCTGACAGGGGAAAGGAACCCTGCCCTATGTTCCTGATGGTCAGCTGAGGCCTACATTCCTATGTCCTTCCTGTTCAGCTCATTCTCCAGGCACTCCCCACTGCAGTGCTGCTCACACCATCCGAGACATCTCAATCTGACTTCCCTCAATGACAAAGCTCTGTATGTGATGTCCCCACATCTTTGCTTTGTTTTTAGCAAAGCTAAAGCTCTACCCTCCTTTGTCCCTAATAACAACATAGCAGGGCTTTTCTGTATTACGTGGTTTCATTCAACATTGTTTTGTTATAATATTGATGAGAATAAAGACTGATTCCTGGCCAGGGCCACTGTCTGTGTGGAGCTTGCACGTTCTCCCCGGGTCTTTGTGAGTTGTCTTCAGGTACTCTGGTTTCCTCCCATATTTCAAAGATGTGCATGTTAGATTCACTGGTGTGTTTAAGTGGTCACAGTCTGAGTGAGCGTGTGAATGCACCCTGTGATGGAATGCCGTCCTATCCATGGCTGATTCCCACCTTGCGCCCTAAGCTGCTGCCAACCCTGAGCAAAAATAAGTAGGCAAATGATTATCCTACATGTTTAATATTAGAAGTGTTTTGATCTTTATTTAGATGTTTGGTGATCGTTCTGTGACCAGATATATGCTGTAGGAACTTCAGTTTTTTTTGTTTTTTTTGTTTTTTTTGTTTTTTTTTTTGAGACAGGGTCTCACTATGTTGCCTGGGCTGGTCTCCAATTCTTGTCTTCAGGTGATCCTTATGTCTCAGTCTCCTGAAGTGCTGGGACTGCAGGCATAAGTCACCATGCCCAGCCAGAAACTTAACTCTTGTTTATACCAATTAGCCTATGGTAAAATTGGCTTCATTACACATTTCACTGAAAGCCATAGTTTCCAAGAACCTATCAATGACTTTAAGTGAGGACTTAATGAATACTACTACTAATAATATAATAATCATTTGCTGAAAATTTACCATGTGACAGATTATATATATAGTCTTAGTTAATCTTTACAACAACCCTATTAACTTCTCAGAATTCTTTTCAGAATCAACTCTACTTGATTTAAACAGTATGTTAGTCTGCTTGGGCTGCCATAACAAAATACCAAAGACTGGGTGGCTTAAACAACAGAAATTTATTTTTCACATTCTGGAGGTGGAAAGTCCACAATCAAGTTTCGACAGGGTTTCGTTTCTGGTGAGGTCTCTCTGGCTTGCAGACAGCTGCCTTCTTGCTGCAACCTCACACGAAAGAGAGAGGTTCTCTTTCTCTCTTCCTCTTCCAATAAGGTCATAATCTTATCTGATGACCTTTTAGGAAGAGGAAGAGAGACCTCATTTAACCTTAATTACTTCCTTAAGATCCTAACTCCAGATGTAGTCACACTGGGGGTTAGGACTTCAACACAGGAATGGAGGAGTGAAGAGATGACAAAATTCAGTCCATAGCAAGTAGAAAAGAAACTGGTTGAAAGAAAATAGAGTAGCTAATAAAATTTCCAGGAAGTTTAAAGTGCCAGCTCAGAAAATAGGCAGGAGCAAAAGGAAGCTAGGTAGCCAGAATCATACCCAAACCATGCCCAGAACCATTCTGATGAGGACCCTGTTGCTATCACTGGCTGTCAGTCACCACTGCCTCAAAAGCCAAATGCTGGTGTCTGCCACCACCAGCAGCCTTGGTATTCACTTTCCCTGCTTCTGTAAGTCCCAGTTCAACATTGCAGGCATCTGATTAAGCAAGCTTAGGTTATGATTAAGCAAGCTTAAGTCACAAGTAAGCAACCCAGCTGCAAGGGATGCTAGGAAAGACAAGACTTGGGCTATTTATTAGCTTCTATAATGGAGGCAGGCTCTACATCTTATCAAGTCTCATATAATACAGAGTATTCTAATTATGGGGAAATTTTCGGATGCTAGATAGATGCCCCTCCAAAGGACAACCAACACAATTATAATCTCCTATTACAAGCGGTAAGTTAATAGTTAGCAGATATAAGTAAATTAAAATAATTTCATGAACACTCATTATGTGCCATGTACTCCAATATTCTGTATATGTTCTATTTTACATCACTAAAAAGATATGATCGTGAACAAGCAAATTGAGTTTATAACCTACAGGAACATAAGTCATAATTGAAAAACAAAAGACTAACATTAAAGTCAAGAAGAAATGGGACACGTTTAGGAGGTTATCTCATGCTCAGCTGAGAAAACATAAGGGCAGGGTCTATGGTACTAAATATGGGAATACGTTTTGGGAAGAGATGTAAAATCCTTCTTACAGGAAATATTGACAGAATTTCCTGATTAATGAATGTTGGTTGGGGTTTCAGTGAGAAAAGAGTAAAGGTAAGATCCAAAATTTCTAGCCTAGATAAAAACTCAGTGCTTAACTAAATTAAGCTCTTTCACCAAAAATTGTTTGCCTAACAAATCTTAAAAGGCCAATAATAGAAAGTGAGATGAAGTCTTAGAACAAGTAGAAAACCCTGGACAGGAAGGTTGATATAAGGCACCAGGCCAAAAAAGACCAAATTGATATAAGACTATATAGTACCGTTCTTTTGGGGAAATACAAGGTTTAGAGAAGAAAGGGAGAACTTTGAGAAAAATAAAATTAACCAAGAGGGAAATAGAATAGGAATAAAGAGTGAAGAAAAGAAAACCTGAAAGTAATATTTGTCCAATATTTTTAGTATCCTTTACTAATATAAAGATATTTTAGGAACATAAAATACTTAAATGAATTTATTAACAGAGATGATATATGGAAAAATTAGCCTTGTGAAACTTTCCCCACAAATGAATTGTATAAATTCAACTGATAGGTCTATGAGTTAGCAAGAAAGGAAAGAGGACAGGTGCCATAAGCTATACATTAGTTATGTAGAAGTTGATCCTGAGCAAAATGCTGAAAGAGATGATCATATGGCTGGGTTTTTTGCTTACCTGAATTTTTCCTCTTACGAGACCACGAGCATCACGAAGGAAGGAGCTGTGGCTTATTCTTCTTTATATCTCTGATGCATATCATACACACAAAGGCACACAGTGTGCACTTAAGAAATATGAGCTGAACTGAATTGAACTGAGCTGAGCAAGTTCAATAAGAACAAGCCTTGTGGGTAAAATGTGGAAATGTAAACTGAAATACAGAGTTGGACACATCTGCAACAGTCAATGTCCACTGACAGAAAAATCTTTAGTGGCCTATTCCTGGGCTATGTACAGGAATGGCTCCTTCTTAATATTTTTACCAAGCAATTACAGAATATTCAGATGATACGCACATCAAATTTACAAATGACTCAGGGCTGGGAGGTAAAACTAACATATTAGATAACTAAGTCAGGATTAAAGACCAAAAAGCTAGAATGAGAGGCAAAACCTAATGATCACAATTTTAAAAAGTAACGGGGATCAATTAAAAAGTCCTGCAGCACAATAATAACAAAGCAAGTCAATTAGGTGAGGGAAATGCAAAATGACTCAGACCTTCAATTCTCCCACTACAGCTGTCCAGAAAGCTTGAAATCTCTCTCTACTTAGAGATTCTGGATAAAACATTATACTCTTTTTAATGTATAGTTAAATTTGCAAAAATGTAAGGAAAATACCTAGGGACCAAAAACAAATAAGTAAATGAAAAGCAAAAGAAAATTTATGAGCTAATCCTGGGGCACACATAAGAGTGTAGGATGGAGAAAGAAGTCTGACAACAGAAACCAGGGGCTTTGGCCAATAGGCAGTGGGTAGTTTGAATTGAAGATGGCTTTATAAACCTAAGGCTATCACTAACAGGAATGACAAAGAAACTTGCCTTTCTGCCTGAACTATGGCTGGGAAAAGAAAATCTTCCTTCAGCATTTGTAACCATTGACTCTATCCATGTACATAATTGAGGCATCAATTTGCACTACCCAAATGTTAGGCAAATCTCAATCACAGAAAGTAATATAAAAGGTGGTTTGAGGATGATGGTAGCCCTGGAGCAGCAGGCAGAAGCAAAAATAAATCTAGTCTATAGTGATGAGCCCATAAACCAGCAGAACAGGACTCCAATAGGCAATGTCCCACCAAAGATGAGCTCCCAATCTGAAATAACAAAACCCACAAGGACACAATCCACCATAAAAGAGTCATCAGGTACAAGAAACAGTGAGTCTAGACCTACAAAAGCTATCACATAAGACTATAAACACAAGAGCTGTGTTTAAAATTATTAAACATTTAAAATAAGTTATAAAAAATAACATAGCAAGACACTGTGAAAAACAAAAACAGATAGGAAAAACAATGACCATGTAGAACTTCTAAAAATGAAGATATCACCATTGAAATTTTAAAAACTCAATATAAGGGTTAAATGGAAGATTAGACATAGGTGAGAAAAGACTTAATGAACTAGAAGAAATATCTGAAGAAATCACCCAAAACACATGAAAGAGCAATAAAAAGAGAGAAAACATATTTTTTAAAGTCTAAGGGATAGCACTGAATAAAAAGGAAAATGTTTCTTTAATATGAATTATAGAAATAGGCACTACAGAGAATGGAGGAAAGGAAATATGCAACAAAAAAGAATAGCTGAGAATTTTCCAGAACTGGTGACAGACATGAATCCTCAGATTTAGGAAGCACAGTGAGTTCTAACTGGGATAAATAAAAATAAAACCACATTGAGATGCATCACTGAGAAACTGTAAAACACATACACAAAGTAAAACTCTTTTTAAAAAAGCAAGAAAAGACATTGCCTGAAAAAGACCAATTAGACTAAAGCAAATTTCTCAAAAGCAAAAGCTAAAAAGTGATGGAATAACATCTTCAACATACTGAGAGAATATACTGTCTACCAAGAATTCCATACTTATCTAATATGTAAATCAAATTAAATAAATAATGAAAGAGTTAATCATTAATAGACCCTCTCTGAAGAAGCCATCCAAGGATGTACTTCAGGAAGAAGGAAACTGAAACCAGAAAGAAGTGAAAACACTTAACAAAGAACCAAAGTAACATGGGGGACAATCTAAACATGCACAGATTTTTAAAAATAAAATAACGATAATTACTGAGTCATATAAAAACAAGATAGAATTAAAACATTTAACAACAATAAGAGAAAATAGGAGGTATATGATTAAAGTTAATAATTATCAGATGAGTAGAGATATTAATTAATTTTAGACTTTATAAAGTCAAGTATACTTATAAATTTTTAACAATAGCCACTAAAAGAAAAGAAAGTACAAAATTTCCAAATAATTAGTAGAGAAAACAAATAAGGAAAAATTCAGCAGCAAAACAGGCAGTAGGAAAGGCAGGAGAAAAAAGAAAAAGGCACAGAAAAAGCAGGACAAATGGAAAGCAAATATGATAGAAATGATTGCAAATGTTGGCAAACCACTAAAGTGACTAAAACTTGAATAAAAAAGTAAAAGTCATCCACATGTCATTTTTAAAGAGACTCAACTAAAGCATAAGAATATAAGAAGCTTGAAAGTAAAAACAAGAAAAATATATTTTTATATATCCCATTTAGTGTGAAGATTCACACATTTTGTTGTGATCCTATCAATATGCTTGATTACTGAATGCTGGCCCAAACCTTTTGTTGCTGTTACATAATATTCTGTACTGTGGGCTTTCGATAAGATATAGTGGACTTATAATTTTATAGAATAGACTTAAAGACGTAAAGCATTGTTAGAGATAAATCAGTCACTACATATGATAAAAGAAAAGATTCTCAGGCAGGTGAAACAATTCTAAACTCATAACATAACCTCCAACTATATTTACAAGTCGAAATATATGCATCTGAAGATTTTTAAGATGCATGCCTTGGTTCTTGATAAATCAAGCAAAAAAAAAAAAAATCCATATGGATATGGGAAACTTGGACCACAAAGTCAACAAGTTTGATCCAAATGGATAAATATGGAATACTGTAGGAAGTTTATTAGTTATTAAAAAGACTTCAAACAATTTTAAATTGACTCTTGGAATCATGTATCAGGTAGCAAGTTTGGTCAAATGACCTCTAAGATCTCAACTAATTTTAAGATTATTTAGTCTAGTTTCAATAAATATTTCACTTACAGATTTAAAATCTTGGCCAGGTTTTTTTTTTTTTTTTCCTTCAAAACTGGGTATAGCTCTAGGATGAGTTATAGCTTGAGGTATAAACCTCAACATTCCCACTGTGCTCCACTTTGAGTTTGGTGTGGGGTGGGGATCACCAAGCTAAACCCAAAGAAAACTTCATGGGTGTAGTCCAAAGAGAACCAAATCAAACGAACCAACAATTTTGCACAAATTCCCATGAGCCAAAACCACTGAATTTCACTCACCAACAAAGACCTATATTAGACCCCCTCAGCAACTTGAGCCAAATTTTCCTAAACCTCAGACATGTCAGGACACTGTTAAGTTTGAAAGATGAGCAAAAGACTAGATTTTAAAAGAATTAACTTGAAACTATATAAGTTTCTATAACATTTTGGAGTCTTTACAATGGAACATTTTGGAGTCTTTACCATGGAAAAAATAACTGAAGAAATAAATCATAAAAGTCCCCAGTACCCTCTTCCAGAGAGCAGTATTTCCTCCTAGACATTCACCACGGCAGAAAAAAAAAAAAAATTACATACTGATGTTCAACAAACAAATGACAGCAGCATTTTAAAAGGAAGAATAAGTTACAAAGCACACGTTGAAATAATATGTTGGGCTAAATTTACAACTTTGTAAAAACAGTTGGCCCAAACATCAATTTATATATACAACTAGAGTTCTGTTATTAAAAACAGATCAGGACAAAAGGGATCCATCATTTAATTGGTACAAACAGTACCTACTTGTGTGGAAAACCGTGCTGTGTATACTGATAGATGAATTCACATAGGTAAATTTATAATATCTCAGTCTCTTTTTAAAGAGTCCAGTTAATCTGCTTATCTCATATCATTTTTAAGGAATGCATTAGGGTGGTAGTATCTTCATTGATGCTTACCTTACCACCAGGGGTGAGGTACCTAGAAATGGAATGGTAGGGGACAGGGCAAGGAAGATGGAAGAAAAGTTAAAAGAGGACTCATCTGACCAATGGGATTTTAGATCCTTTGGCTTCTTCTCAAATTCTCTTCAGTTTTTGAACATATCATTCTATCTTCATGTAATACTATCCAGAATGTCCAGGTTTCTGAATTGGTGATCAGCCTTACAATCAATGCATAGATAATATATGACAGGGTTTCTTTTCTTACATGGAAGCTATTATAACTTAATAGTATATCTTAAAAGTTCTGTCATCTCAAATAAAACAAGTATAGTTTTTTGTTTTGCTGTGTTTTGTTTTGTTTTGTTTTGGAGGCAGGGTCTCATGCTATTGACCAGGCTGGAGTGCAGTGGTGTGATCTCAGCTCACTGCAACCTCTGCCTCCCAGGTTCAAGCATTTCTCATGCCTCAGTCTCCCAAGTAGCTGGGATTACAGGTGCGCACGACCATTCCCAGCTAATTTTTGAAATTTGAACAGAGACGAGGTTTCGCCATGTTGGCCAGGCTGGTTTTGAACTCTGGACCTCAGGTAGTCCACCCACCTCAGCATCCCAAAGTGCTGAGATTATAGGCACAAGCCACCGCACCCAGTCATATAGTTAGTTTTTAATTCCTCCAGCTATCAGGTTCTTAAGAGCAGACATAGCATTTTAATATATGTCAGTAATTCCCACTGTAACTGACATAGCTCTGGCTTTCAGTAACAACTTAGAGTTCAATACAGTACAGGAGACACCAACACAAAATTCACTAATGCATATATGAAACTGTAGAAGGGAAGTAGGTCAGCTACTCTTCTCATGGACAGATAGTGGAGGGAGACATGATGGGCTTATCAATGAAGACCTTAATCTAAGAACTAAAAGAGAGAATGCAGTTTAGCAGGCAGTGAAGTACACATCCCACCCTACTCTGACAATTTGACAAAGACTAGAAATAGATGATCCAAGCAGCTTTGCTAAAAAGGGCAGCAGAAGATGTAGTAAGTGGATATAAAAGTAACACGATCAGCTAAGGTAGCTACTGAAGTGGTGCTACCATTCCATAAACATGTATTTAAAACCCTTTTTGTCCCATTATATTAGGTAAAATAGGGAATAGAAGGATTGCAAGGGAGAATGCAAAAGTGACTAAATCACAGTGCCAGCCTTTAGTATGGTCAGTGCACAGGACACAGATAAATACAATTACAAAGGGCATGTATCAAGTACTTTGGGTACAAGGAAGAAGGCATAAATGTGTCTGCCTGAGAAAGCCAATAAAAGTTCTTAATAAATGACTTCAAAAAGCAACTCAATGCTGAGAAGTTGAGTCTGGGCAACTAAATACATAAAACAAAATAAATAAAAAGTAACTCAAGACATTTTTATATTATAACATTAAAGCAAAGATTTGATGATCTGATTTGAACACAACGACCATTATAATAAAGGAAAGGACTTCATAATATAATCAAGCTGTTTCCATATTTCAGAAGAATACCCAATTAAAAGCAAAAACAAAAAGACCTTCACTTCTCTGTTTACAATAAACTGTCAGCACCAAATACTTCACAACAGTAACTGTATTCTGTTTTGTTTTGTTTTGTTTCATTTTCTAGCCCTTGTTCATGTATATTTTCATTAATAAAAACAGCACCTGAGGATAGGAGAGAATACTGTTTACTTTAATGTTTTTAAATAACTCTGTAATTTTTTCTTGTCAACAAATCATTATTGCCTTTTAATTTTTTTCTCTTCCTCAACTACCCCTTCTTCTTCCAATACTCAATTCCTTCAGCCAGAACAAACAAAAAACCCAAAGCCAACATTCCATGTAAAATATCAGTGAGCCTAGAGAAGAGGCAGGAGGTTCATTAGATCTCACTTCTCATTTCAGAGTCAGAACGCTTCCCTCACCAATTCCACGGAGAAATGGACAACCAGCAGTTTCATCCTTAGTTTCTGTGGACTGGAAATGCAATTTCTGGCCCTGTGACAAATTCCACTATAACAAAGCCAATAGCACGCCCCATGGAGTTCACTATAATGGGGTTTAACTGTATTGGCCTTATGCATAAATTCAAAGAAAAGTATATCTTGGGGAATGATGAATGTAGGAAGGACTAAAAGTTTAGGGGTGTGTAGAGTTTGGAAAATTCACCATTTTTTTCTTTTAGAGAAAAAATATGTTCATTAAGGTGAAATAGAGAATTCTGTCAACTTATTCCACAGATACTTATGAATACTTAGTACATATCACATATCAGGCACTGGTCTCACTGCTAGGAATGCAGTAATAAGAAGATAGAAAAGAACCATGTTCTCATGGAACTTATATATGAATCAGGGAGACAGATAATAAATAAAAAAAAGATCAGAAAGCATAAGTACTGTTATGCATCGCTAAACAATGGTGATACATTCTGTGAAATGCTTCACTTGGAGATTTAGTCCTTGTGTGAACATTGTAGCATGTACTTCCACAAACCTAGATGGTTTAGCCTATGAAACATCCAGGCTATATGGGCATAGCCTATTGCTCCTAAGATACAAACCTGTACAGGATGTGACTGTACAGTTGTACTATAGGCAACTGTAACACAGTACTAAGCATTTGTGTCTCTAAACCTGTAAACATAGAAAAGGTACAGAAAAATACAGTATTATAATCTTGAAGGATAACTTTTGTATATGTGGTCTGTCAATGATCTAAATGTCCTCATCAGGGGATAATGAAATACAAAGGGAATGCAAATAAAGTAATGCACTACAATGTGACTAGATAATTTCTCTTTCTTTCCTTCTTTCCTTTCCCTCTCTCTCTCTGTCTCTCTGTCTCTCTCTCTCTCTCTCTCTCTCTCTCACTTCCTCTCTCTCTTTCATCAGAGTCCCACTCTGTCACTCAGGCTGCCGTGCAATAGCAGAATCTCGGCTCGCTGTAACCTCCGCCTCCTGGGTTCAAGCAATTCTCCTGCATCGGCATCCTGAGTAGCTGGGATTACAGAAGCGTATCAACACACCCAGCTAATTTTTGTATTTTTAGTAGAAACAGGGTTTCACCATGTTGCTCAGGCTGGTCTCAATGTCCTAACCTCATAATCTGCCCACCCTGGCCCCACAAAGCACTGGGATTACAGGCTAGATATTTCTAATGAGATTGAGAGGTTAGCAAAGCCCTTCTAAGGAGGTAACACTAAAACTAAAATCTAAGGGATAAGGAGGAAGAACACTTAGAGATAAGGTAACAGGTGGAAGGGCAAAAACAATCTTATTTGAGGGAACAAAAGAAAACTGCCGAGCCTGGACAAAGGAGAGGAAGAGGTAGGTCTGAGAGGCTGGTAGAGGCCAGATGGTAGGGTTTCCTAAACAAGGTAAAGTCTGAGTTTTATGCAAAGTTTGAAACACAGCCTTTATAGCACTTTAAACAGGGGGATGATTGGCTATGATCTGCGTTTTTAAAAGCTCATTTTTGGCTACTGAGTGGTGAATGGACTATAAGTGGCCAAGAGAGTGAAGGGTTAAAGGATTGCTGCAAAACTGATTAGGGTGGCAATAATGAAAATGGAAAAAAAAAATGATTGATTCGAAAGATACCTTAATTGACAGGACCTGCTGAAGGAAGATGAGGAAAAGAGAGCAAATCATAATGACTGGAGCCATTTACTAAGAACAGGACAACTGAGGGAAGACAGATTTGGATACAGACAATAAAGAGTTACTTAAAATATATCAACTTTTAGATGTTCATATATACCTAAGTGGAGATGTCAAGAATGTGATTAGATATAGATGTCTGGAGTTCTGGGGAGAGATCAGAGCTACAGACACAGATCTGAGAGTCAATGACATAAAGATTACATTCAAAGTCATGGAACTGAATGAGATTATAAAGGGATCAAGAAGAGAAGACTTGGTCCAAGGATGGAGCCCATCAGTGTTAAGGGCTCATGAAGGAGAGGAGGAACAGGCAAGGAAGGCAGAAGAACAGCCAAGTGATTAAGGGAATAGGATAGTGTGTGTCAGTTTCAGTCATCCTCTGGAAATCGGACACCAAGATGGAATTAGATGCACAAGAGAGATATAAAAGACGAGGAATCAGGATTAGGTGAAGAGAGCTTCAGACCTGGTATAGATCTGACATCTGTGAAAGGGTACAGGGACAGAAGAATTAGATAGGAAGAGCTCAGTTCTAAGAAATACTTGACATGGTCAAAGGGGAGTTTGGATTCAACACTGCCAATTAGAAGATTCTCATGTAATGAAAGCATGTTCCAATTCTAGTATCCCCATCATGCTCAGTTATTGACTGGGAACACTCCAAGGAAGCCTGGATCATGTTTCCACTGTGTTCCATCTAGGGGTATGGTAGCTGAAGGCTGCTAGTCAGCTCTTGCCCTGTAGCAGATACTCATGAAAGGAGACTGAGGTCACCTCCATAGCCACCACAGTGTGATATTATGAAAATTAACAGTAAATGAGTATCTTAAAGAGGAGGAGGAAGAAGTTAGCCCTGTCAAATACTGCGTAAAGGTCAAGTAGGACAAGAATGGGCACATGATCATGGTTTTAGGCAACATGAAGGCCACTAATGACCTTAACAAGCAACAGCAGTCTCAGGAGGGCAGAGAAGACAGAAGCCTGATTGGAGAGGGTTCAAAAATAAATGGGAAGTGAATATAGACAGAAGGACAGAAAACTCTTTTCAGGTAGTTTTTGTGGGAAAAGGGAGCACAGAAATGAGAAATAGTTAGAAGGCATTGGAACAAATGAAGGTCATTGTTTTATTTTAAGATAGCAGATACTAGAATGTACTAATGAGAATGATCTCATAGACTTGGAAAAATCAGTGACGCTGCAGAAAGAAGAAAACTGCAAGTGCAATATACTTGAGATGCCAAGACAAGGCCTCAGGACACAAACGGAGGACTGGATTTTGGCAGAGACTGTAGAGCTCTGACTACAGTAACAAGAGGGAGGCCAAGGAATTAGGTACAGATACGGGCTGGCAGATAGGATGTGGGAGAATGAGGCTGCACTTGATTGGTTGGGTCTATTTACTTAGCAAAGTAGGAGGAAGCTGAAAGTGAGGGCAAGGGAAGGGAATGTAGGAAGGTTTGAGAAGAATCAAATGGGGAAACAGCCATCTCTGAAAGGGAGAAAGTGAACATACCAGAGAAGTCTATTAGGACTGTAAGGCTGCAACGAGTGCCCATTTGAAATAAGCAGGCATGAGTTTACAGTGAGTTCAATCATCTCAGTTAATATTTTACTCCAGCAATATTCAGCAGCCTAGCCATAGAGATAGAGTAGGTGGATGACCAGAGGAGAAATTTTGTTGAGTATACAGCAGGAAAAGAGACGGAAGGCTTAAATGGTGTTTCTTGACCACGGGTCCATCCCCACATGGAGCACAGTATTTACCAGCAGACAGAACTGATGGTTGAATGGTCATAGCTCCTCCAACTTTCCAACTCTCTAAAAAAACTTCTACTCCTATTTTCTCCTCTGTTTGAGCAATCTCTTTATACACTTTCTCTTTGTAGCAAATTAAACTCACAGATACTGAAGTTTTTAATGAATACAATGCAAAAATCTGCTGCATAAATCTACTTTTGTTTTAATTGATTTTTAATGACTTTTTTTGAAATGTTATTCTTTTATAATGAGGGTTGGATTTTAAACCATCTCTGTATATAAATATATCTTCTTATTTGGATGGTATATGAAAGAGCCTTTTGATGAAAATAAACAAAATAGCTGAACATGACATCTTCTTCTTAAGTCTTTGCCAGGACAATTGAATAAATCATAATTTGTAAGGTGTTTAGCTTAATAGATCTGTCTGGATTTCAAATGTATATAAAATGCTAACTTCTTAAAACAAAAGGCACTACCACATTGATCTTTTTTTGGTAATCTGCCTTGAAAAATCGATGCAACCAGAATTGTCCCTTTTATTTTAACAGACCTTTGAAAATGGACTAAAAATATACTTTCTCTAGCAAAAACATATGATGGAAAACATGCTAATTATACCAATCAGATGGCAAAATGGAAACTTTTTAATAAGCAGCTTTCTCTTATAGTCTTAAAGCTACAGTTTATTTCAGAATAAGTCTTAAATACAACACCAAGGTAAGTAATTTGAGAAATGTAAATGATTGCTTGTGCTCACAGATTTGATTTTCAGGTCAAATTCCCTAGTTTGGCAGTTTTAGCCCATGGTAATATCAAATGGGATTCCAGGTGAGCAGAGTGAACTGCAAAGAACCCCTGGCTTTTTCTCACAACCTAACTGCCCACATTAGAAAAAATGACTGTGAACGAATTTGTCAAAACTAGGACTTTCACTATAGAATAACCACCCAAGGCCCAAACCATAAACAACCACTCATTCAAATGTACTCTTTTTAGCAATAAGAATACCTGAATCATAAATGCATGTTTTTTTCTTCTTTGAGCTCCCAGGAACCAACTGCATTTTTAAAGTTAGTATATACCTGAGACCAGGATAATTATAGGCTACCATCCTATGACATTGTAATGTTCCAAAGATCCCAAAGGGACTGTAACAAGGTTGGTTCTTTATTTTTAGTATTTTAGCATGAAGAAATGAAGCTACACTTTAGGAATCTGCTGTGTTGGAAAAAATTTTAACTGCCAAATAAGTCATCTAGAAGCAGTATTCTGCAGCAACTCAGGATACCCAGAGTCCAGAATCAACACGCTGCAGCTGCATTCAATAGCAGCACCACAATACAAGTCCAAAAGGATGGAAAATGTGACTGGTTACACCACAGATGAATATGGAAGACAATGAACAATGAATAATGAGTGGTGAAAGTAGGGGGCAGGGCAGAAGAAGACACATCCCCAACACAAAACAGACAACAAAATGACGACGTCAGTTCTGGGAATGAACGGACAGGACCAAAGTTATATAGAAACTAGGTCATTCTGAGAAATGAATACTAACTCCCAACATCAGGCTCTTAAGAAAGAAGCTAAATTTGAGCTTTTGAGAGTTTATATTTTAAAGAGAATACTTAGTTGTTGGCAAAGAATTGTTCTCTAAAAGGGCTGAAGGTAATAAGTAAAATTTGAATTTCTTATTCCTCAACATGAAAGAATATCAGTCTTTCCTGGGTAAAATGCAAAAAAAAAAATCAGCATCTTTTGAAGTATGCAGATGAAAGGGCTAGGTGGGAAAGAATGATAATTTGGTTGATCAACATTATCTGTCATCAACATGATCAATTTTAATATATTTTGTTAGTGTAAATATTCCTAAAGCAACAATGTAATAACTGTATTATACCTGTTATCACACTTAAGTTAAAATTACATAGGCTGCAGCCAGACTTTCTGCGCTCCAATCCTGGCTTTATCACATATAAGCCATGCAACCTTTGCAGGTCATTGAGTTTAGCTGTGCTGCATTTTCCTTTTCCATGGAATGAGGATACTTTTCTAGTTGAGAGGATTACTTAGTTACTCCACATAAAGTGCTGTATCAGCAAGGACCCCAACAGGAAATAGATGGTATACTCCATTCATGGAGGGTCTTGTGGGTGTATACAGGGGAACCACAAAGAATATTGCTGAAACCTGGGGCTAGCAGTAGCAGATGTGTTAACCCCCATAGGCCTGAAAGGTTACTAAAATCCAAAAGGAGTGAGAAAGTTATATAGAATAGGTTGCTTTGAGAAGGACCTGATCTTCCATCTGAAGAAACAGCCAATCCAGGGTGACCTTGCAGGGGAGAATGCAAGAGGGAAACATGTTTTGAGTTCACTGTCCTCCCCTCTGATCTCCTGCTGGGGTTTCCCATTGGCTGACCCCACCGGGAGGCCAGATGGCAGAAAGCAGGTTACCGAGCCCACACGGGTCAGCCTACTAGGACAGAGAGCAGATGGAGAAGGGAAGACTGGAGATCTCTTCATGGCAGGGAAAATGAAGAGATCCCACTCAAGCACTTCACTGTACTGGAAACTTTTGCCAAATATATATCACTGTAATTAATGTAATTACATCACATTAATCAGCACTAGTTATGAGGATAAATGTATCGAGACAGACGTTGACATGAATATAACCCTATTTTCATTTGCATAGATATCAACCAGAAACTCATTGTTTATTCAACGTATTATGGCCCAGGAGAAAAGAATGAGAAAAGAAGTATTACAGGAACCAGTTAGTATCCTTTCTCAGATTTCCCGAGAAGCTGCCACAGTATTTTGTAACCAAGCCAAACTCATAAAGAGAAGTGTGGTAAGGTACACCTGTGAGACATATTCCCCAGAGCCTTGGGCTTCTGCAATAAAAACAAATGGAGAGGAAGTGGAGGACTATAAACAATCTGGCTTTTTATATTGTGAATAAAGATTATCTAATTCTGAAGGATATTCACTGTAAAAAATGCTTCAGATTAACAACCTGAAATCCACTTTCTTAGCTCAACACTTAGAAATATAAATCCAGCCTGGGTAGCACAGTGAGACTCCAGCTCTATGAAAATTAAAAAATTAGCCCGGTGTGTGCCACCACACCGGGCTAATTTTTTATTTATTCAGTTATTCAGGAGGCTGAAGTGGGAGGACCACTTGAGCCCAAGAGTTTGAGGCTGCAGTGAACTGTGATTGCATCACTGCACTCCAGCCTGGTGACAGTGTGAGACGCTGTCTCTAAAAAAAAGAAAAGAAGAGAAACATAATAAATATGAAAATGTATTAGTTGATTTGAGATCTGATTTAAAAATGCAAAATCCAGCTGGGTACAGTGGCTCATGCCTGAAATCCCAGCACTTTGAGAGGCCAAATAGTTTGAACCCAGGAGTTCCAGGCAAGCCTGAGCAATGTAGCAAAACCATGTCTCTACAACAAATATAAAAATTAACAGTATGGTACTGGTACCAAAACAGAGATATAGACCAATGGAACAGAATAGAGGCCTCAGAGGAAATACAACATACCCACAACCATCTGATCTTTGACAAACCTGACAAAAACAAGCAATGGGGAAAGGATTCCCTGTTTAATAAATGGTGTTGGGAAAACTGGCTAGCCATGTGCAGAAAGCAGAAACAGGACCCCTTCCTGACACCTTACACCAAAATTAACTCCAGATGGATTAAAGACTTAAACATCAGACCTAACACCATAAAAACTCTAGAAGAAAATCTAGGCAAAACCATTCACGACATAGGCGTAGGCAAGGACTTCATGACCAAAACGCCAAAAGCAATGGCAACAAAAGCCAAAATAGACAAATGGGACCTAATCAAACTCCACAGCTTCTGCACGGCAAAAAAGAAACAGTCAGTAGAGTGAATCGGCAACCAACAGAATGGGAAAAAATTTTTGCAGTCTACCCATCTGACAAGGGGCTGATATCCAGGATTTACAAAGAACTAAAACAGATCTACAAGAAAAAAACAAACAAGCCCATTCAAAAATGGGCAAAGGATATGAACAGATACTTTACAAAAGAAGACATACAGGAGGCCAACAAACATATGAAAAAATGCTCATCATCACTGGTCATCAGAGAAATGCAAATCAAAACCACATTGAGATACCATCTCACACCAGTTAGAATGGCGATCATTAAAAAATCGGGAAACAACAGATGCTGGAGAGGATGTGGAGAAATAGGAACACTTTTACACTGTTGGTGGGAATGTAAATTAATTCAACCACTGTGGAAGACAGTGTGGCGATTCCTCAAGGACCTAAAAATAGAAATCCCATTTGACCCAGCAATCCCATTACTAGGTATATATCCAAAGGATTATAAATCATTCTACTATAAGGACACGTGCACACGAATGTTCATTGCAGCACTGTTTACAATAGCAAAGACCTGGAACCAACCCAAATGCCCAACGATGATAGACTGGATAGGGAAAATGTGGTACATATACACCATGGAATATTACGCAGCCATCAAAAACGATGAGTTCACGTCCTTTGTAGGGACATGGATGAACCTGGAAACCATCATTCTCAGCAAACTGACACAAGAGCAGAAAATCAAACACCGCATATTCTCGCTCATAGGCGGGTGTTAAACAATGAGAACACATGAACACAGGGAGGGGAGCACTACACACTGGGGTCCGTTGGGGGGAAATGGGGGAGGGATTGGGGGGTGGGGAGGTGGGAAGAGATAGCATGGGGAGAAATGACAGATACAGGTGAGGGGATGGAAGGCAGCAAACCACACTGCCATGTGTGTACCTATGCAACAATCTTGCATGTTCTTCACATGTACCCCAAAACCTAAAATGCAATTAAAAAAAAATAAAAAAAAATCAGCTGGGTGTGGTGGTGTATGCCTATGGCCCCAGCTACTTAGAAGGCTGATGTGGGAGGATGATCTGAGACTGGGGAGGCTGAAGCTGCAATGAGCCCTGGTCACACCACTGCACTCCAGCCTGGGTGACAGACTGAGACCCTGTCTCAAAAAATAGTAGTAATAATAATAATGTTAAATAAAAATGTAAGATGTGAAAATTAACAAACATCAGGTCAGTCATGAATTCTGCTGTCATATAATTTATTTTGTTTTTTGTTTTTCTTTTTTATGGAGAGCCAGGGTCTCACTCTGTCAACCAGGCTGGAGTGCAGTGGCACTAAGACGGCTCACTGCATCACTGAAGCCTTGAACTCCTGGACTCAAGGGACCCTCCCCACTCAGCCTCCCCAGTAAGTGGACCCACAGGTGCACACACCTCCATGCTCAGATAATTTTTAAAATTTTTGTAGAAACAGTGTCTTGCTATTTTGCCCAGGCTGGTCTTGAACTACTGGGCTCAGGTGATCTTTCTACCTCAGCCTCCAATACTGCTGGAATTAAAAACCTCAGATGTGGCCCAGCATGGTGGCTCACTCCTGTAATCCCAGCACTTTGGGAGGCCGATGTGGACAGATCACAAGGTCAAGAGATAGAGACCATCCTGGCCAACACAGTGAAGCCCCGTCTTTACTAAAAAATGCAAAAATTAGCTGGGCGTGGTGGCACATGCCTGTAGTCCCAGCTATGTGGGAGGCTAAGGCAGGAGGATCACTTGAACCTGGGAGGCAGACTTTGCAGTGAGCCGAGATTGTGCCACTGCACTCCAGCCTGGTGACAGAGTGAGACTCCATCTCAGAAGAAAAAAAAACCTCAGATGTGAACCGTCACACCCAGTCAGTATAGGTTAATAATAATGTACATTTTAATATACATTTGGTCACAAAGCCAAACATAATGCAAGGTGCCATTTTAAATTTTATTAATGAATCACATTTCTAATTACCTAATTCAAAACACAAGAAAGTGTCATTCGTTAAACAGGGAAAAGTCAAAACATTTCTTGCTATTTATATAATATGACTATTATTAAATTGTATTAGGATAAACTATATAACGTAGCCTTTACTAATACAGTGATATAAACTTCATAATACTTCCTTTTATCTGTATGCCAAATAATTATATAATTTAAAACTTTCCGAAGGGAGTTTTCAATAACATATTACAGTGAAAGAGTGAGAGTATCTGAAAGGGTGATAAACACTGATGCAAAGTAATGATGTCAATGGCACTAGAGAAATAGGCAGAGGACAATTCTGGAAAGTTCTTGCATGTGAGGCCTTGAATAAGGAACTTGTACTTCATTCTGCAGACAACAGTAAGTCACTGAAGGAAGGGAAAGAATAGAATTGGTGCAATAGTTTTGAATGATTAACCAGGCAGTGCAAAATGGCCTGGACAGGGAGTGCCTGGAGCAGGAGGCAGGGTGGGCAAGCAGGTGGGCAGAAACCTGAATGAGGGCAGTGTGGGGAACAGACAAGCAGGGACAGACAGGAGGGAGAAGGTGAAGGGGAGAGAAAGAGGAGGAGGGAAAGAGGAAAAAATCTGCCTGTGGAAGAAAAATGAACAGGACTTGTTATTGGCTAGGACAAGAGTGAAGAAGGACTCAAAGTAACCTGGGAGTGTCAAGCATAATAAATATGGCTGTGCCACCAACAGGCGAGAGCTCAAGAAGAGTGGCCGATGGGGAACTGCAGGTAAGCTGAGAAACCTGCAAGGGTAGAACAGAACAGGATCTAGAATGGAAATGGCTGCAGGCAGAGAAAATGCAGCCACAGAAGAGGGTCCTCCGCATAGTTTAATCCACTGATGGAGATGTGAACTTCCACAAAGGAAATTTACAGACAAGGTCACAGGGATAAGGGTTTTAAGCAGGGTTGTCCAATAAAATACAGTTAAATTTGAATTTCAGAGAAACAATGAACAATTTTGTGGGTATGACCCATGCAACATTTGGGACATATTTATACTAAAAATGTGTTCACTGTTTATCTGAAATTCACATTGCACTGGGCATCCTATATTTTTCATTTCCTAAATCCAGCAACCCTGATTGGAATTGAATTAGGTGATGAATTTCTGAAAGAAATAAACTTAGCCAGAAACAAAGGTCCAAATAGCAAGGATAGTAAAAAGAAATATTTCTAAGAGAAGAGGAAAGGAAGAGAGGCTAAGAAAAAAGATAAATTTGAGATAGCAGAAAGGGAAAAGCTCTCTTACGATAACCTTTCTCAAAAAATGTCAGTGTTGAAAATGCTCAATGTGGAGTTGAATTAAGAGCCTAAGGGCAAGTGAATATGTAAAAAGTTCTGCTCACTTTTGTAAGTTTTATTTCTTGGGGGAAGGCCTTGAAGTTCCTTTCAAGCCTAGGTTTCTGTGACTCAAGGGTTTCATGTATAAATGTTTCAATGTTTTTGGCTACATAATTTTGTATATTATCAGAATTTCTATGTATGAAGACAGAATGGTATTATTTAATGTAGCCATATAAATGACAATCTTATAAAGATTGCTTGGTGGGGATTCCATTAATAAAAAGCAAAATGGGCCGGGTGCAGTGGCTCACACTTGTATTCCTAACACTTTGGGAGGCTGAGGTGGGCATATCACAAGGTCAGGAGATCAAGACCATCCTGGCCAATATGGTGAACCCCACTCTACTAAAAATACAAAGATTAGCTGGGTGTGGTGGCACATGCCTGTAATCTCATCTACTCTGGAGGCTGAGGCACGAGAATCACTTGAACCCAGGAGGTGGAGGTTGCAATGAGCCAAGATTGAGCTACTGCATTCTAGCCTGGTAACACGGCAAGACTCTATCTCTAAATAAATAAATAAACAAATAATTAAAAAAGCAAAATGAGGCCAGGAGCGGTGGCTCAAGCCTGTAATCCCAGCACTTTGGGAGGCCGAGGCGGGTGGATCACGAGGTTAAAAGATTGAGACCATCCTGGTCAACATGGTGAAACCCTGTCTCTACTAAAAATACAAAAAATTAGCTGGGCATGGTGGCGCATGCCTGTAATCCCAGCTACTCAGGAGGCTGAGGCAGGAGAATTGCCTGAACCCAGGAGGCGGAGGTTGCGGTGAGCCGAGATCGCGCCATTGCACTCCAGCCTGGGTAACAAGAGTGAAACTCTGTTTCAAAAAAAAAAAAAAAAAAAGCAAAATGACTAAGTTTTTATGAGAAAAACGTGTTTACCTAAGTAAAATGCATCATTCAGAGAAAAGCTATTGTTTGAATAATTTAGCCTCAAATGGAAAACTGAAAATCTGTCAGCTTAAAACATGCCACTTTGGGGGAAATAACTGCACTACTGCCTCATCCTGAAGACCTTGGGCACTGCAGACTTGTGTGGTTGAGCCAGTTCCTGCAGGAATGAGATAGAAAATGAGATACGGATTCTCACTTCTTACTGTAACCATGTAAAACCATGGTCAATTTAACAGAATACAGGCTACATTTCCATTAAAAAAAAAAAACAAAAACAAACCAAAAAAAGGAACAAACCAAGACTAACGTGTTAATTAGCAATACAAGGGAAAACACTTGGAAGATACTATCCCAGATAAAAAGACAGATTCTTCAACATTCAGTCTTCAATTTGTAGAGAAAAAATCTTAATCTGTCCTCAGAACATCTCAGCCCGGCCAATAAAGAACTTGCAAGCAAACCTGTCTCCCCTGCCCTGATTATTCTCATTTCTATCTTCCAATATTTTGGTAGAGCAAAAAACCAACAACAGCTCAAACTTAGAACTAAAGAAAATAAGCTTTTCTGTGCTCACTTTTAAACAATCACCTAACTTTCCCCAAAGTAAATATTGCCATTCTTTTCATAACATGATGGTCACATGGAGACATTGTGCAGTCTGGTTTTGTTTGAAGTCACTGTAATAGATATTCAGAATCATGGTCAAGGAGAATTATATTGTGGAAGCTTTACACTCACTTTTTGCTGCTGCTTCTAATCTTACATTGATAACATCAGGTAAGTTGCCAAGTACTTTCTCAATATGCTAAAACTGTGATAGAATGATGGTTATATCACTGAGATATTTCTGACCCTCCATTCATTATTTATGTTGTCAAGTAATTTCTAAGGAGAAACATTTTTACCATACCTACACTTTAATAAGTTTACTCATGGCTAATTAATATACAACCCTATCGTACCCTTACTGGTCTTTAAAGGATTTGTAATACATAAAATGAAACAGAAGAGTTATCCTCCGTATTTTTTTTTTCATTAGAGAAAAGCATACTGTACTTAAAATACAAAGCTTCACTTGTAAAAGTCATATAACAATGCACCTGTAAGTTAGGATACAAATGAAGTAGCCTCTCAGCATCAAAAAGATAACTATCACAACTCTCACCTGTCAACTCCCTTAGGGAAGAATGGATTCACTTAGGTGGTAATGAAAGGGCATATGAGTCAGCAGTAGTCACACATGGAATTGGCATACAGCTGCACTGCTGAGATCAATGTAGGCATAAGCCCCTGGGAAGTTGGTACTATGAAAATATCCTCCAGGAGCCACTTTTTCTGGCTCATGTGACTGATGCCTTAAACAAGAAAGGAAGAGAGCTGTTAAGGGCACCACAGTAGCACAAATCCAGAGATATTAGGACTTTCTTAACTCAAGTCACAAGGTCTTCCAGCTCAATAACTACTGCTTGATGCATGTCTTAGGAGATAAGGTGTGAGGGAGAGATGCCTGGCTACCTCTTAATAGTATTTTCTTCTTCTTTACTAAACAAAGACCAGATTTTAATTGGGTATATTGTCACAACTAAAAGAATTACATTTCCCTGACTCACTTACAGGTTGGTATAGCCATGTGACTAAGTTATGGCTAATGAGCTCTACATGATATTGTGTGTAACTGTCAGTAATTCTGTTTAAAAAGGTCTTCAGAGACTACTATGAACATCTCTATGCACATAAACTAGAAAATCTAGAGAAAATAGATAAATTCATAGAAACACACACATCTCCCAAGACTGAAACAGGAAGAAACAGAAATTCTGAAAAGACCAATAATGAGCTCCAAAATGGAATCAGTAATTTTTTAAAAATCTACCAATCAAAAAGAGCCCTGAGCCAGAAGGATTTATAGCAAAATTCTACCAGACATACAAAGAAGAGCTGGTACCATTCCTACTAAAACTATTCCAAAAAAGAGGAGAACTCCTTCCTAACTCATTCTATGAAACCAACATCATCTTGATACCAAAATCTGGCAAAGACACAACAAAAAAGGAAAATTATAGGCCAATATCCCTGAAAAACATAGACACAAAAATCATAAAAAAAAAAATAGCAGCAAACCACATCCAACAGTACATCAAAAAGTTAATTCACCATGATCAGGTGGATACTATTCCTGGGATGCAAAGATGACTCAACATACATGAATCAATAAATGTAATTCACCAAGTAGAATTAAAAACAAAAAAAAATATGATCATCTCAATAGATATGGAAAAAGAATTCAATAAAATCCAACATCCCTTCGTGGTTAAAAAAAAAAAAAACCAACAAATGAGGCATCAAAAGAATATCTCAAAATAACAAAAGCCATCTATGACAAATTCACAGCCAACATCATACTGAATGGGCAAAAGCTGGAAATGTTCCCTTTAAGAACTGCAACAAGGCAAGGATGTTTACTCTCACCACTCCTACTCAACATAGGACTGGAAGTCCTAGCCGGAGCAGTCAAGCAGGAGAAAGAAATAAAAGGCATCCAAATAGGAAGAGAGGAAGTCAAATTATTTCTTCACTGATGACCTGTTTCACTGATGACTTTAAGGATTCTGCCAAAAATCTCCTAAACCTGATAAATAACTTCAGCAAAGTCTCACAATACATAAATCAATATTCAAAGATCACTATCATTTCTATACACCAATAACATTCAAGCCGAAAACCAAATCAAGAATGCAATCCATTTACAATAACCACACACACCAAAAAATACCTAGGACAAGATTTAGCCAAGGAGGTGAAGAATTCTACAAGAAGAACTACAAGACATTGCTGAAAGAAATCATAGGTGATACAAACAAATGAAAAAGTATTCTATACTCATGGATTGGAAGAATCAATATTACTAAAATGTCCATACTGCCCAAAGCAATCGACTAATTCAACACTATTTCTATCAAGTTACCAATATCATTTTTCACAGAATTAGAAAAAAAAACTGTCCTAAAATTCACATGGAGCCAAAAAAGAGCTCAAAGAGTCAAAGCAATCCTAAGCAAAAAGAATAAAGCCAGAGGCATCCATTACCCAACTTCAAACCATACTACAAGGCTACAGTAACCAAAAAAGCATAGTACTAGTGCAAAAAGAGACACATAAGCTAATGGAACATGATAGAGATCCCTGAAATAAAGCTGCACACCTACTACCAATTTTTGGCAAAATTAACAAAAATAAACAATAGGGAAAGGATACCCTATTGAACAAATGGTGCTGGGAAAACTGGCTAACCATATGAAAAAGAAAGAAACTGGACCCCTACCTTTCACCATATACAAAAATTAACTCAGTAGACTAAAAACTTAAATGTAAGGCCTCAAACTATAAAATTGCTAAAGGAAAACCTATGAAATACCCTTCTAGATATTGTCCTAGCCAAGGAATTTATAACTTAAGTTCTCAAGAGCAAATGCAACAAAAACAAAAATTGACAATTGGGATCTAATTAAACTGAAGAGCTTTTGCACAGCAAAAGAAACTATCAACAGGTAAACAGACAACCTACAGAGTCGAAGAAAATATTTGTAAACTATGCATCTCACAAAGGACCAATATCCAGAATCTATAAGGAACTTCAACAAATCAATAAGAAAAACACAAACAACCACATTAAAAAGTGGACAGAGAACAGACACTTCTCAAAAGAAGATATACAAATGGCCAACAAACATAAAAAATGATCAACATCACTAAACATCAGAGTGATGCAAACCAAAACCACAATAGTATTCCATCTCACACCAGTCAGAATTGCGATTACTAAAAAGTCAGAAAATAACAGATGCTGTCAAGGCTGCAGAGAGAAGGGAATGTTTATACACTGTTGGTGGGAATGCAAATTAGTTCAGCCCCTATGGAAAGCAATTTGGAGATTTCTCAAAGAACTAAAAATAGAATGACAATTAGACCCAGAAAACCCAATACTGGGTATATATATACTCAAAGGAAAACAAATCATTTTACCAAAAAGACACCCACACTCATATTTCATCACAACACTATTCACAATAGGAAAAACATGGAATCAACACAGGTCCCCATCAATGGTGGATTGGATAAAGAAAATGTAGTATATATACACCATGGAATACTACACAGTCATAAAAAAGAATGAAATCATGTCCTTTGTAGTAGCATTATCGTAAGTGAATTAATTTAGAAACAGAAAATCAAATGCCACATGTTCTCATGTATAATTGGGAGCTAGGCATTGGATACACAAAGATGGGGACAATAAACACTGAGAATTCCAAAAAGGGAGAGGAGAGGGAAGGATGGAAGAAAGAGGACAAGAGTTGAAAAACTACCTATTAGGTACTATATTCACTACTTGGGAAATGGGATTATTAGAAGCCCAAACCTCAGTACCATGTAATACACCCATGTTATAAACTTGCACATGTACCCCCTGAATCTGAAATTTAAAACTAATAGTACTGAAAATTCTCTTTAAAAAGGAGGGGCTCCAACCTTCTTCTCCTACTTTTTCCTTCCTGTTGCCTAGATGGTGCAAAATTGAGCTGGAGTTCAAGCAGCCATCCTGTATCACAAGGTGATGTCTACAGATGCTGCAAGGAAGAAGGAGCTTGAGTCCCTAGTGAGCAGGAAGCTGCCAATACAGCCCTGGACTGTCTACCTGCAGGTTTCTTGTATGTGAAATAACAAATGCTGAGGACTTTAAGCCACTATTGTCTTAAATTTTTCTTCACAGATGAATCTACACCTCACAGATTCAACTAGAATGTGTGTGTGTGTGTCTGTGTGTGTGTGTGTGTGTGTGTGTACAGTATATAAAGGTATGTATATTATAAAAGAGCTAACATATACTAGGTTCCTACTATGTGTCAGGCTGTAAATACTTTGAGACATTGTACATGTGTGTGTATCCCAAAGTATTTACAGCTTGACACATATATACAGTGTATACATACACACACACACACACACACACACACACACACACACACACCTCAAAGTATTTACAGCCTGAAAAATAGTAGGAATCTAGTACATGTTAGCTCTTTTTTTAATCTAGTATAACTACAATCAACCCAAAAATGTATAGATATCTGTAAACCTCCCATTGTTAGACAGATGGTGGAATTAGAAAAAAAAAAAACAATTGCTACATGCCACAGGTACAGCCAAAATGTGAACAAGCCCTACTTTTTTTTTAAATTTTCTATAGTCATCTCTATAAGTTCTCAACCCTGAAATATCTCCTAGGCATCTTCTAATTGATTTGGCTTTATTCACTTTTCCTATTAACCCACAGGTTTATCTGCCCAGTTTGTTTTCTTATCTCTCTTCCAGCATCACCAACTTCTATCCTTTGGCAAAACCTCTCCCTGTTTCCAAGTGGTGCAGATAGGGCTGACAATCAGGTTGAGGAAGCCAAGGTAATCAGAGTGTTCCATCCCTTTAGTGAGATTGGTCTGTGGATGGGGATGTGACTCCAGAATCCTCATATGGACATTCCACCTAAGCTAGTAGGAAAGACAATGTCCTGTTTTGAGGGTCATGGTTCATAAGACTGCCAGATTAGTGCTGTCAGCCACATGGAGGAAACTGAGGTTGAAGTCAACACATTTCTAGACTTCCTAGTTATGTAGCTAATAAATTCCCTTTTGCGAGGGGTTTCTATCTTTTGTCATTGAAAAAGATCTGGAGACTAATATTAGACTGATCAGTTTTCTTTTTTTGGTTTTTTTGTTTTGTTTTGTTTTTTGAGACAGAGTCTTGCTCTGTTGACCAGGCTGGAGTGCAGTGGCACGATCTCAGCTCACTGCAATCTCTGCCTCCCAGGTTTCAAGTGATTCTCCTGCCTCAGCCTCCTGAGTAGCTGGGATCACAGGCACACACCACCATACTTGGGTAATTTTTTTTTTTTTTTTTTTTTTGTATTTTTAGTAGAGACAGGGTTTCACTGTGCTGGCTAGGCTGGTCTCAAACTCTTGACCTCAGGTGATCCACCTGCCTTGACCTTCCAAAGTGCTGGGATTATAGGTGTGAGCCACCTCGCCTGGCCTATACTTATAATTTTTCCATGTGACCTAACAAGTTCACTGGAATATTAAGAATAAAACAGGTTGGGAAACTACAGAATCAACAGCTTTTCAGTACTATCTTAATACCTTCTTAGCACCTGACATTTTTTACTCCTATCATATTACTCAAACAAATATTAATATCACATGGAAATTGGGAAATCTTTGAAGCATGACTTTGTCTAATATAGATATGAGATTATTGCCATTATTTTCACCCTTCTAA
Source organism: Saimiri boliviensis (assembly GCF_048565385.1). NCBI lineage: Eukaryota > Metazoa > Chordata > Mammalia > Primates > Cebidae > Saimiri > Saimiri boliviensis. The sequence goes on from NC_133452.1 coordinate 104,205,476, forward strand.
TTATTCTTCAAGAAGGTAATTAAGTTTTTACATATCAACATTGGGAAAATAACTTTGGCTTGCTACTTAAATGTTACATTATTCTTGTGGCTTTCTTGGAAATCCAGATTTTCATGTACTGATAGAAATATTTCCTCTACCAGATACATAAAGATAGCATAGCAGCTTTCAGTACAGTTTCCCCCATTAAAGAAGCAATTCCATTTTTTTAAGTATCATACAAAAGAAATCTGTTATTTTATTTAAAAAGGATACTTTCTAGTTGTAATATTAATCATGATTTTTGTCTCAGTAAGAAGAAAATGTGGTGTTCTTATGAAAAAGCAAACAAAAATTAAATCATAAGAAAAAGGAATATTGATTGCCAAAGATTCTGGTGCCTGAGAGTGAATACAAGTTAGTGAATATACATTTAAATCTCGACAGAGCCATGGATGAAGAATGTAAATATTCTTAACAAGCAAACAAAGAATTCAGCCATTGGGGTTTTCTTATTTTACAACTGTTTTAGCTTTTATAACAAAGTTTTTAGCATTCTGAAAGCTTTTAATGGCTCTAAATATGCTACAATTACATGAACAACACTATTTAATTAGCGTGCATTCAGTGCATGGCTCTATAATAGGAATTTTCATTAATTAAAATCAATGGAAATACAAAAGCAGTCACTGTAAACAATTTGAGGAATCAAGAATCTAATTTACCTATTGCACAAAAAGAAAAAACACCTTGCGGTTATGTGAATAATTTTGGCTTGGATAGCAGATGCATGTCTAACTGATAGTTTCAGACTTCATTCCACAAATATTTACTGGGCATTTACTATGGTCTGGCACTGTTACATGTGATTGGGAATCATTAGTGAAGGAAACAAAAAGATCCCTGTACCTGTGAAACTGACATTCTAGCAGAGGAGACAGGTAATGCACAACAGACCTTGTACATAAATAAATTATATATTAGAAGATGATAAGTGCTATGAACAAAAAAATGTGGGGTCAGGTAGGGGATTCAGGAGTGCCATGGTAATTGGGGCAGGGATGGACTGCAATTTTTACTAGCCTGGTCAGAATGGGCATCATTAAGAAGGTATCATTTGAACAAAGACTTTAAAGAGGTGACAGTGTGAGCTATGCAGGTATCTCAGGAAAGAGCATTCCAGACAGAGAAAACAGGGCAAAAGCCTTAAGTTTAGAGGTTTCCAAATGTCAAAAGCTGAAGCAGAGCAAACGAAAGGGAGAATATTAGAAAAACAAAATAAAACTGTAAGGTAAGAGCCCCTTTGTTTACAAGGGGGAAGTGGATCATGGAGTAGGCCTTTCTGGCAGGGCTGGCTAAACTATTGTGGGGCCCAGTGCATAATGAAAATGCAGGGCCCTTGTTGAAAAAGCAGAAGAAAAGTGCTGTTAAAGGTACCAAAACATAAAACTTTTTCCCTTAAAAATATTTTAGTATTTGTAATACAGGGATAACTTACAATTAGAGGAATAATAATAACAAATGAATAAGGAATACATTTCCAAATTGCAAAAATATAATGTGTTGATATTCTAATTTTATACAAAATAAAAATAATAATACTGCTGGGCGCGGTGGCTCACGCCTGTAATTACAGCACTTTGGGAGGCTGAGGTAGGTGGATCACCTGAAGTCAGGACTTTGAAACCAGCCTGGACAACATGGTGAAATCCTATCCCTACTAAAAATGCAAAAAATTAGCCAGGCTTGGTGGCGGGCACCTGTAATTCCAGCTACTTGGGAGGCTGAGGCAGGAGAATCACTTGAACCTGGGAGGCCGAGGTTGCAGTGAGCCGAGATCGCACCATTGCACTCTAGCCTGGGCACAATAGTGAAATTCCATCTCAAAAAAAAACACAAAAACCAAGAATACTTTATTAATATATCCTGATTGATCACACAAATTTCCTGGCTTACTTTTCTACATATTCACTTATTTGATCATCAAAGTTTATATTTTTAGCAATTTGGTTTTCAATGGATATAATTGAAAGCAAAGTCAGTCACTTGATAAATGCAAGCTTGCATATCATTTTTACTAATTTTCATTTTTATTTTTAACTGTTTAGTTTTTGTCAGTCCATAGTAGGTATAAATATTTAAAGCGATACATAAGACTATACAGGCATGCAATGCATAATAATCACATCATGGAGAATGGGTATACATCCCCTCAAGCATTTATAATTTGTATTACAAATAATCCAATTATACTCATTTTTTTAAATGCATGCTTAAGTTATTATTGAGTATAGTCATCCTGTTGAGCTCTTAAATAGAAAGCCTTATTCATTCTTTCTGTAATTTTTGCTAATTTTTAATTTGGAGAAAGATCTTTCTGTTGATGCAACTATCACTAGAGCTAAGAGTATTTTATAAACTGTGACAATATTAAGGTAAATTTCTGTAAATTATTTCAAAATATAAGTTTTAGTATGTTTAAACTGATGATTCTTGCAAACTAATTTTTCTAAAAAGATTTAACCCTTCATGCACATCAGTTTCAAGGAAGTTTGAATTTTATTTTAAATGTAAATATATACAATGCATTTTAATGTAATTTCCTGTAACTTGTGGAGGTTGAACAAGAAACTGAAAGAAGTTTCATGGTAAGTACATAATTCAAAACACCTGCTTATGCATTCTATCACTGTTATCTACTATTAAAAGAAAAAAAATCCATTTCAAAATTGTCTTCCTTGTTAATAATTGGTTCATCTGAAGTTTCACATGAAAATGGTATCCTTTCCTGTTGACTGTCATAATTTTAATCTTTTTTTTTTTTTTTTTTTTTTTTTTTGAGACAGAATCTTACTCTGTCACCCAGGTTGATGTGCAGTGGCACAGTCTCGGCTCACCACAACCTCTGCCTCCCGGTTCAAGTGATTCTCATACCTCAGCCTCCCGAGTAGCTGGGACTACAGGCACATGCCACCATGCCCGGCTAACTTTTGTGTTTTTTGGTAGAGACAGGATTTTGCTATGTTGGCCAAGCTGGACTCAAATTCTTGACCTCAGGTGATCCGCCCACCTCAGCTTCCTAAAGTGCTGGGATTACAGGCATGAGCCACTACACCCAGCCTTTAAATTTAATTTTCATTTCTAACTGTGTAGATATTTGCTTTACAAAGTTCCAGCAGTTTTCAAAACTCATAATTCTAAATTCTGAAGAATTCTAACAACTTCTTGATACGTTTTATTATGATGTTAACATGCACACTTTAATTTTGTAATAATTTACTGATTAAGTTTGCTGCCTGAGTTCTAAGTTTCTGTTCAGACACTCAAAACAAAGAGATTGGCTCTGGTACCTATGGGACAGCCACCTCCTAGGCCAGCCCTGGTGCAGCCCCCATGGGGAGCTCTGCTCTGGCATGGCCACACTGCCACTTCTGCTCATGCTGCCACAGTCGCTACCGCCAATCTGGGTCCAGGTTCCAGGATGCCCTCCCACTGGGGTCCCCATGGTATCCTGGACTGCTCTGAGGTGTGCACAGCAGGCTAAATGCATGGGTGCTGCTCTGTGCTGGAGCCTGCCTGTGCATGAACTGCTGCTGAATCATAACCACTTGTGTGTGCTGCTGCTCCACAGATCTCTCCTGTTCAGGTTTATGCTTTGTTGTCTCACTGGAATTTACTTACAAAACACATGTTCAAAGATAAAATTGTTATGAATTTCAAGACAGCCACCGCTGAGGATTAAAACAAATGGACTTCACAAGGCCCAAGCCTAAGAAGCCAGAGTTCCTCCTAGGTCATCACAAGGAGCTGGCTTTTGCTCTGAGGCTTCTGAACAGAGAAGTAACATCACATGCTTCACCTGCAGTTACTAGTGAAGAATATTGGTTTTGCATTTCACACTAGAGACTAGGCACAATACACTCCTCTGATTCAAGCATTAAACTTCATTTACACAACTATTATTTTGCTTTTGGACGTTCAATATGAACTCAAAAGTAATTTCTCAATCTTTACTCAGGTCAGTAAATTTGGTGTACACAAAACAGATCATCTACTTATAAAATGTGGCCCTGATTTAATTAGATTCATCTGGTATAATGAACAAAAATCAACAACAAAGAAGGTAATTGTGAGAATCTGAGGGCATGTGGAAACAGGAATTTCCTCCAGGCCTCCAGATCTCTTGGGATGCTTCTCCGTGTTTACCTTTGTCTAGCATAGCCTCTGCTGACTCATAACTCTCATCTCTTTGTCCATAGTGATCCCTCCAGATTCTTATTCTCTCCACCTAAATGTCTTTCAGCTTCTGTTCCTGGTAATAGCCCGATTTGTCCAGATTTGAGTGAGAGTCTTATGGCCCTAGCTCATTTCTCTTTGGGCAATGCTTCTAACCCCCAGGTTGACCTCCTGACCTATGCCATAAGAAGGCAGCCTTTGAATTGCTGTCCTTGACTCAGATTCCTTCAGCCATGGCTGCAGAGGACAATGTCACAGGATCATAACATAGTTCCACTGGAAACTGGGTGGAACATTTTCCCTTAGCAGAAGCTGTGAGTACTGTAAGCATGGCAATGACATAATTGGATGCTTGCCCAACAGGACTTCTTAAACAACTTGACATCTTTCATTTCAGTGTATTGCTGTGCCTGAAACTGGACTAATTTTGGTAAACAAAAATCTTTTTTACCAGGCTGGTCTTGAACTCCTGGGCTCAAGCGATCCTCCCACCTGGGCCTCCCAAAGTGGTGGAATTGTAGGCATGAGCCACTAAGGCAGCCAGGATCTTTCTGTTACTAACACAAATTCCTTTAAGCAAATTAGACTTACTTGCAGTGCTTGATATATAGCTGATACTCAGTCAATATTAGCAGAATGAAATTTCATATATCTAATTATTTTCCTCTGAGAATAGCTACACTGAATGAAGACATTTTATGAACAAAAGGAAGAAATGTCATTTAGTGCACAGAAAAAAATGGACAGAGCATGGGAGAAGGATGCAATCAGTAAAGGACCTGGGCATCTGGAGCACAGGAGGAAAAATTCAGGAGGTGCGCAGTAAAAGGAAAAGCTGCCTTCACTTCCGAGCTCCACCCCCCCCACTCCCACCCCCTCACCCCCCACACGACAAAACAATCATCTCAATTTTGTCTATTTATCATGGCCACAAGGAAAGCATTAACACTGCTGACTGCTACTGAAAGGTAAAATAGGATGAAGACAGAACAAAGCTCACTGATTCGGTGACATGAACATCATGAGTGAATTTAGCAAGGAAGATTTCAATGAAATTGAATAAAACACATAAGTGCTGGGTGTGATAAAGCAATTTAAGAAATAAAAGACTATGAAAGGAAGATCTATTCTAGTTTCAGCTCCACAACCGAATTACTGGGTAATGCTGCAGAAGCCAACTGAATGCCCAGGGCCCTGTTTTTCATCTAAAATGGGAATAATAATACCTATCAACCCATAGGGTCATTATAAAAATTAGGTGAGATAATATATGTGAAAGTGCTCTTACACTGGCAAAGCTTTACATAAAATGATATGTATGCTTAGTATTGTCAATTAACAATAAGTAAATTTGTTCCTATTATTTAGCAAGAAGTACACTAAAAATTCTGACCAGAAACAAATGGCCTAGTATAAAAGTGAGGCTCAAATTCACTGACAATGATAGAAATTCTGCTAAAAGTGCTCTGCTCCAAGTAAAGGGACTTTCAAATGAAGATATTTAAATCTGCAAGTGATAAAGCATGAAATAAATTTATTGCTGTATTTTCTCCAACAATTCAAACAACATATTTTCAGTATGATTGTGCTTTTGCCAGTCAATTATAAAGTCAAATAACTATAGTAAAAATCCTGCCAGCTGTAATCAATCACTACACATTTGTATAGGAATGATTTTCCAGAATACCTTGCCTTCTATTTGTATTCTTAATATATCTTTCTTTTGGAGGATATCAAGGTGAGAAATAATAAGAAATATCTTTGGATTATTTGTAAATGCATCCTCAAGTCCTGAATTAAAGATTTGAGATAAAATTGTAAACTTTTTGGTGCCTTGGGAGAAACCAAATCTAAAAAGAATTAAGCAGAAAAAAATCATTAAAAAAATTTCATAACTCGGTAAAATTCTGAATTGAAATGAAAATCCTTTTCTATAAAAATGTTGGTGGGGAGCCAAAAATGGATGATAGGTAACATTATTGAGCATGCACTATGTACTTATCGAGCAATCACATATACTGGGCATGTGATTTTCATGTACAGTTCATTGGATTATCATGGCAAATGAAACAGATATTACAGTATCATTTCCCCCATTTAAATATAGAAAGCTCGGACAGGCTGGGCACAGTAGCTCACACGTGTAATCCCGGAACTTTGGGAGGCCATGGCAGGTGAATCACCTAAGGTCAGAAGTTTGAGACCAGCCTGGCCAACACAGTGACATCCTGTCTCTACTAAAATTACAAAATTAGCAGGGTGGGGTGGCATGCACCTGTAATCCCAGCTACTTGGGAAGCTGAGGCAGGAGAAACACTTAAACCTGGAAGGCAGAGGTTGCAGTGAGCCAAGATTGTGCCACCGCATGCCAGCCTGGGTGACAGAGTGAAACCCTATCTCAAAAAAAAAAAATCTAGGAAAGGGAAAGATTAAATAACTTGCCCAAGGACACACAGCTAATAAGTATGAAAGTTGGGATGTGAACTGTGTTTGTATCGCTCCAAAGTTCATGGTCTTCGACAATGCGTTATATAGTCTCCCCCAATTATATCTTTAGGAAAATGTTTAACTTTCTGGAAATAATAACCTGTTAAGTACCTAACTTAGTCCAATAGTTTCAGATCTCTCTTAGCTTGTAATCTTCCTATGAATTTTAACAATAGCGCATTCAGTCAAGAGTGGGTCCCTTCTGAGCATGAGACCCTGCGTTATTACACGGAAGGCTTTACTGAGAAACCTGCCACGTGCAAAGATTTCAAGTTGCTGAGGGAGAAACCATGCAGATTTCTGAGGCAAGAGAATTCCAGGTGGAGGGAACAGCAAAGAAAATGGTCACTGCATACAATTAAAACCCCATAAATTAACTGAGAAATAATGGAGAACCAGGAGAGTGTGATAGGTTAAGAAAGTATACGGAAGAGGACAGAGTAATCAACTGTGTCAACTGGCAGACAATAGCATGAGGACTGAGAAAGTATCCTTACTAAATTTAGCAACTAGAAGTCATGACTTACTTTGACAAAAACAATTTCAGTGATGCAGTGGAGGCCAAAACATAAGAACAGGGTTTAGGAAAGGGACTGAAGTACTGAATACAGTAGACCATTTCAAATATATTTTCTATAAAGGAAAGCCGAAGAAGAGGGCAGTAACTGGAGGAGAAAGTGGGGTCAGGATGAGAGAGTTGATAGTGGGAGGAAAACCCAGGCATCTATGAAAAAGAAACTTAAGGTGCCCTTCCTGAATGATGTTAAGGTGTTTAAAAATAAAATGCATGAAACTAGCTAACTGAAAATGACAGAACCCAAATGATTGCTAAAAAGAAGGGAATTTCAGAAATGTTTGACATCTAATCAAGGCAACCTGAATTTCATCTAAAGAAGTGTTATTGTGTTGTGATTACAACTCTAAAATAGTTTAAGCCTACTTGATTGTAAGTTACCTAATGAAGGAAGACTGTATTAAAAGGAGAAGGGTTTGGTTTGCACAGGATTCATAAAACAGGAGTTTGAGAGACAAAATGTGGCACTGTGTTGCCAGCGATGTCCACTAAAAAGGGTTTACTGATGAGTAGACTTGAAAATTGGGCTCATTTAGCAGATATATCTTTGCATTATTTAACTGTAAAGATAAATACCTCTTGGGATTACCATTAGGTAATTAGCATATACAAATGATTTCAGATCAGAAAGCAAGCTTATTAGCAGTAGATTTCCATATGGATTCCCTGTAAGAGGACAGTGTGCTTATCAAAGGGCTTGAGTGTCTAGTCCCTAGGAGACTGCCAGTACATATTAATAAATTGACATTCTAATCTATTTGGTACTCTCATGTGAGTCTGGTTCTAGTAATCAGCAGCCTGGAATTATCTGGATATATTAAAGCAAAGGGCCAAGCTTTGAAATGACACTAAAGTAGAGCAGGACAACCATCATTAGGCAGCCTCCCAGGTGCCACCGATACCTTATCCTTTATCCACCTAACCATATGTCTGAAGTACTGTACTGAGGAAAGAAGACTGAGCTTAATGGTCAGAAAATCGTGTAGGACTCTGCCACCACTACCCATGCAACCCTGAGTAGTGTCACTTAATTCCTGTGATTCTCAGTTTATATATCTTTTCAGATAGGAGTAACAATAGCTAGCCTCTCTCATGGTGTCATTTTGTTTTGTTTTGTTTTGAGACTCAGAATCTAAATCTAAAACAAATAGTTACCTGAACAGAAGATATTAATGCTATCATCATTACATGTCCTGCAGCCTAAGTATGTAATTGATATATTTAAGCATGTTGCCACAATTACCTGAGAATTGAAGACAACATGAAAAACCACTAGCCCACTGAACAAAATATGGAAAATCCTACCTCTCAGCAACTGGTTTGGCAATGTTTTCAAAAATGATCTCTTGGTTTGCATCCTGATCAAAAATTCTTTGAAATCTGCAATGTGAAAAATAATAATTATTTAAAAGCGGAGCCTCCAAACAGTATCAGATTAATAAATCTTGTTTTTCTAAAAGCTTTATAAATTACCCCATATTTACATCACTGGGCTTACCTAACTTAGCACAATGTTTGCCCTGTAGTCTCAACCACACTGTGCTGTTGTACGCCTGTATACAAATGGTGGGTAAACAGTATTGCTTTGACAAGATCTGCACAATAAAGCCCTCTGAAAAACTGCAGCAGCTTTGAACCAAATAACAAATTGTGTGCTTTTTAGCTCTCAAGAGGGACAGTGTCTACAATTGGCAAGAAACTCAAAACTAGATAGCTGCATGAAATGGAAATCCAAGAACAGGATGTAAACAGCCAAGGAACTTCTGATGTCTGACCTGTGAGAAAAGAATGCAACTGTGAATTGTCTGACTACTGAATTTGGTTTTAGTATTTTGAACTAAAACTTATTTTTCCACTAATTTGGTGCTATAACCTAGCATCAACCATTTAATTCTCATGGCAGTTCTGTTTCATTTTGTTGACCACGAGTCAAAAGTCAAAAAGTAAATTAAGATAGACCTATCCTGCAAAGAGAAGGTTTAACCAGATTGGCAATGGCTAGGGAGAGGGGGTGGAAGTATGGTGTCAATTTCACTCTTCCTGCAATGCTACTGTGACTTAGCTTGTACTGGATTCCAAGCACAGTGGAATACTCAGGGCAGAAGACACAGAATCTATTTTTTTTTTTTTTCAAAGGGAGTCTCCCTCTGTCACCTAGGCTGGAGAGCAGTGGCGCTATCGGCTCACTGCAACCTCCACCTCCTGAGTTCAAGTGATTCTCTTGGCTCAGCCTCATGAGTAGCTGGGATTACAGGCATGTGTCACCATGTCTGGCTAATTTTTATATTTTTAGTAGAGATGGGGTTTCATCATGTTGGCCAGGTTGCTCTTGAACTCTTGGCCTTATGTGATCCACCCACCTCAGCCTCTCAAAGTGCTGGGATTACAGGCATGAACCACTGCACCCCACCCAGAATCTATTCTGTAACAGTGTGCTAAGTTGTGACCAACAAGTATGGTCCCCATTAAGACATCATGATAATATGATAGCATTTCCACTTCTTTCCTTTAATGACATAGTGTGTGTACTTTTTAAATTATGTGAATTAAAATTGATTTTATCCTGAAAAAAAAAATCATGATAATAAAGAGAGAGACAGAGAGAAAGCAAATTGGCCCAAATATTAACACAAGGTGAACCTTCCACAAAGAGTATATGTGTGTCGACTGGGTTATTTTTCTAACTTTTCAAAATAAACTTTTCCAAATTTTCAAAATAAAAATTGAGGTGGAAATTTTAAAGCGAACACTTTAAGCAGACATTTTGAGGGTATCCTAGGCAGCTTCCAGAGCGGCTTAGGAACCTTTGCTTTACATGCTTGCCTCTGTAAGTGAACTGGGCACATGGTTGATTAGAGATTGTAAGTGAAATGTAAGATCACTGGAGAGCTCAAAAGGATGTCGAAAGCTGAACTAGAAATATAAAACGGAATGAAATTCATCATCTCTAACCAACATTATCTTCAAAAGATCTCTACAGCTGCCCTACCTTCATTTTAGAGAAGCAAAGAACGAATCTAAGGCGCTCTGGCTAGTATGTCGTTTATCAGGCAAGACTGTATTTTAGATAGCAATATTTACTGTTTAGTGTACCCAGACTGCTTCTCAAAACTCTGTAGATGTATCACAGCTTCAAATAAGAACACCAACACAATGCAGAGGTCAACATAACACATAACTGCTGAACTGCTCTTCAGAGCACTGTGTAGTTTGAGGTCTGAGCACATATTCTCAGCTTTTGAGAATGATGGTAAGGCTGTTTCACTTCTTTTATCAGATGAGTGATGACTGAGTGAATCAATTAGCCATTTTCTACCCCACTTCCTTAAAAAGGAGTAATTATATCCACCACCATGCAAATCAAAGAGATGGCAGAAGTTTTAAAGAAGGCAGCAAATCACATGCAGGATATCTTCTGAAAGGTACCTTGCATAAAATGAATTACAGCATTTTCATTTTGAATTGATCTATTCATTCCACAAACACATGCTGAGGGCCTACCATGTACCAGTCACTTCCAACAAGATTTAAATTAAACTAAAATATAATTTTAGTATAACATCTATAAAGCATATTGAATTCCTTGGGTAAAAATGACATCCTCCACTATTTAAAATAATAGGTGATAGAAACACAAGCAATCCAGATCTTTTTATTGACTCCTCCCCCCCATTTTAGAATAAAGATTTTAGCACCAGAATTTATAATAAACCACTAATCGTATATTAAACATCAAATGTCATCATCCCCAAATATTGCATTTTATACAATGTAGTTGCATAGTAATCTGAAAGGGCATTTTGATCGGCTGTCTTCTGAAAACCACTAAAGAGCAGAATAGAATCCCAGAGTTAGAAGGGATTTTAACGGGTTCAGTCTAATCATTAACAGAGGAAGAAGCTGAGATCCACAGAAATAAAGTAATTACTCATAGTCTTAGAGCTCATCAATAATATGCCTTGAGACATAACTGAGGTTTCCTGATTCTTAGGTGGTCTTTTCATTTGTTAGGAAATTGTGTAGGATTTTTCTAAACTCTATTTCAAACTCAGCATATGCTGACTTCTTCCCACCCTAAGGAATGGGGCACTTCCTGTGCTCTTCCTCACCCCAGAAAGTAAATGTTCAGTCCAAAACCCTCAGGATCTTCTTGATTCCTCTGTTTCTGCTACACTCTATATCCAATCCATCAGCAAATTCTGTCAGCTGAGACCTTCCAAACACACCCAGAATTCAATTATTTCTCAACATTTCCATTGTTAACACTTTGGTCCATGCTACCATAATTTCTTACCTGGTCTCTCTTGCAATAGCCTAACTAGTCTCCTTTTCCCTCTTTTCCACATGTCTACAAGAGTCATCCTGCTAAAACATAAGTGAGATACTTTCATTCTTCTGCACAAAACCCTCCAAAAATTCTCATGGCACTTTGGGGAAAACCACAAGTCCTTGCAATGACTTAAAAGGCTCCATGTAATCTGGCCACTCTGCCGCCTGTCTTTCTTCCCTCTACCTCGTGCTTACTCTACTCCAGCCACATAGCTCTTTTCACTTTTCCTCAAACATGCCGGGCATTCTCCCCATTAGGGGTTTCACCCTTGCTATTCCCTTGGCCTGAAAGTCTCATCCCTCAGATACCTGAACGGCTGGCTTCCTCACCTCCGTCAAATCTTTGCCCAAATGTTCCTTTACTGTATGCCTTTCCTAACCTACTAAATGTTGCAACCATTCCTTTCCTTTGCCCCCCTCATCCCAGCACCTCTCATTCCCCTTCTCTGTCACACTTTTCTCCACGGCATGTAGCACCTTCCGACGTACATTTTGCTTATTGATCTTCTCCTCTATCTCCTCTCACTAAACTGTAAGCTCCCTATGAGCAGGAGCTTTGTTGTGTTCCCTGCTGTCATTCCTAGCAATTAAAACAGCACACAGTGGGTAGCCAATAAATATTTATTGGTTGAATAAATGTTCTTGGGGGAAAAACAGCCTTTAAAATGCTTAAATATTTATCTTTGAACATATGTGTAAGTTGAATATTTTATTTTTTAATTTTGAATATTAAAACCAGTATTTTTAATTCAGAGATTTAAAAATAAGCCAATGGTGCTTTTTCAACAATTGCACTCTGTATCTACACAATGTAAAGAATACTTTGGAAAGGATCCACAGATAGACACAATAAATTGTTCTTATCAATCAAATGGAATCATGCTGAATAAAATATTTCAGCAAACTGTTCTTTTATATAATAGAGTTTGGCCTAGGCCAGCTGGCATCAGGTCACAGTTATGAAGGTATGTAGCATGCTTATATCAGTGGGATAATGTCCCCTTCAGAAAAAGCAAAGCAGGGGCCAGTAGTCATAGCACAAGCCTATAATCCCAGCACTTTGGGAGGCCAAGGAGGGCCAGATCACTTGATCCCAGGAGTTCAAGACCAGCCTGGGTAACATGGTAAAACCCAGTCTCTACGAAAAAAAAAAAAAAAAAAATTAGCTGGACATGGTAGTGCGCACCTGTAATCTTGGTACTTGGCAGGCTGAGGTGGGAGAATCACCTGAACCTAGGAGGTCAGGGCTGCAGTGAGCTGAGATTGTACCACTGCACTCCAGCCTGGGTGACAGAGTAAAACCCTGTCTCAAAAAAAAAAAAAAAAAAAAAAAAAAAAGCATGGGTTATAGGGCTATTCCTTAAAGGATATAATAAAAGGCAATGGGGAGACACAAAGACAAGGTGAGGACCTCCCCACTAGACAACAATAGGTTAGCAAGCCCTGCTTGTACTTACTCTAAAAGAAGACAATAAGAAAATGGGGTGGAAGTGGAGGGAGAGAAGTATATTATAATGAAAGACAAAAGACAGAGTTATGAAGACCAGCAAGAATTCTTTATGAGACAACAAAAAAGCAAATAAGAATTTAAAAGGAAAAAGTCCAGACACAGCAGCTCATGCTTATAATCCCATCACTTTGAGAGTCCAAGGCAGGTGAATCACTTGAGGTCAGAAGTTTGAGACCAGCCTGGCCCACATGTGAAACCCCGTCACTACTAAAAATACAAAAATTAGCTGGGCATGGTGTCAGGTGTCTGCAATCCCAGTTACTTGGGAGGCTGAGGCAGGAGAATTGCTTGAACCCAGGAGGCAGAGTTTGCAGTGAGCCAAGATTGTGCCACTGCACTCCAGCTTGGGCAACAGAGTGAGACTCCATCACAAAAAAAAAAAAAAAAAAAAAAAAAGAAAAAGAAAAAGAAAAAAGAAAAGAATTTAAAAAGAAAAAGAGAGAAAGAGAGAGAGGAACAACAAAAAAAATCTGAGATAATTTTATACAAAGGCCAAAGGCAGGAATAGTCTCAAAACAGGGCCTTTGTAAAACAATCTAGAGATGCATTGAAGAGAACAATTAGAACTATTTCAGAGGATCCAGAAATCCATCACCAAAGTTTGGGCCAGAGATCAAAGATGAATTTAATTTGGGCTTAAACTTCTCCAGAAATCAAATGTGGAGATTAAAAGAAATAGATTAATCTGAAACTGGAGAATAAAAAGAATGTGAATTAGCTATACTCCCTACATTCAAGGCCTAGCTACTAAAAGAGTATTCAGACCCAAGGCACTGATGGCCATCCAAAGGTAGCTGTTTGGTATTTTTCAACTGAGCCATTAGAGTTTAGCACTACCCAAGAGAAATATAATGGCATCCATAAATATGAAAGCATATGTAACTTAAAATTTTCTACTAGCCATGCTTTTTAAAAAACAAAAAGATTAGTTGGGCATGGTGGCGCATACCTGTAGCTCAAGATATTCAGGAGGCTAAGGTGGGAGAATCACTGCAGGCCAGGAGTTCAAAGCCACAGTGAACTATGACTGCACCACTGCACTCCAGCCTGGGAGACAGCGTGGGACCCCATCTTTAAAATTTAAAATAAAGAAATATTTAAGAAGCAAAAAGAAGCAGCTGGAATTAATTTTAACAATCTACTTTTAACCAAGGTTAAAAGTTTCATATACCAAAATGTTATAATTTCAGTAAGTAATCAATATGAAAAAAGTCTTGAGATATTTTACATTCTTTTTTCTTCATGCTAAGTCTTCAAAAATCTTTCATATGTTTTATACTTGACAGCACATCTCAGTTCGGGTTGGATATATTTCAAGTGTTCAAGAATGACATGTGGCTTGTGGCTATTACATTGGACAGCATAGATATAGAGTGTACATATGTGCATATGCGGTCCAAATATCATATATATTATAAAGAAGGCTCACCCCTATACAGCACACAGATGATACTGTAAGTTCTTACCTTCAATGAAGTTTAGTCATGCATTGGAATTTTCTGTAAGTGCTAAACCACAGTGTGTTGAGTAGGAAAACACTAGAGAAACAGAGGTAGTCAAGAAAGGCTGGAATCTTGAAATACAATCTCAGATATAGAAATACACACTCTTTTTGACCTTGGCCACAGCAGGGAAAAAACAACTTGAGTTCAATCTACTAGGTGAGACAGACAGCTGAGTTGCATTTTCCACAAGAAATAGTGCTAATTATTTCACAGCAAATATTAATGCAGTACAAGAATTAGTTCAATAATGAAACATAAATGAAAAAGGAGAAAGACAAACTTACTTAAATTTGTAGCTTTCTCGCTTATTATTCACAAACCCATCTGCCAAATCACGTGGTACAATAATTTCCAAGCTAGGTATTAATTTTTCATCTTCGTCTATGGAGTAAATCTGCAAATGTGAAGACAACAAATGGATATAAAATGGTGAAATTATGGCTTGAACTATGACCATGTTATTATGACTTGTAATGATATGAAAATTATACTCTTTAAGATTGAAAAGTCATAATACCATATAATTTGAATAATTTTTCTCTTTGAACTGTGTGTTGATTCAGACAAATAGATGGAAGCGAACCACAGGTGAAACCTAAATTAATGCTGTATCAAAGTCAGATCATCCATCTTTGAATGATCTCACATTCACATGTGAGCATTTGAGTATCTCTGCTATTGCTGTCATTGAGAAAGTAATAGCCCTGAAAGCAATCTTTTTTCTAAGTATCGCTTTAGTATGATGTATCAGGAGTTAACATTTTACTACAATCAATAAGCATTTCTGAGCATTTACAAAATACCAGAGATAAAAGCCATCTCAGACAGCTCACCAAGAATGCTCTAATTCAAGTTATGTTCAAAGATGCCTAAGGTTCCATGAGACATTTTCAGGCATTTTATGAGAGACATGTGGCTTCAAAAGACACATGTAATTCATGTATTTGATGTCATTTTCAAGGTTCTCATTCCAGCTCAGCCACTAATTAGAAAGTGACCTGGGAGAAATCCTTTAACCTCTCTAAGCTGATATGGAAACAGAGGGTCTTAACCAACACCCTTAGGACTATAACGTTCTCTCATTCTCTTCCTGGTTTCCTACACCATCACTTATTGGCCAGGAAAATCAAGAGTCAAGCCTATGAAGAGGTCATGTGGAATAAAAAAAACGCATAAGATTTGGTGTCCCAAGACTTGGGTCCAACACTGAGCTCAATTTACCAGCTGTGTGACCAGCTACCACTTTCAGAATTGAGGTTTCTTATACATAAAATGAGGAAAACAGAATTACCTCCCTTACAGGATTGCTGTGGGGATCAAATGATGTAATGGAAATGGAAGTATTTTGTAATGCACAATAAAAAAAAGTTAGTCATTAGGTTTAGATTTTTTTTTAAAAAAAAAATAAGCCTTCTTGTCTTTTACCAGGAAATAAAATTCTTTCTAACAGGCAATACTTCCTGTTTAAGACCCATTTCGACGTTTGATTATGGGGGAAAAGTCATATTCCTAAGCAAGTAAAAGCCTCCCTAAATCTCTGGAAAGTTTGAATGATTTCCTAAGTGTATTTTTATTGAAACCTCTCATTGCAAATGTGAAGAATTCATGCAGAAAAGTCATTACATAAATTATTTGTAGAAAGCAATGGCATCAGGTTCAAGGCTTTCTGGCTAGGTTTTCTCAAGAGACATTTTAAAATTATATCCTGTTGGGCACTGTATTAAAAAAAAAAAAAGTTTAATAGCCAGACAGGTGAGTGAAGGGGGTGTGTAAGACATGAAACATGCAAGAGTGAGGAGTTACATCCATTTTTAAAATTTCTGTATTGCTCTGCTCAGCAGACAGAAAACCGCATTAACTGCAGTTAATGACCCTCCATTATTCTGATTAAGACACTCTTTGAGGCCTTAAGAAAATTCCCTTAGAACCAGATGACTTGTTTAGTGTAATACTGGCTTTCTATACTTGGTCATTATATATATATATATATATATATATACAAAATAATTTATATATATATGTGTGTGTGTGTGTGTGTGTGTGTGTATTTTGTGGGTGTGCGTGTGTGTTGTGCGTGTGAGTGTGTGATGGAGTTTCACTCTGTTGCCAGGCTGGAGTGCAGTGGTGCAATCCTGGTTCTCTGCAAATTTTTCTATTTTTAGTAGAGACGGTGTTTCACCATGTTGGCTAGGTTGGTCTCGATCTCTTGACCTCGTGATCTGCCTGCCTCAGCCTTCCAAAGTGCTTGGATTACAGGCATGAGCCACTGCACCCAACCAATCATAAAAATATTACTTGATAGGGAAGTTATTTTTTCAGAAGACAGAACAAATGCAAGAATGAATATGAAAATGTTTTGAAATGTATAAAGCACTGTACAAATGAAAAGCATTACCACTGTTAAAACTACGAGATTCGTTTATATATAGTTTTTATTGATCTATGTTATTATAATTTATGATGCCTTAAAGAAAAAAAGTAACAAGGTAATGAAGCAACAAAATGAAGAGGAAAGAAAAAAAAAAAAAACCTTTGAGTCACTCGCAAATAATACAAAAATAATTTCTAGTCAGAGAAAGAACTCTATAATCTTTTTTGGACAAGAAGATATGGCATTAAATATGGGTTTTTTAAGGGAGAACAGTGATACACTAATTCAATATGTATTCATTCCCATTCTCTTTGTGTGTGTGTATGTGTGATACCTAAAAATATGACACCTAAAACTGCTGCTGGAGGATCAAACAATCCACTCTATAGACTCACCAAAGAAATACAAAATGAGGCACATTAAAATATTGAAACACTACATTTTAAGTGAAAAGAAAATTCAATATTAAATCCAAGACTCTCCATCCACTTCATTGAGCCTTAGTCATTTTTAGAAAAGCCATTTTCTAACCTTAGTCATAAAAATGTACCCCTACCCATTCTCTCTTTTGACCTTATCCCAGCCTGTGCTATGACTGCTGAGTCCACGTAGATAAGCTCAACAGTTTAAGCTAAGAATCTGAGGGGAAATGTTACATATAATACACTCTTTGCATATGATGCACTCTAAAAAGAAATCCAGGTAAGTGATTATTAGAGGAAAGAATATGGGAAGATAACCATGGTTCATTCTACACTACTTTATTCCTGTTTTAAATACATGAATTATATGAGGCAAATACTTAATCATGAGATGCTATGATGTTCCCCTAAACATATACACAGTATATGTATATATATATACACAGTATGTGTGTATGTGTGTATATATATATATATATATATATATATGGAATAGGAATACAATATTAACATGCCCACTTCATGAATATGACCCAAATTGCCCTTGCCTAAATTCTCACTTTGGGAATTTAGGAGTTAACATTTTACTACAAAAACAACAACAACAACAAAACAAACAAACAAAAAAACACGTTTCCAAAGAAGGGATAGCTTTGTAATAAAAAACCCTTAATTAAAATTACAGCTCTGCCACTCACCAGCTGGATGCCTTGGTCACATTATTTAACCTGAGACTCAGTTTCCTAATCTGTAAAATGAGGAAGATGACACTAACCTTGCAGAGTTTTTGTGAGAATGAGCGATAATGCATATAAAGCACTTGTCAGGTGGCCATTTCTCAAGATACATAAGAATGACTATGCTCCCTTCTAGGCAGAGGAGAGAATGTTTTGAAACATTTAAGAAGCCTACAAAGTATCATTGCTTAGAGCCAGGGCAATGTCTTGACCATTTTTGTACCTTTCTGAATTAAGCACACTAGAGGAAGTACCTAGCAAATATTTAGTTAATGGTTTCTGAATGAAGTACATATACGTATTCTTTGGGTCAGGATATATCTATCTGTATCGACCTGTATCTATTAATACAAGGCGCATATGTAAAGGTTCACGTTTATGTTAGAGAATGACAACAGAGTCCACAAATTCCTGAGGTCCCACTGGGTGCAAAGTACCAAACATATGTATGCTTCGCGCAATTGTTCTATTATTTGTATTATTTCAGACGTACACAAACTGGCATCTCTTGGCTTGCACGTTTTGTCTGAGTGCCAAAACGTACCTCTGCGTGTATCTGCGTATGCGGGGCTGCCTGAGTCTCCCAGGAAGGTCCAGCACGTGCTTACGTGTAGTTACCGAACACGGCCCTAGTGTGAAAGCCCCGCGCCGGGTCTGCGCCGCGCCAGGTGGGAGTGGCCTGGCTGTCTGCCGCGTCCCTGCCCGCAGTGCGCCGGCGTCTCCGCGGCTGCAGGGCGCCTCGGTCGGTGGGTGCGGGAAGCCTCGCCGACAAGCGCCTCACCTCCGCCCAGCCCCTTCGCTTGCCGCCCGACCCCGGCCCAGGAGGCCCCGCCGCGCCGGCGCCCCGGAGGCTCCAGCCCGTACCCCTTGTGGGTGCTTCCGGACAGGGGGTTTCACCCTCGCGAATATCTGGATCGTCTGCTTCACCATCTCCTTCCAGCTCTGCAATGTTGACCCTCG
The DNA here is from genome assembly GCF_048565385.1 of Saimiri boliviensis. Lineage (NCBI taxonomy): Eukaryota > Metazoa > Chordata > Mammalia > Primates > Cebidae > Saimiri > Saimiri boliviensis. Next base: position 104,224,586 of record NC_133452.1, read on the forward strand.
ACGTCTCTCGGGCGCTGGCTGCCAAAACTAACTCCCGCCACCTCAGGCGCCGCACAGTCTTAGCAACAGTAGCTAGGGACACTACCCAGGGAGCACCGCGGCAGCCCGGATCCCGCCTCCTCCCTTAATTGGTCGCGACGCTAAGGGAGCCACTAAAGGGCGTGGCCAGGGCGGGGTAGGGGTGGGGCGGAGGGGTTGGGAAGAGCGTGCGCATGCGCATGAGCGAGCGTCTGGGCCGTGGGTTCTGGGCGCCCGAGCAGGCCTCGACAGTGATTAAAAGGGGGTCAACCGCCATGCCTTGTCCCGCCCCGCTCCTTCACCCTTTGTTTTTTTTTCTCCACGCCCTTGCCTTTAAAAAAAAAATACAGCACTGGGCCTGGCACAGTGGCTCACGCTTGTAATCCCAGCAGTTTTGGGGAAGCTGAGGTGGGAGGATCACTCGGAGCCCAGGAGATTGAGACCAGCCTGGGCAGCATAGTGAGACTCCGTCTCTACGAAAAAATACAAAAGTTAGCCAGGCATGGTGGCATGCCTGTATCCCAGCTAAGCGGGAGGTTGAGGCGGGAGGGTCGCCTGAGCCCAGGAAGTCGAAGCTGCAGTGAGCCGAGATTGCAAAACTGCTCCAGCCCACTTGGAGATCACGGCCTGAAAAGGGAGATAGATTTTTTTTTTTCTTCACAAGGCCTTTCAGGTGACATGGAAACAGATTTTCAACGGGAAATCAAAACCGAGGAATACAAGCTGTGCTGTGATGGAAGTAGAGGTGAGCTCGCTCTGTTTTGGAAAAGGATAAAACTGGACGAAGGGGACTCTTTCCCATGCAGTAGGCATGGCAAGACAGGATGGGCTTTTCAAACACTGTTAGAACATGACGAGATCGTCAACATTATTATCCACATGGGAAATATAAATTAAAACCACAATGAGACATCACTGTTCATCTATTAGAATGGCTAAAAAAAAAAAATAAAGTGGCAACCCCAGATGCTGACAAAGATGTCAAGAAACTAAATCAGTTGTATTTTACTGGTAGGAATGTATGATGTAAAACATACACTGTATAAAGGTACAGCCACTTTGGAAAACAGTTTTTGACAGTTTCTTGCAAAACTAAAGGCGCAGCTACTCTAACACACAGCAATTGGACTCTTAAGCATTTATCTCAGATAAATGAAAATGAGCACACATTGTTTTGTGTGTGCTCAAGAGTCATACAAAAACCTAGACATGTGTGTTTATAGCTTATAGCACCTTTATTTGTAATAGCCCGAAACTGGAAAAAAAAAAACAGATGTCCTTCAACTGATGGTAAAAAAAAAAAAAAAAAAAAAAAACAAAAAAAACAAAAAAAAAAAAAACATGGAATACCATTCAGTGATTAAAAATGGAGGAAGTGTTGATAAATATAACAAATTGGATGACTTTTCAGGGAATTATGTTTCATGAAAAAAGCCAGACTCAAAGGTTAAATATTGTGTGGTTCTATTTGTATAACATTCATTAAATGACAAAATTATAGAGATGGAGAGAAATTAGTGGTTGCGAGGGAGGTGTGCAGGGTATGGTTATAAAAGATATCCTTGTGATGGGCTCTTCTGTATCTTGACTGTGATGGTGGTCACAGAAATCTACACATGTGATAGCATTGCATAAAACAAAATACGTACACATGTGCTTATTCAAATAAGCACATGTAAAACTGGCAAAAGTCAAATAAAATTGAATAAGATTGATGGATTGAATCAATGTCAATTCCCTGATTTTGATATTGTACTATAGTTATGCAAGCTGTTACCATTGGGGAAAACTGACGGACAGGTATATGAGTTCTCTCTGTATTATTTTTCACAATTGCTTGAATCTGCAATCATCTCAAAATGAGAAGTTTATTAAAGACATCTCAGTTTTGTTTGTTTGTTTTTTGTTTTTGAGACAGGGTCTTGCTCTTGTCACCCAGGCTGGAGTGCAGTGGCATGAACATGGCTCACTGTAGCCTCAACCTCCTGGGCTCAAGCGATTCTCCTGCCTCAGCCCCATAAGTAGCTGGACTCAGATAATTATTGTATTTTTTGTAGAGTCAGGGTTTTGTCATCTTGCCCAGGCTGGTCTTGAACTCCTGAAGTCAAGCAATCCACCCACCTCAGCCTCCAGAAGTGCTGGGATTACAGCCATGAACCACTGCACCTGGCCTGAAGACCCTTAAGAAAACAAAAAGACAAACTACAGACTGGGAGAAAACGTTTGCAAAACACGTAACTGATAAAGGACTCACCTCCAGAATATATACAAACTCTTAAAAACCTAATAATAGAAAAACAATTCATTTGTTTAAGGTGAAGGGAGGGCACAAAGACTGGAACAAATGCTTCACCAAAGAGGATCTATGAACAGCAAATAAGTACATGAAAATATGCTTAATGTCATTAATCATTGAATGAAATTAAAACCACAATGAGATACCACTACACATCTCTTAGGTTGGCTAAAAATAAGAATATAAAACTGGCAATACTAAGTGCTGACATGGATGCAGAGCATCTAGAGCTCTCGAACATCACTGGTGAGAAAACAAGATGGACCAGCCACTTTGTAAAATAATTTTGTAGTTTCTTACAAAATTATACATGTACTCATCATATGATCCAACAATTCCACTCCTTGTTATTAACCCAAGTGAAATGAAAACTGTGTTCACATGGAAACCTGAACATGAATGTTTATAGTGGTTTTATTCACAATTGCCAAAAACTGAAAACGAAGTAATGTTCTTCAACTGGTAAATAGATAAACAAACCAAAAGGAATGAATTACAGATGCCTACAACTACATGGTTAAGTCTCACATTTATTATGCTGAGTGAAAAATACCAGACTCAAGGTTGCATACTTTATAATTCCATATATATATATATATATGACATTCTAGAAAAAGAAAAACTGTAAAGATAGAAAACAGATCAGTGGTTTCCAGGCACTGAGGGTAGGAAAAGGGGCTGACTGCAGATGAACGTGGGAGAGTTTTTTGTGGGGTGATGGAACTCGTTGCATATTTAGATTGTGGTTGTGGTAACATAACTATAAGCATTGGTCAAAACTCATAGAATTCTATACACTTAAAAGTGTGAATTATACTGCATATAAACTGTACCACAATAAGAAAAGCAAAAAAAGAAGAAGGAGAAGGAGAAGAAGGAGAAGATGATTGAGTATGAACAGGTACAGCAATATCAGGAATGGAGAAGAGAAGAGAACCAGGTATTTATTATACAGACTTTAGGGTTTTTTTCACCTAGCAAGAAAGAGGTGACTCAAGATTGGGTGCAGGTGGTCACCTGGACAGGCAAAATAGATGGGAGTGGGGACAAGGAGGAAATAAGGAGTTGGGGACATGTTAAATTTCAATTGCTTGTGGGACTTCAGAAGTAGTTGTATAAGGTTTAGGAGTAAGTTATGGTGGAAATATAGGCTTGGGAGTCATCATGAAGTTTTTTTCCAGAAAGTGACCAAGTCACTCAGGAGCACCGAGGTTGAAGTCCTAACACTGATGGTTGGAGGTGGAGGAGGGGCTGCAAAAGAAGTTGAAGGAAGCAGCTGGAGAGGTCTGAGAGAGAAAAGGGAATGTTATGCCCTGGAAGCCCAGGGAAGAGAACACTTTGAGAGGAAAGTATTCAATGGTGTTGAATAGTAAAGAGGATGCACTGAAAAACACCCATTTTATTCAGCAACTAGGTCATTAGTAATGCAGATTTCAGTGGATTGGTGGTGTCAGAAGTCAGGTTGCCAGAGGCTGAAAAGTAAGTGGAAAGTTAGGAAGTGGAGGCAGTCAAGATTGGCTACTTTTCCCAGAAGCCTGGTTGTGAAAGATTGTGAAGAAGCAAAACAGGTGAGAGCTAGAGGAACCCAGTGAACCGGTAGTCTTTGTCCAAATCCAAAGGGGTGTATCTAAAAAGGGGAGGTTGACAGTATGGGGAAGAGAGAAGAGAATGGAAGTGTTCTCCAGATGGGAGCAACTGCACTTTACCAAGAGGGTGTAATAGAAGGTGAAAAGGACAGGTAGCCAAGGCCGTGAAGTCTAGGCTGCTTAAAGATACCTGTGGCCTTTGAAGGAGTGTTGTAAAAGGAAGGAGGGAAATCTATTGGTTCAGGATGTGGGACCTTTAACAATTCCTATCTTGAGCTCTGGGTCATACGATTAAATGTTTTCTTGGAGAGAAAATGTGGGTTCCAATCCTGCCTCTGTCATTCCCAAATCCTGTGTTCATCTTTACTTCTGTGACCTTAGGCAAATAATTTATGCTTTTAAATCTCAGCGGCCTCATCCAATAAATGAAGATAAATAATAATAATAGCTACCTCATAGGGTTATCATGGAGATGTAATGTGGGCATAACATGGTTTCTGGTGAATACAGAATGGTCATATCCAAAGGGTTCTGACTTGTGGATTGAATTCCTTTGATTGTAAACACCATCTAAAGAGCAGAAATAATGGCATACATATGCATATAAGACATATTGGAGTCTGGGCACAGTGGTTCATGCCTGTAATCCCAGGACTTTAGGAGGCCAAGGTGGGTGGATCACAAAGTCAGGAGATCGAGACCATCCTGGCCAACATGGTGAAACACCGTCTCTACTAAAAATACAAAAATTAGCTGGGCATGGTGGTATGTGCCTGTAGTCCCAGCTACTTGGGAGGCTGAGGCAGGAGAATTGCTTGAACCCAGAAGGCAGAGGTTGCAGTGAGCTGAGATCGCACCACTGTACTCCAGCCTGGCTACAGAGCAAGACTCCATCTCAAAAAAAAAAAAAAAACCTGGAGATTGCAAACTCAAAATATCTCCTGGGGCCAGACTGATGATGTAAATTCATCAAGCAGACAGGCATATGACAATAGGGAATGTCTTGGTGAACTGGAGACTAGTGCCCCAGTGAAAACCATTCACATTCAAAATGGTTACAGCACAGTACTGCCTAAATAAAGCACATTTGCAGGACCCTAGTTCAATCCCTTTTTTTGTTTCTGGGATAGCTGACCTCAGTAACTCCAGGCCCACTGCCTCTGACAGGTTTACCTAAATTTCAAACAGATGACTGTAATGGGTACAAAATAGGTTTTGAGATTAAATCTCCAAGTTACAGTGTCTTTCTCACCCCTGGATATTCAGTGTTATTATTTGTATTTTATCTGCTTGTTTAAATGTGAGAATTAAGATGCTTTTCAACTATTTAAAAGATTCTTAAACTTTGCAGTTTCCAAAATAACAGATAATTGTACCAGGAAAATTAGCCAGGGTTTGTAAGCCTCAAATCTGAAAGAAATTAAGCTCTGCCTGAAATGAATTATTCTATAGGCAAGTTAATTGGATGTGTTTGCTTGTATGTTTTGTTTTGTTTTTAAATTGAAACTGTGCTCTCAAACTAGTTTTCAAATACCTCTGTAGCTGTTGCTGCTACAACTATAAAATGCATCATTTTATTTTATAAGTCTGAAGAGGGACCAGTAAAAATTTTGTGGGCTGTAATTTTGATATAGAATATGTCTATAAAATTACCTAATTGCAGTAAGTTTCCCTCTCCCCGATTTTATGCATGGCTTTGGGGAATTTATGTTTGCTTGTTCAAAAATCTTTCATGGTCACACCGTGACTGTCATTATAAAGGCGAACAAGAGTTTCCAGACAGGTGCTGGAGGCTTCACTAATAAGAGAGAAAACATTTGGGGTCTTTTTAAAATAACTACTTCTGAGAAGCAAGGCCAGTAATCAGAAACTTGCTGCTTATTAATAAATAGCAATATTAATAGAACAAAAGTGTATTTATGCTGGGAGTGGTGGCTCACGCCTGTAATCCCAGCACTTTGTGAGGCTGAGGTGGGTGGATCACTTGAGGTCAGGAGTTCAAGACCAAGCTGGCCAACATGGCAAAACCTCGTCTCTACTAAAAATATAAAAAATTAGCCTGGGGTGGTGGCACATGCCTGTAATTCCAACTACAGGGGAGGCTGAGGCAGGAGAATCACTTGAATCACTTGAACTTGGGAGGCAGAGGTTGCAGTGAGCTGAGATTGTACCACTGCACTCCAGCCTGGATGACAGAGTGAGACTTTATCTCAAAGAAAAGAAAAGAAAAGAGTCAACTTACGTAAAGTGTCCCTTTATATTTGGTGATATTGCATAGGATTTTGGGGACTGCATGATTCCTGGGTGTCCCTGATTAAGGATTTTATGGGAAGTAGTCAAAAGAAGAAGAAGAAAGAACATATTTTCTGCAGAGGAGACTTTCATTAGAAATCCCCTCCCTATCAGTCTTATGCATGGTCAGTACCAGAAGGATCCTCTGATACTAGGCAGTTTAAAAAGGTAATTGATTTCATTGTCTCCAAACCAAGTGGAGAATACACAGAGCAATTTCTGGTACTCATTAAATGCCATATAATAACAACATGCTGTTAAGTTGCAGAGCGAGGTACCACAAAATCTGTAATACATAATTTCAGCAAAAAATTTTCTTTTGAGAATATGTTCGGCTAATTTAAAGCATAATTTCATTAGCATAACCATCTTTCGACACACAGCAGAGTAGAATTCCTAAAACGTCACCAGCACTGGGGTTGATGGGATTTCACCATCACACCAGGTCGTCTCTACTGCTGGTTCTTACCTCTCGGGCTAAGAAGCAGAGGCCCCTTTCTCCCAATTTGTTTGATCTCTTCCTGCAGCTCCCCCTGGAGCTCCCCCTGAAGAACAACATCAAAGGCATTTAGGGCTGGAAGCTGGTGGCCAGCCATATGGAATTATAGCCCAGGCTCTTGCCGGATTATAGAGTATAACATATGAACCACATGACAGTGTCATGGCATCGAGGGAAAGCTGGTAAAGCCTCCAGTTTTGAATGGAAAATATGACTGTTTGTGTATTTATACACAGGCTCCTCATAAACAACCTGAAGGTTTCACCAACATCCTGAGGAAACAAGGGATGGGCTGAGTTAAAAATAGTTCTAGAACGCCTCTCTTCTAACTAAATTACCCATGCTGTCCTATCCCCTGAGGGTGTTTACTTAAATGTGTTTCTTCACATATTTCAGAATTAGAAAAGAATGCATACCAACAAATAACTTAAAACATAAAAGAAAATGGCTCATATAGCAGAGAGCCTTATCTGACACATTATTATCGTCACAACATCCAACCATACATTTGAATCAATCCAGGTCTCTACTTCCTAATCTCTCATCTACTTTTCAACCTCCTGCAGCCTAGTTTCTGTCTCTTCTACTCCGTGGAACCTGTTTAAACTTTGCACCTCCAGAGTGATAACCTTTTATCTGTACATCTTGGAATAACATCATGATAGAGCCAGTTGCCTCGGCTTGACCTCAAAGTTGCCCTTTGCAACTTTGCCCTTCCTCTGTCTAGTGTATCTACATCCAAATAGTTTCCAAGTCCTGATCATGCTGCTTTCTGAATAACTTTTTCCTCCCTCCCATCAACTTCATACTCACTACTTACTACTTGCTTTAGTTTAGCTCTTAGTCTCTTTGCCACAACTAGCAAAGGTCTCCCAACTGCTTTTCCTGCTTGTAATCCTGTCCTACCCTTTATTCCATCTGTTACAACCACTACAAGATTACACAATGCAAACCAGTTCATGTCATTCCTTGCTTGAAGACCTCCAATCCCTGATACAAATAGAATCAAGTCCAAAGGTCCTTCATAACCTGGTCCCAACTGTCTTTACATCAGTTTCATAGCCCTTATCATGTCTTCCACCTCTGCTTCCCTGCCCCTGTACTCCAGCCACTGATTTCCTGTGGTTCCCAAGCACGCCATGCTTTTTGATGTTTCCTTGCTTTTGTCAGAGTCATTTCTTCTGTTTTCAGTGCTGCCTCCCACTTTGTCAGGAAAATTCAACCTATATGTCAAGATCCAGCTCAAATGTCACCTGGTCTGGAAAGGCATCCCTTTCATCTCCCCTAGAGAAGTTAGTGACCCTCTTCTGCACAGCTACATCTTACATGTTTCTTTGTATTGGTACTTACTTCCCTGCCAATGTTCATATGTATTTGTCTCCCCGTCATTCTTAGGATTATTTAAGGGCAGCGACTGCCCTGTTTATCTTTGTATTTCCAGTGACTAACAAGGTTTAGGTACAGGGGAGATTTCTGTATGTGTATTGAATGAATGAGTGGATGCATAACTCATCACAAGGAATCAATTCAATAAAACCTTAACAAACTAAAAACTTTTATTTAAGGTTCATGTTTTCATAGTGAAAATTACTTTCTCTTACTGTTTCACCCAAGGAAACAAAGATAATCTACAAATTGACTAGTCATTTAACAAGAGAAAGAATTAAATCATGGTTTCAATTTCTAAACCTTCTTTCTTCAGGCAAAAAAAGATGGTTACAAATTTCCCAGGGTACATTAACATTTGTATCAATGGAAGACAGCAGATCTGAGAGAGTGATAAGTATAGAAGTACAGTGGCCCACTGTTAATTTAGTGAGTTTCTTTCAGGATATCTGGGAGGCATTTAATGACTCTAGGGATCAATTTGGTTTTTCCTGTTTTTTTTTTTTTTTTTTTTTTTTTTTTTTGAGAGAGAGAATCTCACTCTGCCATCCAGGCTGGAGTGTAGTGGTGTGGTCTTGGCTCACTGCAACCTCTGCCTCCTGGGTTCAAGTACTTTTCCCACCTCAGCCTCCTGTATAGCTGGGACTATAGGCTCATGCCACCAAATCTGGCTAATTTTTGTATTTTTAGTAGAGACGGGGTTTCGCTGTGTTGGCCAGGCTGGTCTCAAACTCCTGACCTAGTGATCTGCCTGCCTCGGCCTTCCAAAGTGCTGGGATTACAGGCATGAGCCACCATGCCCAGCAATTTGTTTTTAATATAAAAAGAATGCACTGTTTATAAATCACCAATTAAATACTTACTCACCTTCTTTTATTTCCTATTAAAATGGATTTTCAAATGTTTGACAAAGGCAGTCTGCTCTTCCTCCTCTACCATGAGTATTATTTCCCCAAATACATAAAGAATGTTTCCTAAATTACACAGCTTGTAACACTTTTCTCCCTCCTCTTTTCCAAGCCCTTGATGTTTCAGGTGGAGCTGAAACATCACTGTCTTTGAGAAGTTTCCCCTGATCCTCTCAGACTAGATTCAGAGAGCTAGCTTCATGTGCTCTTAGCACCCTGGACTTTATAATTACTACTAGTCTAGGTCAAATGAAGGCTGAGATCACTTTTCACTTGCTCATCATCATATTCCATCCTATGTACATAGTAAGTGTTCAATAAATATTTATGTAATGATATAATGGTTAAACTGATAAAAACATGCCTGTGGAGGAAATAAACAACATTGTCTCAGATTGCATTCTCCCCAAACAGACACTGAGATAAGGATTTGGGTGTTAGGAGTTAATTTGGGAGATGATCCTAAGAAAACAGGGAAAGGAGGAAAACCAATGATAGGTGCATTTATGGGTGGACTGTCCTGGTGGGAAAGTAGGGCTTAATCCCATGAGGACCCTCCACAAGACTGTTGCAGAGCACACTTCAGCATTGCTCCGGAGGAGCGAGGAAGCAGGGTGTTTATTCAACAACTCCTGCTTTTCGTTGCTGGAGGGCTGCTCTCAGAGGTGGAAATACTCTACCTCCCAGCACTTCCAACTTACCCTGTGTGCCCTCACATTCAGGAAAAGCGTCTGGGCAGAGAGGGACTCAGATTCTGGAGGCAAGATGCATTTGGCGTGTATAGGTATGTCCACCAAAGTTGCAATGATCTGCAGGGTGGATTGGGAAGACGTGGGCAGAGTATCAGCAGTGTCTTCTATGGTAGTGCTGTTGATGTTCCTATTCTAAATTTCTAAATTAAAAACATGTATGTTAGAAAATTATCAAGCACACTTGTGTAGTTCTAAATCTTATGTGGTTATCTAAGTAACAGGATCTACCTCTGAATGATAATACTATAACATCCTATAGAGTCACAGTAAACCACACACGATTCATCTGCTCTAGGAACACATAACATCCAATCTTTAGACAGATGCTTAGATCACATTCATCATTTGTCAACCAATCATCCTTTTTTTGTAGACGGAGTCTTGCTCTGTCATCCAGGCCGGAGTGCAGTGGTGAAATCTTGGCTCACTGAAACCTCTCCCTTCTAGGTTCAAGCGATTCTCCTGCCTCAGTCTCCCAAGTAACTGGGATTACAGGCACCTGCCACCATGCTCAGCTAATTTTTGTATTTTTAGTAGAGACAGGGTTTCACCATGTTGGCCAGGTTAGTCTTGATCTCTTGGCCTCGAGATCCTCCTGCCTCAGCCTCCCAAAGTGCTGGGATTACAGGCATGAGCCAGAGTACCTAGCCCCCAATCATTCTTTTAATATTATTTACCTATTTGATGATCTCTGATCCACGTCTGTATCTATAATGTCAATGTATAGTTTTAATAATATATTCCATTTTTTAATATGCTAAATATATGTACTATACAATGTTTTCTCTGTGGATCAGTTGGTAAATCAAGGATGTTTTGACAAAAAGCTGGCATTAACTCTCCTGGGCAACGTATTGGTGTTTGGTATTTACATTTTAATTTTTAAGTGCCCTATGGTAAGAGGAGTTTGGAAAATTCTATTTTAAAATCAAACTCTACTAAACATGCTGTAATGGTTTCCCACTTTCCATTGAATTAAGAACATCTTAAAAAGCTATTCAAGACACTTCACAAATTAGCTCCAACACTTTCCCCTTTGCTTCCAATCAAACTGAACCACGTGTCACTGCCCCCACACTGCCTGCTTACCCACCAGCACCCATCACCTTCTGTGGGCTTCCTTCTGCCCTGACCTCTCTTCACCCCCATCTCCAATCTCTGCCTGCTAAGTCATGCCAGCTTTTAAGATGCATCTTAAATCCCATAAGTTTTCATTTGTCATCACATTTACAAAGTAATGTCTACATCTCGTCTGCATTTAAACACTCTAGTCTCTGTGTATACTTCTCTTGAAGCTCTTTCTGCAGACTGCTTTCTAGTCCAGTATTCAGAATGTGTCATTCTTTCCTCTAGCCGAATGCCTTTCTATGACAGTTTTAAGTTCCCTCAAGGACAGGATCCATACTTTCTCATTTTTATATTCTATCCTACCTTTAGCAGAGTGCCTGGCATATAATGCTCAAAATGTTAAATATTTGTCGAGTTGAATTTTTAAACTTGGTTGTAAAATTCACATACAGTATAGTTCACTTTTTTGAAATATACAGTTCTGTGAATTTTGACAAATGTATACAGCCACATAACCATCACCATAATTGGGATATGGAACAACTCTGTCCTTCCTCCTATCTCCAGATTCTCTCATGTTGTTTGTCATCAAATCATCTCCTCTCTTTGGGCCCCTGACAGCTACTGATCTATTCTCCATCCCTATAGTTTTGTCTTTTCTTGAATGTCATATAACTAGAATTATACAGTATGTAACCTCTGAGTCCGAGTTCTTTGCTCAGCTTAATGTATTTGCAATTTATTCATTATTTTGCATGTATCAATAATTTGTTCTTTCATATTGTTGAGTAGTATTTTGTGGATTGGATGTACCACCATTTGTTTATCTGTTCAACCACTTAAGGATGTAAGCCTTCATTTCTCTAAGGTTAGTGCCTGAAAGTAGGATTTCTGGGTCATATTGTTAATGTATGATTAAACTTATAAGAACTCCCAAAACTGTTTTCCAAAGTCAATGTACCATTTTGCATTCCCACTGGTAATATTTCAGCATTCCAGATTTTCTGTATCCTCATCAGCACTTGGTATTGACGCTTAAGAATTTTTTTAGCCATTTAGTAAGTACTAGTATCTTATGTGCTTATAATTTTTGTATTCCTAGTGACTAATTATGTTGAACACCTCTTTGTATGCTTATTTGCCATCTGTATATCTTATTTCATAACATTCAAATCTTCTGGTCACTTTTTACATTAGATGCTGTTTTGTTTTTGTTGAAATACATTATGTGTGTGTGTGCATATATATAGGTAGATATATATTATATATAGGATCTCTGAACATTTTCTCCAATTCTATAGCTTGCTTTTTCTACTTTTGAATACCAACTTTCCTAGAGCAAAAGTTTTTAAAAAGTTTTGATGAAGTCTAATGTATTATTATTATTCTTATGACTCATGCTTTGATGTCATATCTAAAAATTCTGCCTAATCCAAGATTATGAAGATTTTCTTCTGAAAGTTTTACAGTTTTGTATCAAGAGTCTCACATTTAGTTCTTTGATGCATTCTTATACATTTTGAATTAATATTTGTATAAGGTTTGAGGTAGATTGAATCAAATTGAACGTCTTTGAGAGACATTTTTTCTTTATGTTGGAAGTCCCTGTTTCCAGTTCAACCATTGTAAGTCTTAAGATGTTCCATTTTCTTATATCAGGGTTATAACTCTAATGAGAATCCCCTTTAAGACTGAGCAAATTTGAACTGAAGAAAGGCTTAATTTTAATTAAATAGGTTGGCTGCAATGACTGTTAATAAAGAATAGACATATTAGATGCTGAAAATATCTAGTCCTTGTTTTGATACATAAGTATTGGTTGGCAAAATCAACACAAAGTATGCATGTTTATCTATGTGTTCATTAATTCATTTATACACACACACGTATCTATACACTTAAAAATTTATGAGCAATTGCTTCTCTCTGGACCTTTAAGCCATAATTTTACTTATTTAGAAATTCTAGCTACCCTTTTCCTAGAAGCAGAAGATTTTAGTTAGTGGGTTTAGGATTTGTCACAAATTGTCACATTATCCAGTTTATAAAATGTCCTTGATTTGGGTAGACCAAAGAGGGATTTTCCATTTCATCACTTAGAAATGGATAGGTCTTTCCGTAAACACACTTTGACATTTTATCCTTTTATATTTTGTATGTTTTATTTCCATTTTTAATGGCACTTTTGCTGGCAACAGCACATCCCTTTTGATCCTGCTGGCAATGTCAAGACGCTTGAGTGCATTTGTTTGCCCTGAATCAGCCAAAACAGCAGTATGGCTTTTCTGCCAAGCTCACTGTGTTTGAGGCCTGAGGCATCTCCATCACCATTGCGCTCAGTAAAACCTTCACACACAGTTGGATGCATTTTTTAATTTCTTGGATTTACGATTGATGACTTTCTCACAATTGTTGATTCATTAGTGTTTATGGATTCACTTACAATATGATTCTGTCAGTCTTTAGCCTAAAATATTATCCTTGAATTTATAAAAATGCAATGATCTAGGCCAGGCTTTACAAAAAAGTACAAACCATGTATTCCGGAAGACTGAATTATTCATTCCTACTCTTTACGCTCCTGCAATTGGATCATACATCTATACCCTTTGCTTTGTAGCATTGCATTGTCCCCTCCACAAGACAATGAGATCGTGAGAGGTATGTTATTCCCCCTAAACTCCTCTTTATTGAATATGGACTTGGCTAATGAAACGTAATAGGAGTAACATGAACAGAGGCTTTATGTATGCTTACATGGTTTAGTTGTCCTTTTGTGCTCCTGTGATTACCATGAAAAAAGCATGACCCAGTTAGCTTCTATCCCCTCAGCTTAGATCCACAATGAAACACATGGGGGCAAACTCAAACCTGATCTTCAGCCTGGACCCAAACCAGCCAGCCCTTATCCTGAAGCAGCGCTGCCCTAGCCAAAGACCAGTGAGTGGAAAAAAAATTGCTGTTGTTTATGAGCCGTTGAGTTTTGCTACATGGCATTGTTATAACAACAGCTGACTAATACACGTATCCATCTCCCAATCTCCCAATCATGTATGCTTCCCATGGACAGTAATGTCCATGTGAACCCCAGCACCAATTGTTATTTCGTAGGATAAACAAACAAGTAAACACTTGTAGACATAGTAACTATCTTCTCATGAATTTTTCTCCAGCCAGGTTCATTCTTCAAGAATCTACTCTGAGCAGATTCTCTCAGTATGCTTTTAGTGGGATCAATCTATCCAGAATTATAGAATGTCAATGCTGTCACATCTTAGTTGTCCTTATAAGTCTAGATTCCAGGACCTCTGTCAATTTGCTGCATTATAATTTATACATGGAGTGATAGCACAGGCTATGAGCTATAGGAACCAAATTTCTTGGCAGTAGGAAGAACCATTAAAATCCAGTCTTTCCCTAATAATATTAACAAACCCTAATTATTAGCTGTTGAAAAAATGTCCATTGCAATGCTCAGAGAGTGTATCGGCATTGGAATAACAGTCTACCCGTTTCACCTTTATTCCTAAATTAATACACTTATTGGCATCCCTTACTCCATGACTATCGGTGCATTTTGTAATTACAGTATGAGGGTTGGCCAGACTTCACAAGTGTAATTCCTTACACCCAGATCTTTGGCTAGATAGATTAATTGGAATCATTTAGCACACTGTAATCAATGTGCCATTTCCACATTGAAGGACATAGATTGATAGTCCCTTTACAAGGCATGTCTCAGAACTGAATGTCATTGTCTTACCAGCAGAAACTTTCTAGGTGAACTTCTGCTCCAGATTTGTGCCTTTACAAATCTGGTCAAATAGTTTTCCTGCTTTCAATACATCATGCAGTCTCAGAATTTTAAAAATAATCACCAAGCACAGAAAATCTTACTTAAGTTATAAAATATGTGTTGGCACACTTTATTTTTCTCAAAACCTACCTCCCCTTCTCCACCTTGACTTTTTCTACTTCTCATACCACTATTTCCTTCCTTCTTGAATCAGGTTGTTTATCCTCTGGCTGCCCAAATACAGGCTAATTGGGAAAGGTTTAATTGTACGAGACATAATTAGCCTATAAGAACAAATTCTAAAGGGAGACATTATAGATTCCTTTTAATGTTTAGTAGTCTGCTATATAGAAGATGGAGTACATTTGTCCTATCTTGCCATTGAAAGAACAGAGCTGGACAAATACGAGCCAGGTTTAGAAAGAAAGTTTGGGCCCAATTAAAAAGGTTTAAACATCTGAGAATGTCCAATACAAGAGCAAAATGCAGTGAACTGCTTCTCGGTGGATGTGTTCAAGTTTCTCGGGTGTAATAGAGAGAGAATTCTTATGTCTCTGAGTATCATGCAGTCCCAAAATATTATGATTTGGTCTATTTGATTCTTTATAGCTTATCAACACAAGCATTTGTGCTATGTAGCTGGGACTGTATGGACCATCAAGTGCCATAACATTTTTATTATTCTAGGATGAAATGGAAAAGACAAGCAGAATCTACAGTCTTGAATCCAGTATGTCCTTTCTAAATAGTTTGGCTTCTGTGGAATCTAAATTAAAATATGTGTGATGGAAAACATTCCATTTCTTTGCATTGTCCTGATTAGTTTTTCATTACATCTACAGCTGATCCCCACTGCCTAAAGACATAAATGCAGTTGACCCTAGATCAACATGAGTTACAAAGATTTTGTTTCTGTCACTGCTACCTATGAGATGGCAAGATCAACCCTTCCTCCTCCTCCGCCTTAGCTTTCTTGACATGAAGGTGAGGATGAAGACCTTTATGATGATGCACTTCCACTTAATGAATGTAAATATATTTTCCCTTCCTTATGATTTTCTTGAGAACATTTACTTTTCTCTAGCTTACTCTATTGTAAGGACACAGTATGTAATACTGTAACGTACAAAATATGTGTTAATCTACTATTTATGTTTTAGGTAAGGTTTCTGGTAAACAGTAGGTGATTAGTAGTTAAGTTCTGAGAGAGTCAAAAATTATATGCAGAGTTTTGACTGCACGGGTGGTCAGTTACCCCAACCTCCATGCTGTTCAAGGGTCAACTGTACATGTGTATCTTTATGGCTGAGAAAATGTTAATTTACCATCTGCCATAACGGTTCTAAAAGCAGTTCTTGTCACTCTCTTGTCCTTCCTAACCACAACTTTGGGTTAAGTTTCCTTTAATCTTGTTACATTACTATATAGAGAGTACTATGAGTAACACTTTCTATGTAGGCTTTTTAAATCAAGAATGGAATTCAAAATGTACAAAACTGATATTATATATAATGAGAATTCTCCGTTTAAAAAAATCAAGCCAGATTAAAAAAATATATATTTAAGACTTTAGTTTGACCATATAAATGGTTTGAGATTTAGAATTATTTTCTTCTGCCTAGAAACAATTTTCAGAATGTTTTTCACTGTGATCTCTAAGTTGTGAACTATCTTGGTGTTTGACAGAAAATGTCATTGTTAAGGAATATTGTTCCTGATGAAGAATTCTTAGCAGTTACTATTATTATTTTCAGCACACTGAAGGCATTGATCCACTGACTTCTAGCTTCCATTGCTGCTAGTGAGAAGTCAGCTATCAGTCTAATTGTGGCTCATTTGAAGGTAGTCTTTATTTTTTATCTGGCTACTTTTGGGATTTTCTCTTTGTCTTTGACATTTTGTAGTTTCTCTCCAATGTACCCAGGTGAGAATTTCCTTTATCTACCTGGTTTATATTAGGTATAGTGAACCCCAAGTTTCTCTTCAAAGAATCAGTACATCAGTATGTTCAGCTCTCTTATTCCTTAATTCTCTATTTTAAAGTTTAACTTCCTTGTAATTTCAGTAAACAATGTTTTCCACCAGTTCTAATCACTTTTCACATCTGTTCCCCCAGTCCCCGACTCCGTCCTGACTCATCCCAGTCACCTGCTTCAGTCACCTGCTCCAGTCACCTGCTGTGGTCACCTTCTTTGTCCTAGGTCACCCCTGGCTACCTGCTCTGACCTGCATGCAACTGTCCTTCCTGCCAAACCACCCACGCTGCCACTCCAGCTCAGACTCCTGCTCTCTTTAAAATAGCCAGTCAGGATTAGTATAGCTTATATGATCTAACTCTAGCCAATAGGGGAACAACACAGTAGTAGGGGCAACCCCCATCAGGCATAAGTACCCCTTTTCCTCCCTTGTCCAAATGTGTCCACCATCACTCCATCTGTGAGCCATGCCCGTCTATAGAAATAAACTACCTTGCTGAGAGGATTTATCTTCGAGTGCTATTTCTTTTGCAGCACCGAAATTTTACGTATAACTTTGGAATTCATTACGCTCCTTGAATTAGAGCATAAATTTTGGATTGATGTTGTAAACCCCAAATATCTGAAACAGGTCTCAATTTCGAAAGTTTATTTTGCCAACGTTAAGCATGTGCCCATGACACAGCCTCAGGAAGTCCTGATGACCTGTGCCCAAGGTGGTTGGGGTATAGTTTGCTTTTATACATTTTAGGGAGGCATGAGACATCAATCACTATGTGTAAGTTGTACATTGGTTCAGTCCAGTAAGGTGGGGCAACTTGAAGTGGGGGCTTCCAGGTTAGTAGTAGGTAAGAGACAAAACACTTTTGAGTCCTTGATCAGCCTTCCACTGAACACAGGATTTAGTATGGCTCAATGAATCTGCATTTTTACATAAACAATAGGGCAGAGGAAGCAATCAGGTATGCATTTGTCTCAGGTGAGCCGCAGAGGAATGACTTTGAATAGAATGGAGGCAGGTGTACCCTAAGCAGTTCCCAGCTTGACTTTTCCCTTTAACTTAGTGATTCCCTAATCTTTGCTTCTATATTTTCTGAGTTGGTTATTTATTTCTTCATGCTTCATTTTTAATATTTTTGGCCCATGTTCCAATTCTCCAGTTTTTTCTTTAGATACTACTAACTCTATGTGTTAAGGTCATGATTTTATTAAATTTTTTAATTCTAGATTTTTTATTTAATTTATTTTCAAGTATTGCCAATCACTTTTTATGGTTTCCAGTTCCATGCTGTAATTTTCAGCTTGTTCTTTTTAGCTCATTGATCATAGTAAGCATAGTTTTTTTTTCTAGCCTGTCTCTAATGATTCTAATATCTGGAGTTCTATATCCTATTCTTTCTGCTTTACATT
Source organism: Saimiri boliviensis (assembly GCF_048565385.1). Taxonomy (NCBI): domain Eukaryota; kingdom Metazoa; phylum Chordata; class Mammalia; order Primates; family Cebidae; genus Saimiri; species Saimiri boliviensis. The sequence continues at coordinate 104,242,573 of NC_133452.1, forward strand.
ATATTATATACATAAAGTTGCTTCATGTCCTTAATGATAATTTTGATATCTGTACAACATTCTGTGTTAATTAAAGAAATGATAGTTTCCTCATGTTTAAAATGAGGATATGTCTACCTCTTGAGGAAGTGGCCTGGCTCACAGTGATAGTCTTCTTGTAGAGTGAACCCTAAGTAATTGTTTCTGTCTTCCTGTATCTTTGCAATAAATTATGATTTTTTAAATAGTGTTTGTATATAGGTGGGTCTTGAAGAAAATGGAAAATTAAATAGATTAATAAGGTATTGGGATTGTGTTTAAACTTTCTATTTTTATATTGGAATATGCTTGGACAATAAGTTCAAATCATAAAAAATTAAGTGTTTTAAAGCTAAAATGATAATAACTTATATTTTAATAAGCACTTACTATGCACCAGGCCCTATTCGAAGCTCTTTACAGCTGTTAACTAATTTAGTCATCCCAGAAACCCTCTTTGAGCAGTACTATTATTATGCCTGTTTTACAGATGCAAAAGTTGAGGCACAAAAGGGCTAAATTACCTGTTCATAGTCACACAGTTAGTAAAGAGCCATGCCAGGATTCTGACACAAGTGGCCTGGCCCCACCCTAGAAGCCACTTTCTTAATTACTTACTGGTTTATGAAAAAGGGAAGCACAGAGGAAAATTAAACAAGAATGTCAAAAAGTATACCTCTACCAGCCTTATTATCATACCTTTTTGATATCCTCGGAGCCATTCTGTGCTAGCCTAGAGGGCTGGGAAAGGAAAGATGGGAAGTAAAAAGGAAGGTATTCCAGGTTCTGTGGATGCATAACCAAGTACTCTAAAACTTAGTGGCATAAAGCAGCTATTTATTTTGCTTGTGGATTCTCTGGGCTGGAAATTCAGAAAGAACAAAGTGGCCAAGGCTGGTCTCTGTGTCACAGTGTCAGGAGCCTCACCTGGAAGACTGGAAGCTGGGATAGGAATCTTGTACTCATTGGAAGCTCTTTCACTCACATGTCTGGCTATTGATGATGACCATTAGCTGGGTGCTGAGCAACTCTCCATCAAAGCCCGTCATGGGGACTTTCCTCATTGGCTAATTGGAGCTTCCTCATGGCCTAGGGCTGGCTTCTCAGAGTTGGCATCTTTAGAGAGATAAACAGAGGTGCTAAGGCAGAAACTCTTTTGATCTAAATGGGAAGTCACACAGCATCTTTTTACCATACTCTGTGGGTTGAAGCAGTCATGAGTCCGTATGCAGGCTCGATGACAGAATAGTCACATCACAAAAAATCAAATGAGATGGGATGTATACTGGAATGCACAATATGCCTCAGAAGGAAGATACAAAAGTTCATTTCTGTGTTACACTGAAGCCAATAGAAGGCAGAGTGGTGTTTTACATACTGTACTAAATGCAATCAATATTCTCTTTTAAGCTAAAAATATAGTTAAAAATGTATCTCTATCCAGAGTGGTAGCAAACAAATAGATATATTAGTTTACATAAATGCAAATAGCATTAGAACTAACAATCTTTAAAAATATGCCTTGAATAATTTATAAACTACAGCCAATATTTTACAGTAGGACTCTCATTCTTAAAGAAGAAAAGTCTGATTTTACACATAATGACTGATCTTCACATCTGAGGACCAAGCTGAGAATGCCACTGTGTGGGCAAATACTCTCCATCTAGCAGACAGAGTCTTTGATAGTGAGAGTTTATGTGGGGTGGCAATTTGGTTGAGTGTAAATTATGACAGAAACAGATACTTTGGAGAACATAAAATGGGCCTTTGGAGTCACTGAAAAACAATGATAGTAAAAGTCGAATTTTACGAGAAACAAATATGATCTTTCAACAAAAGTTGTCAGTGAGACCAAATGGGCACTCTATTTATAAAGTGAAACTAATGCTTATAGTAAGCCCACAGATTATGACATACTATGCCTTTTTGCTATGGCCTGTAAAGGGCCTGAACTCTCACAGAAGTTCTGTGTTTTTTTGTGTTTTTTGTTTTGTTTTGTTTTTTGTTTTTTTGTTTTTTTGTTTTTCTGAGACGGAGTTTCACTCTTGTTACCCAGGCTGGAGTGCAATGGTGCAATCTCGGCTCACCGCAACCTCCGCCTCCTGGGTTCAGGCAATTCTCCTGCCTCAGCCTCCTGAGTAGCTGGGATTACAGGCATGGGCCACCATGCCCAGCTAATTTTTTGTATTTTTAGTAGATACAGGGTTTCACCATGTTGACCAGGATGGTCTCGATCTCTTGACCTCGTGATCCACCCGCCTCGGCCTCCCAAAGTGCTGGGATTACAGGCTTGAGCCACTGCGCCCGGCCTCTGTGTTTGCTAACTTTAACTGAGACACTGATACTAAGGTCGATGGTCTCCTGAATGGTTAGAAGAAGCTATCTGTGAGCCTCCACTGCATCTCAGAAGGTGAGTACGCCATTTTTAGATCATCCCTGGCATCAGATGAGGTGGGACAAATTTCACACCAAATGGGCTCAATGAAATCTTATGCAGGAAAAAAATTAATATATATTAAAATAAAGCCCAAGCCCTCAGCATGTACAAAAACACATGTGAGTTACTAGATTTTTCTTTTTTTGAGGAGTCTCTCTCTGTTGCCCAGGCTGGAGTGCAGTGGTGTGATCTCTGCTCACTGCAACCTCTTCCTCCTGGGTTCAAGAGATTCTCCTGCTTCAGCCTCCTGAATAGCTGGGATTACAGGTGCCTATCACCGTGCTCAACTAATATTTGTATTTTTTTATTGCATTTTAGGTTTGGGGGTACATGTGAAGAACATGCAAGATTGTTGCATAGGTATACACATGGCAGTGTAATTTGCTGCCTTCCTCCTCATCACCTATATCTGGCATTTCTCCCCATGCTATCTCTTCCCAACTCCCCACACCCTGCTGTCCCTCTCCTATTTCCCCCCCGACAGACCCCAGTGTGTGATGCTCCCCTCCCTGTGTCCATGTGTTCTCATAGTTCAACACCCACCTATGAGTGTTTTTTAGTAGAGACAGGATTTCACCATGTTGGTTAGCCAGGCTGGTCTCAAACTCCTGACCTCAGGTGATCTGCCCACCTCAGTCTCCCAAAGTGCTGGGATTACAGGCATGAGTCATGTGCCTGGCTGAAAGATTTTTCTTAAAGAAAATGACCATAATCACAGAATTCAGAGGCATCAAAGCCAGACATAGGCACAAGAATTCACAATCCTGTTCAGGACGGATGGATATGTGAGTTAAGCCAACTGCTTTCTGTGGGTCTCAGACATTAGGAGGGAGGACTGGAAAGATTTGGAATGTCTGGTTGAGCCCTTTCTTCAGTTAACCCAAGCCCTCAGGGATGTGTGAGCTCCTTCACCTCAGTCTTGCTTTTTTTTTTTTTTTTTTTTTTTTGACCTCCTGTACCCTTATAGTGATACCTTTAAGAATAACAACAAAGGCAATTCTTAAGCAAGATGTGGTGATTATAACTATGTAAGAATCTCTTTATATGCCTGCTATTTATCCAGCATCCTTTCAATAGTCAGAATAATAGTCTCCCTGGTGCGCTGCATTCTCTCAAGGTATTAAACCTTAACATGCAGCCATCCCTAGAATGTCAAATGTTCTCTCTTCAACTAGAATAAGAACTGAAATAAATGTCCAACCATGCTGAGACCAGAACCTGAAAATGACGTTAACTGAGAGTGGTGCTAAGGCCCTGAGTTTTGGTTGTACTCTCACCTGAGAACCTAACCAAAAAGGGGGAATTTTTTTTTTTTGAGGTGTCTTGCTCTGTCACCAGGCTGGAGTACAGTGAAACTATGTTGGCTCACTGCATCCTCTGCCTCCCAAATTCCAGCAATTCTCCTGCCTCAGCCTCCTGAGTAGATGGGACGGTAGGTACATGACACCATGCCCAACTAATTTTTGTATTTTTAGTACAGACGGGGTTTCACCATGTTGATCTCTTGACCTCGTGATCCGCCTGCCTCAGCCTCCCAAAGTGCTGGGATTACAGTGTTGGGATTATAGGCCACTGTGTCCAGCCAAGGGGGAGATTTTTAAACAAAATTATGGGAGTCCAATGTTTTGGACTAAGCTGATGTGTCAGGCCCCAACAGACCAGATCAAACAAAACCAAATGGAGTCACTCGTGCTAAGACTTTAAGAAAACACAAAGATTACAGGGCAGACTACAGACCAGGTTCTGTTTTTTTCTCCTGCAAGTCTCTATTACAGACATTCCTGACACCATAGGTATCCACCCCCGAAGTTCCCATTAAATCTTTTAACCAAATTCATTTCCTCTTGCCTAGAGACCATCAAGCTTCAGATGATCATGTTACAAGGGTTTCAGCCAGTTCCAAGTGAAGACACCATCCTTGGCCATCAAGGAGCTACTCTGCCTCCACTAGACAGAGCAGGGTGAGAGTTCTGTGATCCCCAGTAAGTATGAACTATGTCTCAAGCCAGCATGAAGCAGTTACAGAAGAAAGACCATCAGTCCCTCAGCCTTCCATAAAGATTTATGGAGATCACATCTTTCAGGGAGGAGATGAGGCAGGAGAATAGGGCCTGGAGGCAGAGAACCTAAGGTCTTCCTAGAACTAATCAAATGGAAACACTTCAGCTATGACAGGAAATATCCTCTTCATTTACATAAGGTATACACCAAGTAACCAATGGAAACCTCTAGAAAATATTTAAACCCCAGAAAATTTTGTAACTGGGCCCTTGAGCCATTGCTTGGGCCCACTCGCATCTTGTAAAGTGTGTTTTCATTTTCAATAAACCTCTGCTTTTGTTGCTTCATTCTTTCTTTGCTTTATTTGTGCTTCTTGTCCAATTCTTTGTTCAAAATGCCAGCAACCTAGACACCCTCAATCGATGACATTTTTGTCTCCATCTTGGTGTTGGTGGGTTTTGGCCGACTTCTTTATCGCATACTTTTATCGGCAAAGTCTTTGTGACCTGTACCTTGTGCCAACCTCCTATCTCATCCTGTGACTTAGAATTCCTAACCTCCTGGGAAAGCAGCCCAGTAGGTCTCAGCCTTATTTTACCCAGCCCCTATTCAAGATGGAGTTGCTCTCATTCAAATGCCACTGACAGGGGCTTACTGTTCTTTGGGGAGCAAACTTGAAGAGTGACATTTTGATTTAAGCTTAGCTATAGTCAACCCAGACTTAATACAGACAACACATTTTGTGGGTTCCTTCCCTTATCTGACAGTGGAACCTATGGTTCACTTCAGCCCTCTCTCACCTCGTCACATTGGGTCACTGGAGCATGATTGCCATAACATGTCTCTGTGTCCTCACTTCCAATGTCTGCTTATTTTTACCCTCCTCTATGGTTTTCAAAGGCTTCTTTATCCACTTGCCAATCTCAGCCAATAAGCTCCTTCCCTCTGGCCACAGAGTTAGAGGGCTGCTTTTCTTCTTTTTCAATAACTCAACTCACTTGTCAGAAACAGCTCAAGCTCCTCTATCTGAATTTCTGTCTAGAGAGGCTGTTGACTAACGGGCCATCGGGCTGCCTCATTATTTTGTCATCTAAAACATACCCATCTTTGCAAGGAATTGCACAACATATTAATGGCTTCTGAAAATAAGACTTACCATGCCTCTTGGAAAACTAGGATAAAACTTATCTGAAGTAAAATGACCCATGCAAGCTGAAGAAAGAAACCCACATAAACTAAACTTTTTTGAAACAAAACAGAAGTCCTTTTGGCCTGAATAACTTTCTCAAAGTTACTCCAGTTAAGGGCTTATTTATAGAGACAACCCAACAAATCCTTCTAGACTTTTCTTTAACCTACTAGGTCAATTAATTCTTTAGTTCCTTTTTCACCATTCCCTGCCCACCTCAAAAGATGCTGAAAAATATAGAATCTATAGGACCAGACTGTAAATTTTTTTGAAGTCAGTTTCTGAGCCTTAAAGTTCCTCACAGACCTAAGAATGTTTAGCATATTATCTTGCATATGGTAGATTCTCACATAGTGTTCGTTAAGTTAGCTATAGCTCAGCTTCCAGTTATGTGACATAAAATAAATGTTTGACCATACAGGCTGGAGTAAATTACCTCTATTAATTTGCCTGAGATTCTGAAACAGACTTTCTAAGTTCTTAAGCTACAGGAAAAATACATGAAATACAAGGAAGTTGTCTCCTATCACCACACAAATAGTAAAATACTCTCTAGAGAAGCTGGCTTTCATTAGTTTACTCCTAATTATCTGAAACTGTATTTCAGCATGACTAGGATCCTTCACACTGCACATTCTCCCAAGATGACTTCGACCTCTTCTGCAGCTTCAGCTACCTCCAAAAGTGAAGACTTCTCGAATCTCTTTCCAACTCCTATCCCTTTCATGACCTCTGGGCCATCCAATCCAACTCTTTTCTGGAAATATCTACTTGAGTACTCAATAGCCAGCTCAAAGTTAATAAGTCCAAAGTTAAACTCCAAAGCTGCTCTTCCTCATATTCCAAATACTATTTTATAACAACATCATCCTTCATACTAGACCCTAGCCGAAAAACCTGGCATCGTGCCTGACGTTTCCCTCAACCTTCCTCTCCAGATTGAATCAGTTGTTATATCCCATTGTGTTTGCCTTCTTAAATCTTTATTTTTAAATAGCTTTTAAAGATTTAATTGATATTCTATAAAATTAATATACTTTAAATATATAACTCAATGTGTCTTAATAAATGCATATGTTTGTGCAACCATCATCCAGTTTTAAAACATTCCCATTACATCAAAAAGTTCCCTGGTGACTCTTTGCACACCATATTGGTCTCAAACAACCCCTTATCTGTTTCTATAGTTTTACCTTTTCTGGAAATTTTATGCAAATGGAATCATACAATACACAGTCTTCTGTGTCTGGATTCTTCACTTACCATGATGTTTTTAAGATTCACCCATGTTGTTGTACATATCAATAGTTTGTTTACTTTTGTTGTTGACCGTATTCCACGCATGGCTATAACACATTTTGCTTATCTGTGGATATTTGGGTTGCTTCCAGTGTGGGCTATTACGACTAATGTGGCTATGAACATCCTCATACAAGTCTTTGTGTAGATATAGGTTTTCTTCATTATTCTTGGGTAGATACCTTGGACCAGAATTGCTGGTTTATATGGTAAATTGCTGGTTTAACCTTTTAAGAAACTGCCAAACTGTTTTACAAACCAGAAGTTCTATTTTACATTCCCACCAGCAGTGTATTAAGGTGCCAGTTTTCCACATCCTCATTGATGCTTGGTATTGTCTGTTTTGTTGGTTTTTTTTTTAAATAGTAGCTGTTCTAACAGGAGTATCTTTGCATTTCATTATCATTTAATTTGTATTTCCCTAATGAAAAATAATGTTGAACATCTTTTCTTTTTTTTTTTAGAATAGAGTAAAATAATTAGTTTGTTATGCCTTTCTTTCCCTTCTAACATTTGAAGAAATCACTTTATCAATCTTAACACTAAATGGTAAGCTCTAAACGTTAGCACTTTAGTGCTTTTGAATTATTACATCTACTGTGGTGATTCTTGCAGTGTGCAGCATGCTGTGGTGATTCTTGCAGTGTGCAGCATGAAAACATATTAGCTGATTAATAAAAAAAAAATTACATTTGACTTCTTACACAGAAAATTTAAAATAAGTTTATAATTCTTTTTTTTTTTTTTTTTTTTTTTGAGACGTAGTTTCGCTCTTGTTACCCAGGCTGGAGTGCAATGGCGCGATCTCGGCTCACCGCAACCTCCGCCTCCTGGGTTCAGGCAATTCTCCTGCCTCAGCCTCCTGAGTAGCTGGGATTACAGGCACGCGCCAACATGCCCAGCTAATTTTTTGTATTTTTAGTAGAGACGGGGTTTCACCATGTTGACCGGGATGGTCTCGATCTCTCGACCTCGTGATCCACCCAAAAAAAGAAAAATAAGAAAAAGAAAAAAGAAGAGGAAGAAAGAGAAAGAGGAAGAGGGAGAGAGGATGGGGGTATTACTTTATTGCCTGGGCTAGAATGCAGTCTAATTATGGGTATGCCTATAATTATCCTTAATAATGGAGACATGAAAGAAAATGAGGGAAGAGAATAACAAACAAGGAGCCAACCAACATTCGTTTAAACTTCTAAGTTGATATGATGTGGTACTGATAAGAGTGTATATTTTGTGTATTTAAAGTGGAGAGTTCTATAAATGTTAATTACATTTACTTGTTCCAGATCTGAGTTCAAGTCCTGGATATTGTTGTGAATTTTCTGTCTCATTGATCTGTCTAGTTGAAGTCTCCCACTATTATTGTGTGGGAGTCTAAGTCTCTTTATTAGTCTTGTATGTCTGAGTATTCCTGTATTGGGTGCATATATATTTAGGATCTTTAGCTCTTGTTGTTGTCGCATTGATCCTTTTATCATTATATAATGTCCTTCTTTGCTTCTTTTGATTTGTTGCTTTAATGACTATTTTATCAGAGGCAAAAATTGTAACTTCTGCTTTTTATTTATTTATTTTTGCTCTCTGTTTGGTTGGTAAATCTTTCTCCATCCCTTGTTTTGAGTCTTTGTGCATCCTTGAATGTGAGATGGGTCTGGATGCAGCATATTGATGGGTTTTAGTTTTTTATCCAAATTGCCTGTCTGTCTTTGGATTGGGGGATTTAGTCTATTTAAATTTAGAATTAATAATGATATATGTGAGTTTAATACTGTCATTTAATATTAGCTGGCTATTTTGCCCATTAGTTGATGTAAATTCTTCATTATATTGATGCTCTTTACTTTTTGGTATTTTTTAGAAAGGCTGATACTGTTTGTTCCTTTCTATGTGTAGCGGTTCTTTCAGAAACTCTTGTAAAGCAGGCCTGGTGGTGATGAAATCTCTGAGTGCTTGCTTGTTCACAAAAAACTTTATTTTCCCTTCACTTATGAAGCTTAGTTTGGCTGGATGGGAAATTCTTGGCTGAAAGTTCTTTTCTTTAAGGATGTTGAATATTGGTCCCCACTCTCTTCTGGCTTGTAGGGTTTCTGCTGAGAGATCTGCTATAAGTCTGATAGGCTTCCCTTTGTGGGTAACCTGACCTTTCTCTCTGGCTGCCCTTAGTATTTTCTCCTTCATTTCAACTGGTGAATCTGACCATTATGTGCCTTGGAGTTGCTCTTCTTGGGGAGTATCTTTGTGGTGTTCTCTGTATTACCTGGAGTTGAATATTATCTTGCCTTACTAGGTTGGGAAAATTTTCCTGAATAATATCCTGAAGCATATTTTCCAACTTGGATTCATTCTCTTCGTCACATTCAGGTACACCTATCAAGCGTAGATTAGGTCTTTTCACATAGTCCCATATTTCTTGGAGACTTTGCTTGTTCCTTTTTATCCTTTTTTCTCTAATCTTGTCTTCTTGTTTTATTTCATTGAGTTGGTCTTCGACCTCTGATATCCTTTCTTCTGCTTGATCAATTCGGCTGTTAAAACTTGTGCATACTTCACATAGTTCTCGTATTGTGTTTTTCAGCTCCATCAATTCACTTATTTTCCTCTCTAAATTGTGTATTCTTCTTAACATTTCGTCAAACCTTTTTTCAAAGTTCTTAGTTTCTTTGGATTGGGTTAGAACAAGTTCTTTTAATTCACAGAAGTTTCTTATTATCCACATTTTGAAGCCTGCTTCTGTAATTGGAACACACTCGTTCTCCATCAAGCCTTGTTTCGTTGCTGATGAGGAACTGTGATCCCCTGCTGAGGGAGAGGCGTTCTGATCTTGGGCATTCTCAGCCTTTTTTGGCTGTTTTCTTCCCTTCATTGTAGATTTATCCATCTGTGGTCTTTACAATTACCGTTTTTGTAATTGGGGTTCTGAGTGGACGTCCAACTTATTGATTCTTAGCGCCGAAATCTGAGCAACCCACTGCACCGACTAAATCAGCGGCGTTAAGATTGATGGTGCTTTTCTGACTCTGCACCAAGAACCGACGCTCCGAGGCACCGGCAAAACCGCCTCGCCGGTCACAGGAGTCGCACTGGCGACCCGTGGGGCTCCTCCGCTGGGAATCTCCTGGTGTGTGAGCAACAAGAATTCATGTGAAGGTGTGGCATCCTCTCGTGCTTTCCGCTTTCACTGGGAGCTACAATCCCGAGCTGCTAGTGATCAGCCATCTTGGATCTCTCTACCAAACATCTTTTCGTGAAATCTGCCATCCATCTGCCTTCTTTGGTGGGTATTTATTAGTATGTTTTGCTATTTTTTATTGAGTTGTTTGTCTGTAACTATCGAGTTTAAATATTTTTATGTTTTTGGGATATAAGTCCTTTATCAGGTATATACTTTGCCAATATTTTCCTGTATCTGTGACTTGTGTTTTCATTTTCCTATTGATGTCTTTTGAAGAGCAAACATTTTAAATGTCTTAGCTCTTTCACGTGTGTATTTACTTAAACAATTTCTAAATTTTAGATAGTTTTGGCGATACAGGGATTTTTTTGTTGTTGTTTGTTGGTTTGTTTTTGAGACAGAGTTTCGCTCATGTTGCCCAGGCTGGAGTGCAATGGTATGATCTTGGCTCACTGCAACCTCTGCCTCCCGAGTCCAAGCGATTCTCCTGCCTCAACCTCCTTAGTAGCTAGAATTACAGTTGCCTGCCACCACATATGGCTAATTTTTGTATTTTTAATAGAGACAGGGTTTCACCATGTTGGCCAGGCTAGTCTCGAAATCCTGATCTTGTAATCTGCCTCAGCCTCCCAAAGTGCTGGGATTACAGGTGTGAGCCACTGTGCCCACCTTGGTGGTATAGGATTTTTGGTTACACCGATGAGTTCTTTATTGGTGGATTCTGAAATTTTAGTGCACCCATCTCTCCAACAGTGCACACAGTACCCAATATGTAGTGTTTTATTCCTCACCCTCCTCCAAACCTCCCCTTGAGTCCCCAAAGTTCATTACATCATTCTGTATGTCTTGTGCCCTTATAGCTTAGCTCCCACTTATAAGTGAGAACACACAGTATTTGGTTTTCCATTCCTGAGTTACTTCACTTAGAATAATGACCTCAAGGTCCATCCCAGTTGCTCCATAGGACATTATTTCATTCCTTTTTATGGCTGAGTAGTATTCCATGGAGCATATATACCACCTTTTCTTACCCACTTGTTGGTTGATGGGCACTTAGCTTGGTTCCATATCTTTGCAACTGCAAATGGTGATCTTAGCTCATTAAATCCAGCTCATTCCTCTTTTTTTTTTTTTTTTTTTTTTTTTTTTTTTTTAGTCACTTCCTTAAGTTCAGCTCTTTTCTATGCCTGGCTGATCTTTTGCAGTAGCCTATTGATGAGTCTCTTTACCATTATGTTGTATTTTCTTAAATGCCTCTTGCTTTCAGGATTAAACACCAGCTTCTTAGCTACACATGTGATGACTATGGAGGTGTGCCATTCAGATCTCCTTCCAAAGAACTTGCTGCAGGGAGTAGAGCTGACTGACAGCCTCCAGCTACCAAAGTGTGGGTCCATCACAGCACTCATGTCATCTCCACTCTTGGTCCAGGCTGCACTTATCCAGTCTGTGCACTTATTCACTGAGCAGATGGTTCCACTAGAGCTGAGCCATCCTCCACAATGCAAGACTCTTCTAACAGGCCACCTATGTCTGGGAACTTCTCATCAGCCCAGCCAATGCTTTCTGGAACTGCTGCTTTCTGAAGGTTGTCCAACCCACGTCTTCCTTCTCTCTTTCCTTAATAGATGTCAGACCTACATTACAATCTGAAGGCTCTTCCTCCCATGGCCCATTCTCTTTCCCTTTATCTTTTGATATGGTTTGAATGTTTTGTCCCATCCAAAACTCATGTGGAAATTTGACCACTGATGTTGGAGGTGGGCCTAGTGAGAGGTGCTTGGCTCGTGGGGGTGGATCCCTCATGAATAGCTTGGTGCTATTCTTGCAATAATGAGTGGGAATTCTCACTCTATGAGTTCACATGAGATCTGTTTTTTTTTTAATTTTTAATTTTTTATTTATTATTATTATTTTTTAAATAGCAAAGACCTGGAACCAACCCAAATGCCCAACGATGATAGACTGGATAGGGAAAATGTGGTACATATACACCATGGAATATTATGCAGCCATCAAATACGATGAGTTCACGTCCTTTGTAGGGACATGGATGAATCTGGAAACCATCATTCTCAGCAAACTGACACAAGAGATATGGTTTTAAAAGAGCCTAGCACCTCTTCCCTCACTGTCTTGCCAAGTGACACACTGGCTTTCCTTCACCTCCTGCCATGATTGTAAGCTTCCTAAGGCCCTCATCAGAAGCAGATGCTAGCACTGCATTTTATGGTGTACAGCCTGCAGAACTGTGAGCCAAATGAACCTCTTTTCTTTATGAATTACCCAGTCTCAGGTATTCCTTTATAGCAATGCACATGGACTAACACATCTTTACAAGTGTTTCTTTCTTTCTTTCTTTCTTTTTTTTTTGGAGGGTGGGGAACAGAGTCTTGCTCTGTCACCCATAGCATGATCTGGGCTCACTGCAACCTCCACCTCCTGGATTCAAGTAATTCTCATGCCTCAGCCTCCCAAGTAGCTGGGATTATAGATGTGTGCCTCCACACCCAGCTAAATTTTGTATTTTTAGAGGAGACAAGGTTTTGCCATGTTGGCCAGGCTTATCTCAAACTCCTGGCCTCAAGTGATCCATCTGCCTTGACCTCCCAAAGCACTGGCATTACAGGCTTGAGCCACAATGCCTGGCAAGCATTTCTCCAATAAATTTCTTACTCGCCTAATTCTGTCTTGGCCTCTGTTTCTCAGAGGACCTGGACTGACACAACAGGTAAGGCCATTCTTGATCCAGCCCCCTCCTCAATTTTGCCAGTCCCTCAGTTGTCTGTGAGATTGTGTCTTCCCTTTCTAGATGTCATGACTGTGGAGGGAACAAAGACTTCCTCTGCCTCACTCAAGACTCCTCCTTTTTTTCTCAAGCTTTTTTTAGCAGCAGAAGACAAATTATTGTGAAATACTACACAGGCTTTAACAATGTACTGGGAAGTCCTTGTATGAATGAGAAGAGCAGAAACACCAAGGTAAGCTCAACCTTTTATCTCCACCCTTGCCCCCTTCTATACTACACCATATATTGAAAGTTGGAGGGAGAAAGAACAAAATAATAAACTTTTTTTATTTTTTGCCATGGGGAGTTATTTTCCCCAAACCCATAAACAAATTCATTGCTCTTTTGCCAAGAGGATGCTTCTGACAGTGCTCAACTGTGCTGTTAGAGGGATTTCTTCTGTAGTGAGAGACAGCTGAGGAGAGTGAAATGGCAAGAATCTCATGGGGCTCTTTAAAAATATTGCAGGGCTCTGGGTCCCAACCTATACCTTCTAATAAAGTGTTTTTAACAAGTGCCTCAGGATCAGGCATATTTGGAAGATACTAGTAGAGTGGGTACCTAAAGCTAGCTTGATTCTGTTTTCTTTTAGATTCTGACCCTTGCTAGCTATGTCACTTTGGAGAAATTAGCTAACATTTCTGTGATTTACTTTCTTCCTGTAAAGTGCAATACTGAATAGTACCTCTCTCACCTGATGCTATGGGAACCTGAAGAGTTGATGGTTACAGAGTGTGTAAGATAGTGTCTATGATGTAGTAAGTTGCTCATTACATTTTAACTCTTATGATTGTTGCTGTTATTATTTTTATTAGTAACAGATCCAATTCAACAAAGATCTTGAGCACTAGTCAGATATTATGCTAGGGTCTAGTACTGTGTGCTAGAGGTCTAGCACTGTGTTTATGAGGCTAAGGATAGGATACAGAAATGAGCAAGATCCACCCTCTGCTGATAGCTACATGAGTCTCTTGTTACCCATTCACATTCTCCTGTCTCATCACCATTACTCAGGGCATCCATTCAGCAGCTGTCTGCCAGTGTTAGGAGTAGGGGTCTGTGGTTGGTATAGGACCAAGCTAATAGTCTTTGATCTTGGCTTCAGAGAGTCTCTGATGTGTATAGGAAAGAATTTCTGAGTCATCCGATCAGAGTTCACGTCCCAGGCTATCTCACTTACTGGAGGAATGAATGACCTTGGGTAAATTATTTAAGCCCTCTGAGCTTCTGTTTTCTAATTTCTGAATTTTTATAACTTTACGGGCGATTGTGAGGCTTAACTGAGATAATATATGTAAAAACTCCAGGCACATGAAAGAGGCTGAATAAATGGGTGTCTCACCTAGTTTCATTGGTACTGTTTTGGCTCACTGAGCTAATCCACCCACACAGCCTAGATGAGCCCAGCTGTCTCTCTAGGAGGGCAGAATTGCAAGACCCAAAAGGCTTCCCAAACTGCCAGACCCATAACTCAAATAGCCGATCTTCACTTTGAAAGTCTGTGAGGAACTATCAGTTTGTGATGCACAGGACTTTTCACTCCTTACTCTTGTACTGTCTTGTCACTCACTCCTACAGTCTGGGGGCGGTATCACAGTTTCAGGGTTATTTTCAAATACTGATAGATATACATGTCACTTCAACAAAGCCAATTATTTCCCCACAGTTTGGCTTTGATTTCATCAACCTGATTTTGAATCCTTGCCCTCTGCCTCAATGTTGAGCATATCTGGCCTCTATAAATACGCTATTAAAGTGTTTTCAAAGTGAATTTTGAAACAGTACAGTAATACCACCAAAGAAGTAGTCATTGGTAAAATAATCTTTTAAATAGGCTAATATTTTTTGGACTTTGATGTATCCAAATTTCAAAAGAACATATAAACCGATTGGCATAAATTTTATTTTAAAAAATCAAAATATTTCCTAAAGTAGTTGCCAAAATGATGCCTAATTTAGAACTGTTCTTTCTCCTTTAGTTTGCAAGGGATTTGGTATGGGGTAAGGTTATGTAACAGAGCTTGCAAATCAAAATTTGCCTCTTACAGATCTCTAAACTTCAAGAGAAAATTAGTCTCTGAAAATGGATTGAGAAGTCCTTGAAAGCTTTGTGAAGGCAAAGGGCAGGATTATGCAAAGATAGTAACAGGCAGTTTATAACCTTTTTGACGTTTTTCAAGTGTCGTGGTGAACTCCTCCAAGTTAAAACAGAAATAGAGATGTAACAAAAACTTTTTGGCACTGAGAATAACCCTAAAAATCTGCTAGATAAGCAACTAGTGTTCAAAGGTGAAATAAATCATAAAAATTGTGTTATTAATTTATTTAAACATGAGTCTACACTTCAGGGAAAAATGATTTCTGGAAGAATAGAATGGAACTCTGGAGGCGGTTGCCAAGACATCCCTTGAGGAAAAATTGTATCCACTAGATAACCAGGATGTAGTAATACCCACAAGAGTAGACTGCCAATTCCTAGAATACTTAGCCAGAACCCATCCTTGTGTCCTCTGTACAAAAAGAAGAGGTTATATCTGCAGTGATGTAACTTTTTTTTTTTAAGAAAGCCAAATATGCACCTTTAATGAATCACATAGGATGCCCAGGTTCTAGCTAGCCTTAGAGCTTCCCCATGCCAACAGCCTTCAATCAGAGCATCCCTGAAGCATTCTTTCTTTTTTAAAATTCCATATATATATTTCTCACTTTTTTGCCTGGTTTTGAGTCTCCGCAAAATGCAAGTAATGGTGGCTACTTCTTTGTGATAGCAAGCTCTGGATGAACAGCCTTTGCTTGCTCTCAGTTGAGTAGTCTTTTTCTTTTTTTTCTATTCATATTAAAATTATTTTCTATGCATATTAAAATTATAGATCTCTTATCTCTACATAGAGAATTTGTGGCACTTAGGACAGGTCATTTTCTTTTTTATATTTATTTCTTCTTTAAAAAACAGGATACAGGTGCAGAAAATGCAAGTTTGTTACATAGATATACATGTGCCATGATGATTTGCTGCCCCTAAGTTCCATCCCCTCAACCCCCACCCCCAAACAGGCCATGGTGTGTGTTAGTTCCCCTCTCTGTGTCCATGTGTTCTCAGTGTTCAACTCCCACTTATGAGTGAGAACATGCAGTGTTTGGTTTTCTATTCCTGTGTTAGTTTGCTGAGGATGATGGCTTCCAGCTTTATCCATGTCCCTGCAAAGAACATGATCTCATTCCTTTTTATGGCTGCATACTATTCCGTGGTGTTTATGTTCCACATTTTCTTTATCCAGTTTATCATTGATGGGCATTTGGGTTGGTTCCATGTCTTTGCTATTGTAAATAATGCTGCAATCAATATACATGTACATGTGTCTTTATAGTAGAATTATTTATATTCCTTTGGGTATATATCCAGTAATGGGATTGCTGGGTCAAATGGTATTTCTGGTTCTAGATCCTTGAGGAATCACCATATCATCTTTCACAATGGCTGAACTAATTTACATTCCCACCAATAGTATAAAAATGTTCCTATTTCTCCACAGCCTTGCCAGCATCTATTGTTTCCTGACTTTTTAATGATCACCATTCTGACTGGCATGAGATGGTATCTCACTGTGGTTTTAATTTGCATTTCTCTGATGATCAGTGATGCTGAGGTTTTTTTCATATGTTTGTTGGCTGCGCAAATGTCTTCTTTTTACAAGTGTCTGTTCCTATCTTTTTCCCACCTTTTGATGGGGTTGATTTTTTTTTCTTGTAAATATGTTTAAGTTCCTTGGAAATTCTGGATTTTAGACCATTTTCAGATAGGTAGATTACAAAAATTTTCTCCCATTCTGTAAGTTGCCTGCTTACTCTGATGACAGTTTCTTTTGCTGAGCAGAAGCTCTTTAGTTTAATTAGATCCTGCTTGTCAATTTTGGCTTTTGCTGCGATTGCTTTTGTTGTTTTTGTCATGAAGTCTTTGCCCATGCCTATTTCTTGAATGGTATTGCCTCAGTTTTCTTTTAGGGTTCTTATGGTTTTGGGTTTTACATTTAAGTCTTTAATCCATCTTGAGTTAATTTTTGTATAAGGTGTAAGGAAAGGGTCCAGTTTCAGTTTTCTGCTTTTGGCTAGCCAGTTTTCCCAGCACCATTTACTGAATAGGAGAACATTTCCCCCATTGTTGTTTTTGTCAGGTCTCTCGAAGATCACATGGTTGTAAATGTGTGATGTTATTTCTGAGGTCTCTGTTCTGTACAAAATGTTGCAAAAAAGTAGAATCTTACTGAAAAAAGTTTTCAGATATGCCAATGAATGAGGGCTAGCACTACAGCTGTAGTGGCAGCAGGAAGGCCTCTCCCCCTTTCCTGGTGTGAGTTAGAAACCCATCACATTCATATTCTATCTGTTTAAGAGAGTCCTGTCCAGTTAAAAATTTAGAGCACAGCCACAAATGCATCCTGGGCAAGAGACTTTATTACATCTACTGCTGCATAACAAATTTCCACAAAACGTAGTGGCTTAAAGCAACTACATTTTGTTATTTCACCAATTTGGGATTCAATTGAGCAATTTTCTGTTCCATGTTTTGTCAGCTGGGGACACTGGGCTATATTCAGGTGGTGGCTGGCTTGGGCTGGAAGGACCATGAAGGCTTTGCTCACATGTCTGTTGAATTGGTGCTCCTTCATGTGCCTCTCCATCCTTACAGCATGGTGATCTCAGAGTGGTCCATATTCTTACATGGCAATGGGTATATGAAGAGGAAGAAAGCAGACACAGCCTTGTCTCAGAAGTTTTCAGTTGTCACTTTTATCACATTCTATTGGTCAAAGCAAGACATAAGGCCAGCCCAGATTCAAAGGGAGGAGAAATAGTTCCCTTATCTTGATGGAGTAGCATGCACATGTAAAAAGGAGAGGAAGTGATGGCAGTCCTCTTTGGAGACTTTCTACCATAGTCTGAGAAGGTGAGGATGGCAGTGGATGGCTTTGGGGAAGAGAGTGAAGTCAGGCTAAGCAAAGAGAGCCCCATGTAGAGGCAAAGCCAGTGTGTGAAGCTTGTTAATGCTGAGACAGCTTGGGACCAAGTTCAGGTGAAAGTTCAGAGATAGTGCAACAGAAAGTTGATTCAGAGAAATTCCAGGGATAGAAGAAAAGGAGCTGGGAAGATTATACTAATGCTGATCAGACTTCCTGTGATACCATGGATCTTTAAAAATTAAATATCTGTGCAAAAACAAAGACTTTTTGCATCATCTTTGTATCACTGATGACTCTGTAAGTTTGTGGCTTTAGGTAAAGAAAAGGGAGATGAGTGGCCCAGGAAAGTTGGAGCCAGAAAGCATAGCCGGTCACCAGGCCTTGTCCTGATGACATTGCTTCTCCATTGCTGCTTTGAAGCCCATGGTTTTCATTCTGGAGGACAGAAGTAACTTCCCAGGGAATTCTTGCAAATGTGGTCATCCTAAAGACTTTTGGTGGTGGTAAGAGTGCTATGGCATTTAGTGGAGGAAGATCAGGGATGCTAAATACCCAAGCATACCACTTTCTTGGGGAGAATTGTTCCAGCTCAGATGCCAGTAGGATCCTAGGTGCTAGATAGATCATTGGGGTGAGGTAGGGTATTTGGGTAGAAAATATGGACTTTGGAAGATGCAAGGATGGCCATAATCCATGATAGGCTGTTGTCTTCTGGCAGTACCAGAGACAGATATGATGCTCAACTGTAGAAAGTATTGGTGCCTATAGAAAATATACTTTTTAGATCATATACCAAAAAAAAGGTCTATCATTGAAAACATGCATTTTCTCATGTAGCTCAGCAGCATAGTCCTTATTAAATGTTAAATGGTGAATCAGGGAAGGTTATAATTTCAGTCTTATTTCATGTAGAAATAAGGCTGGAACTGGTTAGGGGAAGGTAGAGAGAGGAAGGGCAACTCTACCATAAACTTTCAAAAACTTCCTTCTAGGGATTGGTTTATCTGCATCTGTAGAAATCATGACATCTTGCTTTTGTTGTTGTTGTTGAATGTTAAGTATGTTCAGTTTTGCTATGAACATACATTCCTGATAACTATGCACAGAATCTTCTCTAACCTAACTGATTTTTCCCCACATGCAAATCAACCAGTTACATACATTGTCTGTCAATTTCAGTCCTTGATGATAGTTGAACCTAACTTATATTTAAATCTTACATGGGGCCAAATTAGTTGATTTTCCTCCAGAATGAAATTCACCTGATGTTGAAGAAACATGCTTTCTAATCTTTCTCCTGCAGTGTTACATGTAACACTTGAGCTTGATCTGGGACTCCTAATCAGCCTGGTCATAAAACTGTCCCTCTCAATTCCAATCTCTTTTTCCTGATTACCTTCTTCATTTTTTCATGTACACAGAGTGTTCCACCTGATGCTTGGTTTCGTCCATCCTGAGGCATGCAAATAGTTTATGAGTTTGCTGCTCTGTGGTCCGCAGATGGGAATCAAAATGTAGGAGAGGCCAAGTAGAGACAGTATCTCTCACCCACTCTTAAGCTCAGAAAGTTTCAAATTTTAAAAGCTTTTTAACTACCTCTAATTTGTCAATGGATAAAACAAATTAGGCACAAACAGCCATGCTTTAATTGGGTACACTGACATCCGCCTTTACAGCTGTGTGCTTTCAAAAGTCGAGCACAGACATTAATACTTTGGTTGAGTCTACACTGTGCACAAAGAAATGCATGGAAACAGGTGAAAGGTCTAACCAATGACCTGTAGTTACTCATTGTCCACAGGGTGAAGTACCTGTGGCAAATGTGAAATTCCTGTTTTAGTTCTTCTTCAACCCAGCACTTTCTGGACTCCCGCCCTCTGTGGTTGGTTGATGTGTGCTCTGGGAATGCAAGCTCATTTCAGCTTGTTCTCTTTGATGGTTCAGAAGGCATTTGAGACCATGCAGAGCCCCTGGGTCATGATTATGAACAACAATTATTGTACTAGAGATTTACAGATGTGCTGGTTGCTAGAGGGTTGTGGTTAATAGAATGCTGAACAACAAAGACTTTATTGTATAACTGATGAGGGAAAAGCCCCCCAGCAGCAAAATCCATAATCTCAAAAAGTCAGGGGGAGCTGGAGGAAAGCACATGAAGTGGAGTTTTCCCTTTATATAAAAAAGTTGTTTCCCCAAATTAAATGGTCAGTTTTAAAAAGTCACCCTATAGGAAATATTTTGCTTCAAAGGAGAAAGGGACAAAATGTAGAAGCTACAAGCCGAAGTCTCCCAAATGTAAATTCTTTTCCACAGTGTGGCTAAATCTTTGGTGAAATCTGATTAACTCAAGTCACCAGGGAACTGTTCAGTGGCTTTTTACTTCGTTACAGTGATTCAGGTCCCATGAACCTCCTACTGCTTGTGAAATATCAGACCTGGTCTTTCTGTGGCAAATTCAGTTTAGGCACTACCTTTATGCTAAATGCATTAACATGATGCCAAATTTTAATGCTAACATTTGGCTTAGTCTTTAGTAACCAGATATCCAAATTGGGTCATGTTAAGAAGTTCACCAAAACCATTACACTGTTGGTGGGAGTGTAAACTAGTTCAACCACTGTGGAAGACAGTGTGGTACTTCCTCAAGGACTTAGAAATAAAATTCCATTTGATCCAGCATCCCATTACTGGGTATATACCCAAAGGATTATAAATTGTTCTATTATAAAGACACATGCACACATACGTTCATAGCGGCACTGTTTACGATAGCAAAGACCTGGAACCAACCCAAATGCCCATCGACGATAGACTGGACAAGGAAAATGTGACACATATACACCATGGAATACTGTGCAGCCATAAAAAAAATGATGAGTTCATGTCCTTTGTAGAGGCACAGATGAATCTGGAAACCATCATTCTCAGCAAACTGACACAAGAACAGAAAATCAAACACTGCATGTTCTCACTTATAGGCAGTTATTGAATAGGGAGGGGAGCATCACACACTGGAGTCTGTTGGGGGTCCAAGGGAGGGACGGGGGCGGTGGGGAGGTTGGAGAGGGATAATATGGGGAGAAATGCCAGATGTAGGTGACAGGGAGATGGAGGCAGCAAACCACATTGCCATGTGTGTACCTATGCAACAATCCTGCATGATCTGCACGTGTACCCCAGAACCTAAAGTACAATAAAAAAAAAAAAAGAAGTTAATCAAAACCTAAGAAAACTCCATGGTATTGATGCTAATTATCTTAGGGTGGATGAAGTTCTTTCTGATTCATTTCTCAAGACCAATGGAGTGAGCTGTGTAACAAACCAAACCTCAGTGGGTTTATTTCATTCATTAAGTAGAAAGATTACCAAGCACCAGATAGGTGGTAGTAGAATATATTTCTGTTCAGTGACTGTGATAGATAGCTTCCATTTGCCCCTTCAGATCCATTCTTCATCCCATTTCATTTTTAACTGATCGGGGGAATTTTGATATCAACTGGAGGGTTTTTTTGGGGGGGGTGGAGTCTGTGATATAAGAGAAGAATTTGATGGCTCCCGTCTTCAAGATTTCTGAGATCCTTCTAGAACAGGACAAGAACAAAAATTACAAAGACATGACACTAGTATTCAAAATGGTCCCCCAAACTCAGTCACTCAGAGGCATATGTACCAAGCTTGGTTAGCTAGGCACACCGCTACAGTGAGTGTGTCGCTGAAAGGTCTTGGTCCATGAAGACTGCTTACCCTATCTGCTCATGATCACAAAGGATGCCCATTCTGCCAGCCATCTTACACAGAGTTCCAGTGATGGTGCAGATAAGATGGTACCAATGGATCCATGCTGCTCTGGAAAGACCCGAAGGTGATAGGTCTTTTGTTTGCCAAATGCAACACTTTATCAGAAGAGGCTATCCTGCCATTCTGGTTCCCTTGAGTTCACAAACACAACGGCAACATCATTACCTTGGCTTTTGAGAGGCTTCCAGGATAGGGAGTTGAAAAAATCTGCTTCTGGGCCAAGAGAGGGAATGGAAGTTGTGTATGAGAGAAGCAATATGGTAAACACTGGAGACATAATGAAAACATGAAGGATTGCCTTGAACTTTACTTTGATGTGAAATTCTCCCTCATTATGCTCCCCATGGGTCATTTGGGCATTTTCACTGGGATCTCGACCATGCTTCCATGACAGTAAGCCATGGGTGTTGGTGTCATAAAGACTCTGCAGCCTAAACCACAGCACAAACTAGACACTTCACAGCGGCTTTGGAAAAGAGCCACAGCTTTGTTTCCCTCACCAGTCACAGCCAGTCCTCGATGTAATGGCTTATATGTCACTAATTATAAACAAGCAGACAATGGAGTTTGTTTTTCACCCTGAGAATCTGTGCTCACTCCCAGGCAGATCTGAATGCATTTTCAACTGTAATAGGAACCAGAGCTAAGTGCTTTGGGGCTTTATAATGCACAGGGAAAAGCAGAAATAAATGGAAAACCCAGTCTATGTTTTAAAAAATTGAGTACCTAGTATGCGTGGATTGCTTTACATATGTTTTCTCTAGTAGGGAAAATAATCTGGTAAGTTCACTTTTATCTCTATTAACCCTAGTTTACAGGTGAGGATGAAAAAATCAAGGCTTGATGGGGTTATTTCCACTTATGCAAGGCCAGCCCATTAACAAGTGCTGAAGTTGGATGTAACATGTTTGTTGGACTCCAAAACCCACGCAGGCATCAGCCATTTCACCATGCTGTTACACCAACTAATTTTCCCCAAGAATTTAGGGATATTTAACTTTCTTCTCAGGTGTGCATTACTAGGTCTGGAAAGAAACTTTTGCCTCATTCATTCTTTTGCCTTCCAATGAAACTACATCTAAAAGACCTCAGATAAATAGTTTCTAGTATTTTCTCCTAATGATTCTCACTGCCAAGAAGTTCTTTCTTATGTCTAACCCAAATAGTTCTTGCGATACTTTGAAGCTTTCTCTTTTGCTATGCTCTTACTGTAGAGGGAGGGCAGCTTCACATAAAAGCACCTCAAAGACTGATGGATTGTGAAGATGCTGCTCACTGGCCTTTCTGGGAAGCAGGAGAACACAGCCTGTCAGTACAGACAATGCAACAGCCTGAGAAAATCCATCTCCTGTTTTAGAACTGCTAGGTTTTAACCTTTCCTGGCCTCTCCCACCTAAAATATTTAATGTCAGCGTTCTTAACAATCCTCCCTATGCATGCACTCCCTCCACCCCCAATTCCCCACCACTCTTGAATTAAAAGATAGATTTTAAAAAAAACCCAGAAATTAGAAATGAGGGGAACTGAGTGGAATGTAAAAATATAACAGCAGTTGCTGTATTAAACTTCTTTGCTGAGTAATGTCCTTGTAGAGATTCAGTTGACAGGAACACAGAAGATCAGGAGCATTGAATAGACCTCCTCTCCTGCCTGCCTGCACCTCAGATGCCATTTGGCACAGCTGGCTGCATCTGTGTGCAGCATGAGGGGGCCTCTCCTGTGGCTGGAAAATCAAGGCAGAGTCTTCCCCAGTCTGGTCTCTTCTGAAAGAGTCTCTGGCTCATCTGGGAATGAGAACTGAACAGAGGGAGGCTGCCCACCATGGACGGAGATCATAGGGAGGGATGGGCAGTGTGGTCAGTGGTTGGTAATAGTATCCTAGTCCAGGGACTAGGAGGGCTTTGTAAGGGAGCCAAGGAGCTAGATGGCAGATGGTGTTAGATGGCAGTACCCATGCTTGGTTCAGAGGAAGCCACAAAGGGTACTAGGACACTGTGAAAATCTGGGAGCTAATAGAGTTCCCAGTGTTAGTGTCCGATGCCTTGGATGTACTGGAAGATGAGCAGAAGCACTTGCAAGCTGGCTTCCCACCAAGCTCTCTTCTGTTCTGTGAGGTTTCCCAGGGCTTTGGCCTACACCTTAATGAAGATGCCTCTCTCCACTCTCAATTTCTTTCTTTCTTTCTTTTTTTTTTTTTTTTTTTTTTGAGACAGAGTGTCGCTCTTGTTACCCAGGCTGGAGTGCAATGGCGCGGTCTCGGCTCACCGCAACCTCCGCCTCCTGGGTTCAAGCAATTCTCCTGCCTCAGCCTCCTGAGAAGCTGGGACTACAGGCACGTGCCACCATGCCCAGCTAATTTTTTGTATTTTTAGTAGAGACGGGGTTTCACCATGTTGACCAGGATGGTCTCGATCTCTCGACCTCGTGATCCACCCGCCTCAGCCTCCCAAAGTGCTGGGATTACAGGCTTGAGCCACCGCGCCCGGACTCCACTCTCAATTTCTATGTTCAGCCTGGATTGCTCTTCCGAGCAACAGACTTCCTTTTTAATGACCGCTGAGCATGTCTCATTAAATATCCCAAACTGAGCTTATCATGTACTCCTGTTCAGAGATGCCTCCCCTGGTTCATTCCCTACCTTGGTCATTGGCGTGACCACTGGCAATTCTCCTAGGTTAGAGATTTCAGACTCTGAATTCCCTATTGCTGAGATCACACCCTCATCTGCAGCCTCACTGTCACTGTCTCCCCCATCACTCACTTGGAGGATGGAAACAACTTCCCTGCCACAGCCTCTGGCCACCATGATCCATCCTCCATCCTTCCCTGGACCTCCCTAAAGGTTCTGGATTGAGCTATGCCCCTGTTCTAAAGCTCCCAAGGCTTCTTTGGTATCTGCAGGACACAGACAAGACTTGTCCTTCATACTTTGACCCCAACTAGCTTTCCTAACCTTATAGCCTATCAACTCTCCCCACACCCCTGCAGTCCAGGCTCTGGAACCAGCTTTCCAAGCTTTAAATCCTACCTCTGTGGGCAAGGATTTTTTCCCTAAAGGAGAAAAGCTACTGTGAGGTATCTGGCACTCTTTGGCACACCTACGGATAGATTTTCAGACTACACCAGAGCAATATATGTATTCATACACACATAAATGTAAGTATGGATACATTCTTACATTAAAAAGTATCCACTGTGGCCAGGTGTGGTGGCTCATGCCTGTGGTCACAACACTTTGGGAGGCCAAGGTGGGAGGATCACTTGAGGTCAGGGGTTCGAGACCAGTCTGGCCAACATGGTGAAACCCTGTCTCTACTAAAAATACAAAAATTAGCTGGGTGTGGTGGTGCACGCATGTAGCACCAGCTACTTGGGAGGCTAAGGCACAAGAATCACTTGAACCCAGGAAGTAAAGGTTGCAGTGAGCTGAGATTGCACCACTGTTCTCCAGCCTGGGCACCAGAGTGAGATTCTCTCTCTCTCTCTCTCTCTCTCTCTCTCTCTCTCTCTCTCACTCACACACACACACACACACACACACACACACAAAGTATCCACTGAGCACTTACTATGTAAGCAGGTAAAATTATAGATGCATTATGCGCGTTAACTCATTTATTCCTCCTTTAAGCCCTTTGAGGTCACCATCAGTCCCAATTTATAGATGACAGATGAGGAAATAAAGTCATAGAGAAGTTAAAAACTGGCTGAAAGCTGCATAGCTAGGAACCAGCAGAGCCTGGATCTGAACTCCTGCTGTCAAGCTCCAGAACCCATAGTATGAACTATAATGTTATATCACCTGTCTCTCCATTTCCCACTCGAAACACGCCTTCTAATTCCAGGAGACCTGATCTGCCTGGCCAACCTGGGAATTCTTTTCACCATTAACTTCTCTGTATTTTAGAACCATGGAAAATCCAATTCACAGGGATGGGGGAGCTCTTGGTTCTGGTCCACATTTTCCACTATTCAGAGAAGCAAAGTGACTTATTCAGGCTCAGGCAGCGACTAGAAAAGGCCCAACTTGGAACTTCCATACTGCTTTTACTTTAGGTTTCTGAACGTCTTATTTATTATCCCCTCACTTCCTCGCTTCCGAATTGGGACTCCAACAATATCTACTGTATTCCAGAAAGAAAAAAGGTGTGTATTAATATATCTTAATATTAACAATGAATACACGTCTACACACACACACACACACATACACACACACATTAAGTTATATAAATGACGATACACCCTCAAGCTTCTCCATAGTGATTTGTGTATCTTCAGTCAAACCCAATATTACTTTCCTTGAGCTTCCAGCCACAGCATCCTTCCCTGATTCTTGTTGATCTTATCGAGGCTAGAAATGTGAAAGCAACTATTCTGCCTCAAAGAGCTAAATACCTTAATGCAACTGTGCTCATCTGTTACTAATGCCCAGTGAATGCAAACAAGGACTAACAAAGGCAAAGGGATAAACACATTTAAGCCAGACCTATTTCCAAAGAAATAATTTAAAGATGGCTCAAACAAGTGCTTCAAACACACAAGAATAATGATTTCCCCATGGATACACTGTGTGCTTGCTGGCATTATAACTTTGGACTTACATGCAGATTCCCATAAAAAGTTAGAAGCAAGATAAAAAGAAACAAGTAGTGTACGATGGAGGGAAGCCATTTGTGTTGCAGCCAAATATCCCAACCCCAAACTGCCCAGCCGAGTCTACTGTCTGGAGATTCCAGACACATTCTGCTGTCTACAGAAGCACCACGTATGGATGCTGGAACACATGAGAGAGGACACCTAACTATTGTTTCCCTGTGATGTTTTGGAATGAGCCTCTTAGCTTGTCCGCAAGGTAGGTTTGGTGATATTTGTCTCCTTTTTGCAGAAATACCAAAAGCAAATATGCAGCTAGGGAGTTGGGGAATGGCCTGGTCCCCCTCTGTGAGACCAGAGTCACAGGAGAACAACCTTGTTTCTGACTCTAGTACAGTCCACCCTTTGCCTATCAGAACCATTGAAAAGCAAGAGAGGAATAGACTGGCCCTGATCCCCAAAGGCTACCTTTAGGCTTTCTCACCACCCTCACAATTGCCCATATTTTAGCAGGGGTCTGTCAGTGGTTGGAGTTGCGGGCGGGGTGGGGGTGGAGGTGGGGGGGAGGTCTTAGGGAAAATCAGTGCAGCCAGCTCTATTTTGACCTGCCTCAAGTCTCCCACTGGAGACATAATCATGGATGGCAACAACCCTTGAAACCCCTGCCTTTTGCCTAAGGTTTCCAGGCCATAAGGGTCCATCAAAAGTGATGAGCTGTTTTCAGTATTTCAAGAAAGCTAAAACAAAACAACCAATCAACAAACCAATAAGAACCCTACCTCTTCTATAAAAAGAATGCACATTTTGACTAAAGAATAGGTTTCTTTGCTTATGGCTAAAATTATATCAACTCAGAACATCATAATGCTATTCAGCAGTGCTCATAAGTGTTGATTGGCTATTTACGGCTACTTAGGACTTGCTAGGACTTCTTTATGGCATTGGCTGTGGCTGCCAGAGTCCCTGGTAAGTTTCCCCTTTTCTCTGTGTGCATCCTACCCAGTTCCTCACTGCTGTTAGACAGTAAATTTCTCTTCAAAGGTTCAGCTTGTTTAACTTCCCTGTTCTTTGTTCTTAAGGTCAACTTCCTTGTACCTTCCTGTTCCTAGCTACCCACTTAGCAAACAACTTCTCCCACCAGTCCTAATCTGTGCCTCATTTGAAAGGAGTCCGCTTCGCCACTCACTCTATAACTGTTCTTCCTACTGAAACTACCCTCCCACTCCCTGCCTTTGCCAAGCCCTGACATGCCCAAACATGCCTTATACTGTAACGGACAGCCTCTCTCTTCCCACCTAATTAGCCATATTTAATTTTAAACAGTAGCCAATTGGGTCAGCTTAGATTGTGTGTTCCAGCTCCAGCCAATGGAGACAGGACACAGAAGCAGGGACTGACTGCATTAGGGATTAAAAATCCCTTCTGGCCGGGTGCGGTGGCTCAAGCCTGTAATCCCAGCACTTTGGGAGGCCGAGGCGGGTGGATCACGAGGTCGAGAGATCAAGACCATCCTGGTCAACATGGTGAAACCCTGTCTCTACTAAAAATACAAAAAAGTAGCTGGGCATGGTGGTGCGTGCCTGTAATCCCAGCTACTCAGGAGGCTGAGGCAGAAGAATTGCCTGAACCCAGGAGGCGGAGGTTGCGGTGAGCCGAGATCGCGCCATTGCACTCCAGCCTGGGTAACAAGAGTGAAACTCCGTCTCAAAAAAAAAAAAAAAAAAAAATCCCTTCCTTCCCTTGTCTGATGTGCTCTTGCAGCAGCCAGCAGTGTAAGCAACACCCTTCTGCAGAAGTAAATTTGCCTTGCTGAGCAATCTTTCACTTGAGGCTGGTTCTCTTTGTGACACTGAGCTCATGCTGCTCACTTAGGTTTCCAAGAGATACAACACTTGCTTCATCCTGATGAAGCTGAATTCTGTCATCTCTCCCAAGCTTGGGTTCCCAGTTTACCCTCTACACACAGATGAGAGACTAGAGAGAACACAAGAATGAGGACTTTTCTCGCCTCCTTACTTGTCTTCTCCAAAGGTCTCGTCAGCAAGGAGGACGGTGGAGACCTAACAGGGCTTTATCCTCCAAGGGATAAAGCAGACCTTCTGGCTCAGCATAGGTTCTGGATATACACCAAGGCACCTTGCTGAAGAAATTAGAGTTACAGAATAAGTTGCGGGCCAATCAGGAGTTCCAGTGCCAGAAGGATTCTCACTTATGATTGGATCAGGCTAATGTATGGATATAGAACAACAGCCAAAGCTAAACTACCCATCACAGAAAGTATGTACAGGGGTACTGCTGGTGAGACTGGGACCCACTGTCTCATCTGCAGCAGCTCCACCAATTGGCATGGAATCAGAATCAGGAGGTTTGTCTGACCACTTGAGAGATGATGCACTCAGCCTCAGGACCTCCTGTGCCACTGTTGTGTGCTGCAGGTTTGAAGAATAAAAGCCAAGGGTCAGAATGGGGCAAATGCAAGAAAGAGACTTGGTTTATTTAAAAGCTATCAAATTCCAAAAGACATGTAGAAAGGGAAATGTGGATTCTGTATCTCACTAAAGGGAAAAGAATTTTCGGGGTGAGTTCAGAAGATTCACAGGTTCTAGGCTCTGGTCTTGACCCAAGTCTTAGGTAGAGTTCTCCAGGAGCAGACCTAAGGACTTATGTAAGAGTAATTCATTAAGAAATTATGGGCCAGACATGGTAGCTCACACCTGTAATCCCAGCATTTTGGGAGGCCAAGCCAGGCAGATCACTTGAGGCCAGGAGTTTGAGACCAGCCTGGCCAACATGGTGAAATCCCATCCCTACTAAAAATATAAAAATTAACCAGGCGTGGTGGTATGTGCCTCTAATCCCAGCTACTTGGGAGGCTGAGGTGGGAGAATCTCTTGAACCCAGGAGATTGAGGTTGCAATGAGCCAAGATCGTGCCATCACACTCTAGCCTGAGCAACAGAGTAATAATACTCCATCTCAAAAGAAGGGAAAAAAAGAAAAAGAAATTACTCCTGGTGATACCCAAAAGAGAGGGAGAGGCTGGGTAGGGAAGTAAAGGAAGAGAAACAAGGAGCCAGCTCAGGTGCAAATCTAATAGGGGAAGGACTAA
The DNA here is from genome assembly GCF_048565385.1 of Saimiri boliviensis. Classification (NCBI taxonomy): domain Eukaryota; kingdom Metazoa; phylum Chordata; class Mammalia; order Primates; family Cebidae; genus Saimiri; species Saimiri boliviensis. Next base: position 104,271,940 of record NC_133452.1, read on the forward strand.
GCACAGGCCCTGCCTCAGAAATTGCAACCCGAGGCCAATGATCCAAACGTCTGTGTTCCCCACCCCACAGTCATGGGTTAAGGGTCTTTACAGGTGAGGAGACGGTCAGAAGCAGACATTCCAGCTCTTGTGTGAGAGGCCAAAGTGGCTCCAGTAGCCAGAAGACAAGCCTCCAAAGAGGAAGTGCAGGGGCAAGCAACTGAAATCACACCCACACAGGTAGCAGGTGTGCAGAAGGGTGGAAAGGCACCCAGGGGACCATCTTGGAGCCTTGACCTTATCCCAGCCTTATATTGAGGTCAGATCACAGCCATGACCCAGCTCCCCTGCCCAGATTCTTGTCTCTGACTTGTCTTTTCTCGGTGCCCAAGCTCTGGCTCTTGGGTTTGGAACTGACCCCTTGGACTCTGACCTGAACATCTCATTCTCCCACTCTCTCAGTTAGGATCTGGAGGGCTGGTGTTCTGTAGTAGAAGTGCCCTTACTGGCAGAAGAAGTACCAACAGGAGCCCAGCTCTTATTCACATTGCCCTGCCCTTTGGAGCCACACCCTTTATCCTGCTGTAGGGACCAGCAAGGAATGTCCAGGTCTGTCTACACAGCAGGTATCGTACATGCCGAACATTCAAATCCTGATTATCTACCAGGTAGGATTATTCATCATTCCCTCCCACTGTCATGTTTACCGAGGTGTTTCATTTATATGTATGAGTTTATTTATTTTCTGGATTTGTCAGATGAAAAGGTAGAAAATAATATATCAATGATTTATGGATATGTGATTTTGTTGAATGAATAAATCCATTTTTATTAAAAAGCATACTTCAGTGATATTCATTCCAGGCTTGTTTACATTGAGGATAATGATGATAATAATTACTATAACAATGTAGCTAGTGTTTTGTGTACCATGCTCTGTGGTGCACATGAATTACGTTGTCATCATTTCTTTCATTTCCATTTTGCAGAGAGGTTAGGTCACTTGAAAACCTAACCACATAGCTACTAAGGCACGGTGAACAGATTCAAACTCAGGCATGTCACCCTCCTGAGTCTGCCTTCTAGTTTCATTACTGTCTGATGCTGGCTGTTGCTATAGATATATGTATTGCCTGAGATGTTGCATAGAACCCAATCAGCAGAATTATTTCTGCCATGGACTCACTACTTCAGCAGCAAAGTGGGAAGGTGCCCCAGGGACATTTAAGGCTAAGAATAAAGTAGACAGAGTTATGGCCCTCTAAGTGGCTGTGATCTGACCTCACTATAAGGCCAATGATAGTTGCATGTCCAACCTGAATGGAATGCAGACCACTGAACAATTGATGAAAACTCCTTGAGTAGATAAATATGGTACTAGCTTAGCTTCAACTCATTTTTTTGTTTACACCCCCAATTTTTTCCAGCATGTATCTACTTTTTGTTAGCTTCAAAGGGAAATTGGGGAAAAAATGTAGGGAATAAAGATAACTGGGAAGCCTGCTGGCAGTGACTTTGTTGATTCTTTCACACATGCATTGGGGGACACCTTTCAATAAGAACAGTAAGAATGCTTACATTGACATTCCTACACATCAGGTCATGGCACTCAGAACATGTGGCCTTTTGGTTATAATGAAAGAGCATGGCCTGGCAATGGATGAAGATGCTGCTCTATAGCAAAAGGGAAGGACCCTTTATGAAGTTCAGGTGTTACTTTTTAAAGTGATGACCACAGAAAGGCAATCTGACTTGTTTGGAAAGGCTTACTTTTAATCTTTCGGAAGTGACTACTTTCTACTAAAAAGGGAGACTCGAGGGAAGTAAAGAAATAGTTTTCCGTGGGTGATTTATACAGCCAGCTATTTCCGGGGATTAAGACTGTCTACCTGGGTTTGAGTTATTTGATTATGTAAAGACTTGAATGAACATGAGGCAGTTAATTTGTCAGCTTTCTGGTTGACCTCCATGTCATCATGTCCTTTCCATATGAGCTCTGGTGAGATTTACCTGGGGTGGCCCCTCAGTTGAGCTCAAGCCTGCAACAACGCTTAGCTCCTCTTCCTCTGGACAGGCCCCTCCTCGGGATCTTTCACAATGGTTGCCTTTGAGTACTGAGATCCTAAGTCATGCAGCCTCTGTCTAATGTCTCTGAGGAAAATGCTGGAATCCCTCGGAACAGAGTGGAACTGGAGGGGGAGACGTCATTATCCCAGAGCGGACTGTAAATTGTGCTGTTTAGTCTGTAAAGCAATTAGGCCTGGGGAGTGTAATGTGATCCTTTCGTGGCCGTTGTAGCCCCTGAAGGGCTGTTGTTTCTCTATGGGCACTGAGTTTTTCAGGCTAGGCGGGTGTCCTGTACTCCCTGACTCAAATGGCTGCTCCAAAAATAGGTCAGCTTTCCCTTCTCAGTTGAGCTGCTGTGTGTACAAAGGGCCTGCACTTGGTTTACAAGGACCTGACTTAAAAATATCAGCTTTGCTTCTTTCTTGCTGTCTGATCTGAAGCAGACACCAGTCACTATAGCTCTCCTGAGTGAGCCTCAGTTGCATTAAATAGGCCTCCTCATCTCTGCTGCACGGGTTTGGCAGAACTGTGCAGGGCCTGCCTGGCACAGGTGCCATGCGCATTCACTTCAGTGCATCTGGTCCCTGCATAATGTGGCTGGTGGCCACTGGTTTGGCCACAGCCGTGCTCAGGAGGTCTGCCAGCATTTCTATCTGCTGCTTGAGAATCCTGGCTGGCCTGAGACCTTCTCCATGTTCTTCATGTTTGTTTTTCCCCCTCCCTTGCCTGTGGAATTCTAGCTGTGTCCTTAACACCCTGTGTAAAGTAGGTCACCCCTGCTATTCTCTATCACAGTAGTCTGGCTGTGTCCTACATACCACTTAACTATAATTTTAATTCATTTGTTTGTTTCTTTTCTAGCTTCCCCACTAGACTGTGCGCTTCACGAGAGTATGGCCTTACTTGCCTTGTCACATTATGCCCTAGCACAGTGCTTGGCACACAGTGACTGCTCAGGGCTAGGGAAGTATTTTGTAGGTTGGATGAATGAAAAATGTTACATGCCAAATAAGGAAGCCAATAGGGAGGTTAGGGCAGATGTGTGCCTCCTTGCTTACCTGAGGTCAGAGTCATGGCCTGGAAGGTCCAACAGGGTGGCTTCATCCCTGGTTACTCCTGGTACATTCTCACACCCTGTATGCCACCGCCTTGGAATCCCTACCCATGGATCTTTTGCCATATGCAGCCAAAACTTACTTAGCTGGCACACCAGGGAATTTGTGTTCAAAGGCAATTCCACTGGGCTAGAGGCTGCTTTGGGGTAGCAAATAAAATAATAAGGTACCTGTGTGTGTTTGGTGGTGGGTGGGGGGCAGGGAGAATTTATCCAAATCCTGGGTGTGTTCAGTGCCGGAAGGAATCTCTTTTCCCCAGTGAAAGAAGCAGGAGTAGGGAGACTCTTGCTTCACTGCATATTAAACCAATTCTTTGCACTATGTAGACTACAGTACACATTTGTTTTAAATTATTCCCTAATTGTTTAAGTGTCTGTGGTGTCTTTGCTCTTAGCTTAGGGCCTGGAGAGTAAAAGGAAGGACTATTACTGTCCTCACGCCTACACCCCCAGTGGCGACCCTCTAGGGGCTCCCCTTGATAGGCTTGGTGAGATGTTGGTTGGCTAGAAAGCCAAGACTGTAGGGCGTGAGAAATGGAATGACCACCGGGCTTCCCATCTAATCCTCCAAATTCCAAGCCCAAACTTGGCATTGTGTTGGGAAATCTGACTGTTTTGCTTTTGTGGCAATGCTAACATATACCTCATTAGTCAGTTTGTCTTAAAATCCACCCACTCTTCAAAAGGCCAGGGCTTAAAATAGTTTAGTTGTATGTGTGGGAGCTGTTGCCAGAACTTTAATAAATACTAAAAGCCCCTTTCAGGTCTTTGCTGGACCTACTTCTGGTGCAAAAAACTGCAGGGACTTGGCTGATGCTCTCTCTGCTGGGATTAGGGGTTGGCTCTCATGGCTGCAGGGAGGGAGAGACACACACTGAATGACCGTTCAGAGTCCACACATAGTCTTAGATTGCCAGAGATGGGAGAGGCCCAGGAAATCAGGAGATCAGCCCTATTGTTTTACATCTGAGATAACAGGTCCAGAGATTGTGTGTGACTTGCCTCAGGTCTCACAGACTGAAATGGCAGAGTGGTCACTTAAACACATCCTAGGTTTGCTCCCCTTCACCCATACCTCAAGTCAGAGGCGTATAGAGTCCAACCTCCATATTTAATCTACAGTCCTCTCATGAGCCTCATGCGCAATGTCTTCCTATCCAAACCCAGTGACATCTGTATCCTGGTCATCTGTAAGAAAAGTGAATCATTTGTTGAGTCCCCACTTTGTACGTTGGCCCTGTCCTTACACATATAACTCATTCAAACTATATATATATATATATATATATATATATATATATATTTTTTTTTTTTTTTTTTTTTTTTTTTTTTTTTTTTTGAGATGAAGTCTTGTTCTGTTGCCCAGGCTGGAGTGCACTGGCATGATCTCACCTCACTGCAACCTCTGCCTTGTGGGTTCAAGTGATTCTTCTGCCTCCCAAGTAGCTGGGATTACAGGCGTCCACCGCCATGCCTGGCTAATTTTTTTAGTAGAAACGAAGTTTCATCATGTTGGCCAGGCTGGTTTCAAACTCCTGACCTCAAGTGATCCACCTTTCTCAGCCTCCCAAAGTGCTAGGATTACAGGCATGAGCCACAGTGCTCGGCTGACTCATTCGATCTTTACACCAATCTTATAAGGTCAGTATAACTGTTAGATAACTATACACCTATTAGTGGTTACAATTAATAGATAAATTTTATTATCCCCTCTTGGAGAGGTTAGGTTATAAATGACTTGCCCAACTTCACGCATCTTAGAAAGCATGGGACTTACATTTCAGTCCAGGCATTCTTGAAGTCTGACTCCAGAATCCCTAGTCTTTACCACTTTACAAGTCTACAGCCTTGCACACTTTTCATCTTTCTGTTCTGGGAACTGAGTACTGCTCACCAAACATCAGTAGACAATGTCTGGCTGGGTACAGTGGCTCAAACCTATAATCTCAGCACTTTGGGAGGCCAAGGTGAGTGAATCACAGGAGCTCAAGAGACCAGCCTGGGCAACATGGGAAAACCCTGTCTCTACAAAATTAGCCAGAAATGTGCTTTTTATTGCTAAATAGTGTTCTATTATATGGATGTATCACATCTTATTTGTTCCTTCACCAGTTGATGAACACTTAGATTATTTTCAGTTTTTGGCTGTTATGAACAATGCTCTAAGGCACATTCACATATATGTCTTTGAGTGGATATCTCTTTTATTTCTCTTGGGTTTGTTTCTAGAAGAGGAATTTATGGGTTAAATGATAAGTTGGTATTTAAGATTTTAAGAAACATTCAAACTGTTTTTACATTTTCATTAGCAATGTATGAAGCTTCCAGTTTCTCCATATCCTTACCAACACTTATTATTATCTCTCTTTTTATTGCAGTCATTCTAGTGGGTGTGTAAAGGTATCTCATTGCAGTTTTAATTTGCATTTCCCTGATAATGATGTTGATGGTCTGTTCATATACTTACTAGCCATTTGTGTAACTTCTGGTGAAAGGTCTATTCAAACCTTTAATTGGGTTGTTTGTCTTCTTTTTATTGAGTTGTAAGAGTTTCTCATATTTTCTGGATATAAGTCTTTTATGTGACAAATGATTTGAAAACATTTTATCCATATATGGCTTGCCTTTTCATTTTCACAGTCTCATGAAATGCAAAGATTTTAAATTTTGATGAAGTCTAGTGTATTAATTTTTTTCTTTAATGAATTGTGCTTTTAGGGTCATATCTAAGAATTCTTTGCTAAGACCAAGGTCACAAAGATTTTTCTCCTGTTTATATCCTAAGAAGTTTCATAGTTTTATTTCTTTCATTTAAGACTATCATCTAACTGAGTTTATTTTTTTTAATGAGGATTTCCAATAGTCTCAGCACCCTTTGTTGAAAAACGATCATTTCCCAATGGAACTGTCAAAAATCAATTGTATAGTAATATAAAGTTTTATTTCTAAACTTTTAATTCTGTTTCAGTGATTTATAATATAGATCATGTGTAGATTCTATATGGCCCTTCTTATATGGCAAACACCACCCTGTCTTTATTATTGTGGCTTTATAGTAAGTAATGAAATCACATAGTGTAAATCTTGTTTGTCTCTTATTTTCATATTCTTTTTGCTTTCTACATCATTTGCATTTCTAAATAAATTTTCGATAAGGTTGCTAATTCTTTCTTTGCCAAAACATGAAAACAACCAAAAGCCTGGTGAGATTTTTATCAGGTACACACTGAGTCTATAGATCAATCTGGGGAGAAATGGCATTGTAACAATATTGAGTGTTTTAATCCATGAAAATTTAGAAGTGTATTGTTACTGTTTGATTTCTAAATAATTGAAGATTTCTCAAATTTCTTTTCATTGTTTTATAATTTAATTCCTTTGTGGTCAGTTTATGATTTAAATCCTTTAAAATTTATTGAGACTTGTTTTATGATCTAGTATATGGTTTTTCTCCTGAAGAAAGTTCCAGGTGTGCTAGACTAGAAATAGTATTAGAGACAAAGAAAATATTTCATAATAATAAAATAGTCACCCATGGCTACAGAATACATATGATTTTCAGGCACATCTGAAACATTCTTCAGGAAATACCATATACTAGGCCACAAAACAAACACAACACACACACAGACACACACACACACACACACACACACACACACACATCAATCCATTTGTGCTGCTATAACAGAATACAGTCACGCATCACTTAATGACGAGGATATGTTCTGAGAAATGCATCATCAGGTGATTTCATCATTATGCCAACAACCTAGAGTGTTCTTACATGAACCTAGGTGGTATAGCCTACTATACACACACCTATGCTATGTAGTATAGCTTATTGCTCCTAGGCTACAAACCTGAATAGTATGTTACTGTGCTGAATACTGTAGGCAATTGTAATATAATAACAATTATTTTATGTCTAAACATTGAAAAGTTACAGTAAAAATACAGTATTATAATTTTATGCAACCACTGTTGAATATGCAGTCCATTGCTGACGAAATGTCATTATGCAGTATTTGACTATTCCTGAGATCAAGTAATTTATAATTAAGAGAAATTTATTTTCTTAAAGTTCTGAAGGGTTGGGAAGCCCAAGATCAAGATACTGGCAGGTTTGATTGTCTGAGAACTGAAAGGGAGAAATGCCTTCATGTGGCAGTAGGTAAAGGGCAAGCTAGCCAAACGTTGCATAAAGCCCCCTTTATAAGGGTCTTAATCCCCTTTATGAGGGAGGATCCCTCATGGCCTAATAACTTCTTAAATGTCTTGTCTGTTAATACTATCACTTTGGTAACATCTGAATTTTGGAGGGGATACAGTCAAAGCAGTGTGTACAGGCACACACACACACACACACATACACAAAATGTTAGTGGTGTCAAGTTGGTGATAGAATTATTCAAGTCTTCTAAATCCTTGATGATTTATTGTCTAGTAACTTGATCAATTATTGAGAGTCAGATATTGAAATCTTCAACCTCTATTGCTGAATTCTCTATTTCTCCTTTCAATTCTGCCTGTTTTTACTTTATGAATTTTGGGGATTCTGTTGCTATTTGTTACATCTTCCTGATATGTTGACCATTTTTTTAAATTGTGAAACATCCTTCTTTGTCTCTAAAACTATTTTAAGTTTTGAAGTTTATTTTGTTTGATAATAATAGTCACTTCAGTTCTTTATGGGTATGTTTTCATTATACATCTTTTTCTATTCTTTTGCTTTCGACTTACTTGTAACTTTGAACCTAAGATCTGTTTCTTGCAGGTGGCATATAATTGATTTTTGCTTTTTAAATACAATCTGAAAATCTCTGCCTTTTAATTCTTTTAGACCATTTATATTTCATGTACTTATTTTTATGGTTGTATTTACATTTGCCATTTCCCTATTTTTTCCCATGTCTCCTACTCCTCCTTGGCTGCATGCTTTGTGTATTAAATAAAATTTTAAGAAGCACCATTTTGTTTTATGTTGATTTATTAGCTATGTTTTGATGTATTTTGCCTAACTTTTGGAAGAACAGTTTTGCTGAATATAGAATTATTGGTTAATAATATTTTCCTTTCAGCACTTTAAATGGCATTTGTCTGCCTTCTGGACTCCATTGTTTCAGAAGAAAAGTCAGCCATTAATCATACTGATGCTTCCTGTGTATAATGAATCATTTTTCTTTTGCTTCTTTCAAGATTTTCTCTTTGTCTTTCAAGAGTTTATGATGTGTCTAGGTGTGAATATCTTTGTTTATCTTGCTTAGAGTTTGTTGAGGTTCTTGGATCAGATTAAAGATTTTCATCAAACTTTGGAAATTTTATGCCATTATGTTTTCAAATGTTTTTACTGTCTCTATCTGATTTTTCCTGGGACTCCCATTACATATATTTTGGCACAATTTATGTTGTTCTACAGTTCTGGTCTGTGATGGTCCATTTACTTTTCTTCATTTTTTTCTTTCTTCCTCGCTCTTCAGATTGGTAATTCTATTAATCCATCCTCAAGTTCAATGATTCTGTCTTCTGCCATCTTGAATTTTCTACTGGGTCTCTTTAATAAATTTTAATTTAGCTCTATTTTTCAACTCCATAATTTCTATTAGTTTCTTTAAAAATAATTTCTGTGTCCTAATTTAGAATCTCTACATGTTTGATTATTACTGCTCTTTCCTTCCATTCGTTAAGCATGGCTTTCTTTAGTTCTTTAAACCTGTTTATAGTAACTGATATTTAGTCTTTGTTTTCTAAATCCAGCATTTGAGGATACTCAAGATAGTTTCTATTAATATAAACTTGTTTTCATGTGAATCAAACTTTACTATTTGTATGTCTTGGAATTTTTTTGTTGAAAACTAGACATTTTTGATAATCTGTTACAACAACTTTGGATTCTAATTTTTCTCCCCATGAAGGTTGCTGTTTCATTTGTTTGTTTTATAACTTGCCTTGGCAGAATCAGTGAAATCTGTAGCATATGAACAACGATGTCTCAGCTCAGTTTTGTTTTTAATATTCAAACTTTTATTTATAAGATTGACTTTCTAAGGGTCATCCTTGTGTCTGCCTAGTATAGTGGTCAGTCAATAATTTGACTTAGTCACAAGGTTGAACACCAAAACTTCCACTATTCTTACCCAAAGTTTAGGAGTTTTTAAAGTATAAATACTTCTCAGATTGTTATATGCCTTTGATTGATTTCCAGAATGCAGAAATGGTTGTTTTTGGCAATTATATCTAGATTTATAGTTGCTCTGGGGGGATAAGCTTTGTTGATCTCCTTACTTGAGCCATAGCTAAAAGTTCTTCCTTCCACAGGAAAGTAGTTACTTGACTGGTACAGTTGTAAAATGGCTTTATTAGACTCTTTCTCCTGTGAGCTCTTTGGTGGGTTCTTGAAAGCCTATTCAGTTGGACCTTTCTAACTGAAACTTCTATAACATTGGCTGTGTATTCTCTTCCTTCATCTGCTTCTTTCTTACTTGGGTGGGTTTTTCAATGGTCCACTTCACACTAACTCTCAACATCATGGTCTCATAATTTTTTCAGGTAGTCCTTTTGGAAGAGATCTTGAAAATAGCTCCTGGCTCACTTTCTCTTCATGTGGCCCACATATGATCCTCAGGAAATGTGCATTAATCCTTGTCCTGGCAAGCTCAAGGAGTACCAGCCTTCCCAACAAAGCAACCACTCTTTTTTAATCCACCACCAAATCAATTCACCATCTGTGTCTCTTGTCTTCTAGATTTCCAGGCTGCAGTCCAACATTGTCCATAATTTCCAACTTTAGGGAGCACTTAGTGAGGTCTTTGAGTCATCCCCCTGAAGCTCTCCTCACTGTGGGAATGGGGAAAAAATTCAGTACAGTTCTCTCAAAGAAATCCTCCTCATAACATTCTTTCTCAACCCCCACACTTCCAATTCTTTTTATAAACTCCTTGTAGGAAGAGATTTTTGGAGGCATAAAACTGGTTCCCCCCAAATATTTTCTTTTGAAAATCTGCTTCTTAATCTGAAACATTATTTTAGAATTTCTTATCTACTGTATCTTGCTGCCCCATTAAAAATTCCAATTTGGCGTTCTATTACGCTTGTGTTTATTTTTAGAGACTTCTTCTGGTCCCTTTCAGACTAAACACTGTTTCTTAAAGCTATGGGATGTTCATAGATACTAGTGAAAAATGGGACCTATGAAAAAATAACTTTGGGCAATAAATACTGTGTTAAGCAAAGGTAGGCAGATCTGTTTTGTTGCAGGAATTATCATCTTTCTTCAACATGTTAATATGAACTGTGAAGTTACAAGTAGGGCATGGAGGATATAGATTTTATCAAACTTATTTAAGCATGAGGAACCCTCTCCTATCTTTGTTAAAAACTGTTTCAAAGGATTGGCATTCTGCAGGAGATATTTTGGAAATATTAGCCTGAAAGCTATCAGTGGAAAGGAAGGGTATCTTCTTCTTTATCCAGAAAACTCGCCTAAGGGAGATGACATGTTATTGTCCTTTACCTACTCCTAACCATGGGAATTCTGAAAGTTTCATGTGTTTTTATTGTTTTTAAAAAACCTGATTGTGGTAGAGCTTAATGGTGTAGCCCTTTCACTAGACTATGAATTCCTTGAGGATAGGAACCCCATCTTATCCATCTTGCATCTCTAAGGCATCTCAGAGTACCTGGCACCTAGGAGGACTGAATGAGCAAAAGTGCTAGTGGAGGGTTGGTTCCTTTACTTCTTTTTTTAAAGAAAGTAAGAAAGGTCTCCACACTGGGGTCCCAAACCACAGACATGCAATAGTCAGACAAACCTATTGGGTACTTATGAAACCTCCCAGTGTGTAAAATCTGTGCTTATGAATATTTGGCTACAGAAGAATGTATATGCAAATTAAATGTGCAAATGTCCTGTGCTCTTTCCAACCAGGGTGAGTTTTCTCTTTCTTTATATTTGTGAATGTGATTGTATACACACAGCTAAAGAGATGAGCTGCTAAGAACTTCTGAAAGAAATGAATGGGATAAAAGAGATTGCCAAGTTACTGAGTGGTAATTAAGAACAGATTCTTAACATCATCACTTTACCATTTTTAAGATATTTTCCTTTAAAAGACAAAACCACTGAATGATGAAATGTGTTATGCTGCTTCTGATGGTCCTGCGTCTTTGTTCAGTTGCACACACATGTATGTGCCAGTCCAAAGTCACACATCCTGAACATTGTAAACAGTCTCAAACTATTTCTCAATGGAGAGAAGTGTGTGTGTGTGTGTGTGTGTGTGTGTGTGTGTGTGTGTCCCATTTTCACCTCCAATATAGATCACTCAGGGAAACTTCTTTCTTTTAAATATTCCAAAATATAATTTTACCCTGAAGCAAACTGGAACACTTGGCCCTGAGCAGTATTTTTCAAAGGATTTTGAGCTACTGAAATGGGGATATAATGGAAGTTTGTATGTGATCATGACAGTGCAAGTACCCTGGCTCCAGAAACAACAAAAGTGGTGGTGGCTACTAGCAGGAATGGCCTTTGCAGACTGGGGACCTCGGGCTTCGATCACAGATTGTCTGGCAGGAGATGGTCAGAAAAGAAGTCCACCCCATTTCCCACCCACTCTGGCACTCTACTCACTGTGTGATAGTCCCTCCCAATTTGTCCAGGTGTAGTGCATTGGGCCAGAGTTGCCTTGCTGGCCTTTGAGGGAGGCCACATACCAGATTAGACATACCCGTGGCCTGCCTCTCTGCGGGGGTGGAGGCCCGCTGCCACTACGTCCCAGAATTGTGTGTCTTGTGGTTAAACACTTGGGGTTTTGACGTAGGCAAGGCAGCAGAGCCGACCCTCAAGGCTGCTGCAAACAACCTGAGAAGGCTTCTCAAAAACGCGGTCCTGCTCTTTGGGAGGAGATGGCCTTTATGGGGGCAATTTTCTGATTACTGCCTATTTGCTGCAGAGCTGTCTGAGCAAAAGAATGGAGAAAAGTGTGTGTGTGTGTGCGTGTGTGTGTGTGTGTGTGTCCCATCTTCACCTCCAATATAGATCACCCAGCGAAACTTCTTTCTTTTAAATGTTACAAAATATAATTTTACCCTGAAACTAACTGGAATACTTGTTGCTGAGCAAGTATTTGGGGGAGATTTCTTAACTCTAGGCAAAGAGGTTTGCAGAGAGCTGGATGCCAGGAACCTGTATATGAATGTTAAATACACTCTTAATATTAACTAACAGAGGAGCTGTGTGTGTTGGGTGGAGGGAGTGGGTATAGAGGTAGGAAAAAGGGCAAAGAGAAGAAAAGGCATATAAGAATAGTGGCCATCTTAAGGTATACATATTCTGCGATTTAATCCTTACTCTAGCACCATGGGATTGATCCTTCTGTTAGTCTGAATTTTGCAGAGAAGTGAAATGATGCTCTTCCTTACAAAAGCCAGAGCTAGAATTAGAAACCAGGCTTTTCTAATGCCATGTTCTGGGGTCATTTCTACCACATGACGAGGACCTAAAATATCTTCAAGTTGTTGTGACATGCAGTTCATGTCCTATTGATAGGTACTTACTTTCAGGAAGAAATTGTGGTAGCCATGGGCTTTTTCTCTCTTTAGCTGCATCCTTGGAAGTTACTATGAGATAATAGAAGTCCAGGAGTCCTGTCCTGAGCAATGGAGATTATATCCATTACTAGAAATGACAGAAGCAGGATAGGTCCAGGATCAGGCTCATGATCAAAACACCTGATGTGTTATGTGTCTGTGCAGAATGGGGTCCAGTTCAGGACAAGTTGCTTCCGCCTTCTAGGTATTAACAGCACACCTGATACTAGAGTTTGACACCTCCCTGAACAGAGTTTAAGGGCCAGCAGATTGATATTGACCACATAAGTGGTGGGATGAAAAAGACTTTGAAATTTTGAGACATCCTTTGCCTTCCTAGTTCAGAAAAACTTATTGAGGTAGAGACTTCCAATTTATTTTGCTTATTTAGACCTTTACAACAATCCTTCAAGGTGGAGTAATCTTCGTCCCATGTTGTTGTTGAAGAGCACTGTATTTGTTAGGATTCTCCTACTAACAGGAGATTCAAAGAAACAACCAACAGGATGTAGTATGTGAATACTGAGAGAGAGAGAGATTGATTTTAAAGAATTGGCTTATATAATTACAGAGGCCTGGTGAGTCTAAAATCTGCAGGTTGGAGACCCAGGGAAGCGTTGCAGTTAGAGTCCTAAGGCAGTCTGCTGGCACAGTTCCCTCTTGGGGTTGGGGTTGAGTCTTTGTTCTATTAAGACCTTCAATTGATTGCGTGAAGCCTATTTACATTATGGAGGGTGATCAGCTTTATTTAAAGTCCACCAATTTAAATATTAATCTCATCCAAAACCACCTTCACAGAAATAGCCAGAATAATGCTTGATCAACCATCTGGACACTGTGGCACAGCCAAGTTGACACATGAAGTTAACCACCACGAAAACTAGGCTTGAGAAAGTTCCCTGCCAAGCTGAGTTCACACAGCAGGGAGAGGCAGGGCTGGGGATTTAACCAAGGTCTTTGGTTCGAACACTTACATACTCTCCACCATCCGCTATTGTTCACAACAGTAAATCAGAGGAAGGTGTATGTTTTTTGCGGAGTGTCATGTATTTATTAGATGACATATTCATGGGGCCTTCATTTATTCTTCAGAAAGTCTTTACTGAGTGCTCATGTGGTAATAGACTAGAAGCTCTACCCTGGAGACTGAGCAAGTGATTTTTGTGAAACCTGCTTCTCACCATGACAGGCTGGGTCTTGGAAGGATATAGCGAGCTTTGGAAGTGAGGCCAACTATAATGTGCTATTTGAGAATCCTTCATCCAGCAGGTACAATTTTCCAGATGAGTAGTGTGCTACAAAGAGCCTCACTGTATGTTCTGGGAACATTCCTAGAATATGCAGGTGAAAAAGGATGAAACCTCTTTCTTGGGGATCTTGAGAATAGGAGAGACCCCTACAGCAGGGCCCTGTGAGTGACAGGGCTGGGGGTAGGGAGGGAATCAGATGATCTTTGAGCACGCGCTCCTACATCATGGACTCTTCAGGGCTCACCAACCTCAAAAACAGCTGCTTAGCACTGAGATCCACATATTTTATGAATTTCTCTTGCTCCTCTTCTCAACAGAACCTAATTAAGAATGCCTGGGGGCCAGGCGCAATGACTCACACCTGTAATCCCAGACCTTCAGCCTCTCAAGTTGGGAGGATTGCTGGAGACAAGGAGTTTGAGATTAGCTTGGGAAACGTAGCAAGACTCCATCTCTAAAAAGGAAAGATTTTAGCAAGGCCTAGTGGCATGCACCTGTAGTCCCAGCTACTGAGAAGGCTGAGGTGGGAGAATCCCTTGAACCCAGGAGTTTGAGGCTATAGTGAGCTATCATTTTGCCACTGCATTCCCGCCTGGGTGACAGAGAGAGACCCTGCCTCTAAAAAAAGAAACACCTGGGCAAGGATGGAGAGGCTTCCCTCTCCCAGACCTAGAACGTTTGATCCTCAGCCTCGCTTCCCCTATTCCCATCCTTGACATGCCCCCCACCTGCCACCTCTGAGTCTCTGGCCCTATCTTTTTTTGTTGTTTATTTATTATTATTTTTTTTGAATTGGAGTCTCCTTCTGTCGCCCAGGCTGGAGTGCATGGGTGTGATCTCGGCTTACTGCAACCTCTGCCTTCGAGGCTTAAGTGATTCTCCTGCTTCAGCCTCCCCAGTAGCTGAGATTATAGGTGCATGCCACCATGCCTGGCTAATTCTTTTATTATTATTATTAGTAGTAGTAGTAGTAGTAGAAATGGAGTTTCACCATGTTGGTTATGCTGGTCTCTAACGCCTGAACTCAACTGATCTGCCCACCTTGGCCTCCCAAAGTGCTGGGATTATAGGCATGAGCCACTGTCCCTGGCCTGGTTTGTTTTTGAGACGGGGTCTTGCTATGTCACCCCGGCTGGAGTGCAGTGGCATGATCGTGGCTCACTGCAACCTCTGTCTGGCCCTATCTTTAATTCTCTGACTCCCTCTTTTATCCAATCTCAGCTTTAATTTTATCCTTTCTCTCACTTTGCCTGAAATGAAGTTACCCAGTATCAATTTCATAGACAGGTTCTCACAGGCACTGCACGAAAAAGGAGTTAACAAGGATATTCTATTTCTCATTCGGTTTGCCAGTTCGTTTCTACTTGGTCTGCTGCTGCTAACATCTATCAATTCCACTACATTTGCTTTTCTTTCTTTCTTTCTTTCTTTTTTTTTTTTTTTTTTTTTTGAGACGGAGTTTCACTCTTGTTACCCAGGCTGGAGTGCAATGGCGCAATCTCGGCTCACCGCAACCTCCGCCTCCTGGGTTCAGGCAATTCTCCTGCCTCAGCCTCCTGAGTAGCTGGGATTACAGGCACGTGCCACCATGCCCAGCTGATTTTTTGTATTTTTAGTAGAGACGGGGTTTCACCATGTCGACCAGGATGGTCTCGATCTCTCGACCTCGTGATCCACCCGCCTCGGCCTCCCAAAGTGCTGGGATTACAGGCTTGAGCCACCGCGCCCGGCCTACATTTTCTTATGACCGTGAACAGTTAGATTGGCGTGTGATTTCCAAGGGAGGATGGTTACACCATAGTTCCTGATACCAGAAATGAGTCATTGGAAGACTCTCTTATGCCTTAGTAATTTTCCTGCATCCTTTCGTTACAGTAATTGTTAACAATGGATACCATTTATTTATTACTTGCCATAGGCTGGGAAATGCAGACAACAAATAGTTGGCAAAGAGGGATTAAAGTTGAGAGGAAAATGATTGGATATAGATTTGAACGTAGAGATAATGGCTGAATTTCCCAGACAGTTATTAAGCCTGTGGTGGAATTCACAAGAAAGACTGAGGTCTCAAGGGGAGGGTCTGTGACACTCAGAAAAAGGAATACTGCTGACAGAGCCCTGGGGAACACTGAGACCCTGGGGGAACAAGAGGACCCAGAAGATGAAATTTCACAAAAGAAGTTATACTGATAGGAAGATGTCCATGAGAGACGGGAGCCCTTCAAGAAATAGGTGGTCTAAGCATTTCAAAGGGTGTGAGAATAAAGAATGATGAGACTGGATTCATCTAAATGGCCACATGACCTTAGAAAGAATGACTGCGGGGATCCAGGGCAGGATGTCAGAGGGTAGCTGAAGAAGCCAAGGGTGAAGGGAGACCGTGGACTGGGCTTAATTGTGAGTGGACTATGGCACTTTCCAGTTCTGGAATTTACTTGCAATGTCTTTCATCTTGGTTAAATAGAACTCATACTGATGTAGAAGGAATGATGATTCTTCATTGGATGTTTTTGTTGTGTTATTAAAGATGTTGCAGAAACTATATAGAATTGGAATAAGAGGAACTAGGTTGCTGTCTAAAGTCACTTATTTGCTGACTGTGTGATCTTTGGCAGGACACTGATCAGATGTCTTTTTTAAATCCCAAAATGGTTTATGGTGATAACTCCCAAAGTTGTGAGGATCAGAGGAGATACATGTGAATGGGCTTTGGAAACCATAAAGAATTATGCTTTTTTTTTTCTTTTTTTGAGACAGAATCTTGCTCTGTAGCCTAGGCTGGAGTGCGGTGGCATGATCTCAGTTCACTGCAACCTCCGCCTCCCAGGTTCAAGTGATTGTCCTGCCTCAGCCTCCTGAGTAGCTGGGATTACAGGCACGCACCACCAAGCCCAGCTAATATTTTGTATTTTTAGTAGAAATGGGGTTTCACCATGTTGGCCAGGCTGGTCTCAAACTCCTGACCTTAGTGATCTGCCTGCCTCAGCCTCCCAAAGTGTTGGGATTACAGGCGTGAGCCACAGTGCCTGTTCAATAATTATGCTTTGATCTGCAGTAAAAACAAAGAGCTTGGGTGCGGGGGTCAAGGGGAGTGGATCACGAGGTCAATAGATTGAGACCAACATGGTGAAACCCCAGCTCTACTAAAAATACAAAAATTAGCCAGGTGTGGTGGTGCACACCTGTAGAACCAGCCAGTTGAGGCTGAGGCAGGAGAATCGCTTGAAACCAGGAGGCAGAGGTTGCAGTGAGCCAAGATCACGCCACTGCACTCCAGCCTGGCAACAGAGCAAGACTCCGTCTCAAACAAACAAAACCAAACAAGAAAATTTAAAAAAAGAATTATGCTAAAGTGCAAGGCATCATGCTAAAAATTATCATCATATCTGTAAGCCAATGCTCAGTAATTATCCAGTATTATATTTTGGTGGATTGACGAAAAGCATAGTAGGTTAAGATTTATGTTTGGCCATAAAGAATAGAAAACTCAATTATAATAACTTAAACACATAGGAGTTTTTCTCACCTAACAAAAAGTCAGAGGAAGGTATAGCCAGTTATGGATGGTATCTATGACCTTGGTTCCTTTTAGCTTTCTGCCCCAGTGCCCTTAAGAGAGTGGCTTTTGTTCTCAAGGTAGCAAGACGGATACTACATCTCAAGGCATCTTCAGTCCTCCAGGAGAGGAGAAATGGGGAGGGAAGATTAGAGAATGTGAGGGGAGTATTATACGAATCTGACCTTCTCTTAACGAGTGTTTGTATAAGCCATCCACTGTCTTCTGCATTCCAATCTCACTGGTCAGAACTGGGTCTCATAGCAATCCCGAGCTATGAGGGAGTCTGGGATGGTGAATGTTGTAGATTTCTAGCTGCTTTATATTCTTCTTTTGTATTTTTAGTAGAAATGGGGTTCCACCATGTTAGCCAGGCTAGTCTCCAACTCCTGACCTCAGATGATCCACCCACTTCGGCCTCCCAAAGTGCTGGGATTACACTCATGAGCAAAGCGAGAAAGGCAACAGAGAAGGAGTTTGTCAATGGCTTCTGGAAACCAATTTGCAGGGTCTACTGAAGAACAGAGCTCATCGTGCCAGTGGAGCCTTGATATGAGAGAGGGGATGGAAGGAGGTAAAAGTGGGGTATTATGCTGGGGAGAGCAACCCCACAGTGACCAGACAGCAGCTCTCTGCCTCAGGGTCCTCGGTGGCTTGGATCAAAACACTGTGGCTGGCCCCTACTGAGAGGCTCAACCTTAAGACTTGGCTCCTTCTGGCAATCAGCTCTAACTAGCTGCTGCCAAAGAGGTAAACACATTCCAAGTCCTTGAGTCCCTGCTGCACTGTAACTGTGGTTAAAACACACCCCCACCTCTACCCGGTTTGGACTAATGGAAAGTTCACTATAGTTGTGTTTTAATGATGATTTGCTGTTATCTGTGCCCCTTCCCATTCATCGTGAGATGAATACCTAAATACTTAAACGTTGTCTAACCATGTAAGTATTTTGCATCTCACGTGTATCATTTTAAGTTAATTCTCCAATCCTTGAGAACCATGAAGGATAACGCATTACACTCTCTTTTTTTCCTCTGGAAGGATGGTCCTTAAACCAAGCTATTTCCCTAAGCCCCTTTTGCCAGGTTGGAAAAACAGATGACCACTGACCCAGAATGACCACTGAACATCCAGAAAACCCTATACAGGGCACCATTTGCTTGCAGAGGGAGCTAGGGGAAACAGGAAACAGAGAAGATCAAATACTGCCCGTGAGGGTATCGCCGATCCCAGAGACGACAGTTACTCCCGACCAAAGCAATCTCTAGCTCAGTCAAGGAGAGACCACAATCACATTTTAAAAAAAACTAAAAGCAAAGTTTAAAAGTATGAATAAGTGCTATTGTAAACTGCTCAAACTATGCATATAAGCAATGAAATAAGATGAATTGACTGGAGCTGAGTTGGAAAAGCTATACAGAGGCATGGAGTGTGGAACATAATTTAATAAAAATAAACTAAAAATACACACACACACATATATACATACACACACACACACACACACACACACACACACACACATACACTCCCAAAAAAGAAATGGAAAAGTTGTTAGGGCGTGGACCAGGGCTCCTAATTGGCTGTTCCATTGTGCCTGATTTCGCTCCCGTCTTGCCCAGCACCCCTCTGGGACACACTGTCCAGTGCAGCGACACTTTGGGGAGGGACAGGAGATTCCCTGGCACCGGGACCTCCACCTCCGAGCCAGCCTCAGACCAGGCCGTGGCCCAGAGGAGGAGCGAGGGAGAAACCCGCTGCCCAGGTGGCTACTTTTGCCTCCTTGACCCTTCCACGTTTCCAAAACAGAACCCCTCGCCCCCGCTCCCCCCTCCCCCCACAACCCCGACGAAGGCTCCCTGCCAAAGTGGGGAACAGCTACCCTCATTGTGCGCCTCGCCCTGCGGAGCCGCCCTCCCCACCGCCTCCGTTCGGTCTGAAAGTGTGAAAATTACAAATCCCAAGAAACTGCAATCAGAACTCTACCTAGGGAAAATTCAGAGTATCCTTGCCATAAATATCCCGCTCCAAGACGCCTGACGTCAGAGCGGGGTGGGCGGACCGGCGCGAGGCCGGGCCTGAAGGGGCGGCAGCTGCGGCTTCTCCGGGACAGCGCGGAGCACGCAGGAGCGAGCGGACCTCGGGCTGCGGGAGCGCGGGCGCCCTGGGGTCCTCGGAGTAAGTGCGGCCGGCCCTGGCGCTCCCCGTTGGGGGGTCGGGGCCGCGGGGAGCCCTCTCCGCCGGACTCCCACACTTCTCTCCCCTCTGCTTTCTTTAGCGTGTCCCGCCGCGGGACTTGGGGAGGCTGCGGCTCCGCAGGCTGGAGGTTTTGTTTCTCCAAAGTGTTTGCAGGCGCCGCCGACCCCGGAGTGGGCTCCCAGGGCCACTGTGTGTGTTTGCGTGTGTGTGTGTGT
This sequence comes from Saimiri boliviensis, assembly GCF_048565385.1. Taxonomy (NCBI): domain Eukaryota; kingdom Metazoa; phylum Chordata; class Mammalia; order Primates; family Cebidae; genus Saimiri; species Saimiri boliviensis. Next base: position 104,291,911 of record NC_133452.1, read on the forward strand.
GTGTGTGTGTGTGTGTGAGTGTGATTGCGTGTGTCTCTGTACCGGCACATCGGGACACAGGAAATGTCTTTGGAAAACTTTTTAAAAATGTCTTTTTTTTTTTTTTTTTTTTTTTTTTGCGGCTTTGAAACTGGACTCCTGGTTGTCACAAGTGGACAAACACTGAAGGTACCCCCCCCCCCCAAACTGGCAAGTTTTTGGTGATGGCTTTTCCGGGTTCGGCTTCAACCTTTGCTTGGCTGGGCTGAAGTCTTCACAAGCCCCCAGCTCCCACTTGCAGGCCTGGCCTCTGGCCAGCGGGCAGGGCAGCCGTGAGTTTCTTGTTCTCAGTGGCAGTGGGACCTGAGCGGGGGAAGGAGCATCCCAGGAAAAGGGTCCCCGGACTCTGGGGCTCTCAGCACCTGTGGTCGCAACCCAACCTCAGGCCCTGACCTTACCAGGTGTTTGGACTCTGGCTTAACCAGCGAAGGAGGGACCTGGTCTGGCGGTAGGTAATTTTGTGAAGAGGATGAGAAGGACTAGGGGGAGGTGGTGGTGGCGGCCAGGACGCTGTGGCCCTGTGTCCAACTACCTTGGGAGCTGGATGGATGTTTCTGCCACATGGCCACGGTGAGTTCCGTGCCAGGTTCTCTGGGAGTGCCGCGTGTGGTGCCCCAAACAAGATGCAAGCTCCTAACATAACGAGACATGTCTGAGCTGTGGGGTGGAGGAAGGGGGGCGGTGGGGGAGAGGGAAAGAGATTTTTATCAAAATTGAACACAGATTGCTGAGGTCTGGGCTTGATTTAACTCTTTTCTCTCTGCCTTGGCCACTTCTCCACAGTTTTGGGGTGGATTTGGAACGTCTCTCGGAGGGTGGGAAGGAAGATCACACCTCTCCAGGAAAGAGTCTCTGTAGGTTTTCCTTGATGCCTATGGGAATGAAAGCAGCTTCCCATCTTCAAAAAGTTCAAAGTCTTGTGTTTTCCCCCTTCTGAGTGTGGTGTCAGTTTCTTGAGTTTTTTTGCAAAGCCAACTGAAGCAGGGGATGGATTTTCCCTAGGGTCTAGGGCGGAAAGTGTGCTCTGCTGAGAGTAGGGAGAAAAGGAACGGTGGGGCTGTATGGGTCGTCAGCCCTGAGTAGCACAGTGCCAGGCACTGCCTGTCAATAGCTAACTGGGTTCCACGAACCAGTGACTACAGCCAGCCTGAATTTTCAGCTTTGCTCCCGCCAGGTCTCTGGTTTTGTATTTTGCAGTAGAGCCAACCTATGATGTTTAGGTGGGAGGAAGGTTACTGGACTCTCCCTATGTCCTAGAAGAATGAGAGAATGAAGGGACAGGGAGGAAATCTGGATGTAAAAACAGCCCCACACACAGGAAGTTAAGATTCGGGAAGGATTTTAGAAATTATAGAAATTGACCCCCAGGGAAGCTCTATAAAAGATGGAGCAGGCAGCAATGTCAGAAACAGACTCATTTAACCTCAGGAGTACGTTGTCAACTAAAGTGTAATGAAGAAGGGGGGCAGTGTAAACAAGGGTGCACGTAAACAGGGGTGACGGGTCCCCATGAGATGCACATGCCTGCCTGTGTTTACACATACGTGACTGTGTGGGGATGGCCACAGCCTCAGGCATGGGAGGAAAAAATGGTCCATTTCTTCATCTGTGCTGGGCACTCCGTCTAACCCCCATTTCTTCCTTTATGCAAACAACTGTGCTATTATTGTCTTGCTCCCTGATAGTTGCAAACTCTGGCTCCTAACTCCCAGCTGAGTTTTCAGAGCTTTTCCTTCAGTGCCTTGGATGCTGAGGGAATACTCGTGCCCCCAACAGGACAAAAAGAGGAGAGAACATTCTCCTGGAGATTAGAACTTAGAGATTCAAGGTCTCAAGGAGGAGGAGGTTGTGCGGGCAGGGCCAATAGGAATGAGTTTGCTTTTGGTGGGTGTGGGAGAAGTTGAAGTACTACTGCTTGCTCTGAGAATGTGTTCTCTCCTCAGTCGTCTTTCCTAGATCTCTGTCTCCAAAGTTTTTGATGCAAAGCAGGTTAAACTCATTACTGAATAGCCTTGATCCAGCGGTAAAGAATGGAGATAAAGGGGAAGCATAAGTAGTAGGGAAGGCATAGAGAGAATGAGGGATGAGGCTTGCTTCTTTTTAGTGCGGCCAATGGAAGTAACAAGTTTAAATGTTCTCGTTCATTTCTATTACTTAAAAATAGAAAACTAAATACCCAGGGTTCAGAAGGGACCCCTCAGAGCAGGATTCCCAGAAATACTCTTATCCCAGCATACAACTCCTCAGGGAGAGGTAGGGAGCAAGAACTGGGCTTTTAGCTCTTTCTACATGTGGGGTTTCTCCAGGGATCAGTGGAGTCCTGATGCTTTTGGGCTTGCACTAGGAGACGTTTCACCAGCATCAGAGCTGGGACGAATTCTCAGGCCATGGATGCCTAGACTGACATTGAAGCCTTCTTGTGGCTTATTCTGTCAGCTCAATCTTCTGGCCAGCTCTTTGGTCATCTTTGAGATTAGATTAATTAGATGGGATGCATTCTGAGGCATCCTTGAAGGTCCAAGGGGCAAACACAGTTGGCAGAAAGAACAAGTTGGAGAATGTCCTTGGCTTTGATAGCAGATGACCCTCTAGATCTCAATAGCCGGAGACTCTGTGTCAAGGATTCTGTGTCATTCAGCCCTGGACTTCAGAGGCAGCCTGACACAATGGAAGGAGTGCAGATTTCCGATCAGCTGTCTGGAGAGAGAACTGTGACCTGTATATGAATTAGTAACCTGGGCTACATGACTTATTGCTTCTGAGCTTCAGCTTCCTCATCTGTAAAATAAGGATAGTATTTACCTCCCCAGGTTATAAGTGTGCATGAACAACATTTATGCACAAGGACTAAGAACAGAGCTCAGAATGTTGTAGACCCGTAATAAAGGGAATGCTGTATTTTTATTTTTCCATTTTTCAGCCATCAGGAGCCAGTATTGCTTCGAAAGAACCTGTCCCCAAATCTAGCTACATATTTTCCATGATCAAAGGCCAGTGGGTGGAGTTTCTAGGGCTCTGGTCACCCCTACTTCCTCCCTCTAGAAAAGATGGCCAGTGAAGATTTTCCATGAGCATTCCTGGTCCATTATCCTGAGGGGTGGGAGGAGGAACCAGGTATCCTGGATGTCTGGCCTAGAAATCACTCTTGTGTTTGTGCTCTCTAGGGAGGGAGAAGGACAGAAGCAGAGGTTGTTTATGTATGGTGGGGAGGGGAAAGGTAGGGAGGTGGGGGCGGGGCAGGAGGGTCAAGGACCAGTTGAGCCTTGAAGGGTAAGTGTGAGGTCAGAGAGAGGCTAGGCAGCCACTTCTTGTCAAACGTGCTCAGGTCAGAGTAATGAGAGAACCTGATGGGTTGTAAAGAATGAAAGCTTTAGCCATGGTTAGCATCTCCAGTGGATGGGGTGGGAGGCTGCGTCCTGAACCCTGATTGATACATTATCCAAGGGAGTGACTACTCCAGAGGAAAAAAGGAGCATCTGATGTTAGAGAGCAGCTGCAGCTCCTCTTGGATCATCCCAAGCCTTCTAAGTTATCCTTCAAGTTGACATTTAAGACTTTGAAGATCACATTTGTTTTTGTTTTGTTCAAGCTCCCTCTTTAACCATGGCCTGGGATGACTTTTTAGCTTTTAAGAGGCTCAACCGGTGGCCAACTTCTCTTGCGATGGCCCAGAGTGGGGGTCAGTGAATTCCTCACTCCTGGCAGCATCTATTTCTCCAATTCTCTCCACATTTTTTGTGTTTTTTTTTTTTTTGTTGTTGTTGTTGTTGTTTGTTTCATTATGAGGTTCTAAAACTGCACAGTCAAGATGCTGTGGGGGGAGGAAATAAGTGCCTGTTCTTGGAACCCGTGCAGCATTATGCTAGCACTGGCCAAGGCTTACCAGACTATGGCTGTTTATAGGTGTTGTGGGTTTCTTTCGGGGTTCCCCTTCCAAAAAAACCCAAAGAAAACAAAAATCAAAAGAACCTGGAAAAAATGAACTTTAGGCAGTTTGGTGTCTTTTTGAATCCTGGCCAAAGAGGAACTGAATTATTTGTGGTACATCCTATGGTTCCGAGGAGGAGCTTTAGAATCAAGCAGACAGAGATTGAGTTCTGGCACCACCAGGTCACAAGCTTTCTAACCTCTCTGAGTCTTCTTTATCTGTTAAATGAGAACAATAACTGTTCTCATTTCCCAGGGTTATTCTGAAGATGAAATGGAATGATACATGGGAAGAAGCTAGCAAACTACTCAGTAAGATGTTAATGCTATTTCCCTCTACAGTTCTAAGTTCATGAAAGTACATGGGTTCAGACATTTGTCCACAAGTCAGAGTAAATAAGCCACTTATTCAAGGATTAACAACTGTGCTCAGAGGTCAGATATCTCAGCCTGGAGATGGAGACCCTTTATTCAAAAGTGGGGCACAGAACAGTGTTCCCCATGCCATGCAAATGGCAGCCCCATGTGACCCTCTATTGGAATAAAGGAAAGGCCACCAGCTCACTCACCCATGAATTTGGGCTATTTGGTAAGCTCTCCATAGAGCTTGTTAAAAAAAATCTCAAACACTGTCCTGAGAGTCAAGGTCAAAACTGAGCACAGAAATCATTGAGGCAGTACTTAACACTAAAATCATGTCACAATGACAGCAGTACTTTAAATTTATATAATGTTGTACCATTTGAAAGGTACATTGTCTCATTTAAACATCATTGACAATCCTATGAGATTGGTATTAACCATATGTCAAAGCCCAAATTCTGAGGAATTAAAAACATATTTCACACACTAAGTAAGCGGAATAAACAGAAAATAAATTCTTCCCCAAGCAGTGGGTCTCAACCCTGGTTGTACATTAGAATCACATGGAGGAGCTTGTAAAAGTATCAATACTTGAGCCCACCCCAGACCAATTTAATTAGACTCCCTGGGAATGGAACCCAGGCATCCATAGTTCTGTAAGCTTCCCAGGTGATCTGAAGTGTAATTTGAGAATCACTGATCTAAGAGAAGAGTGAAAAGCACCAAAGTTAGGACCCAGGGTACCAGGCATGGGAAAAAGAAACAGCCAAGACTTTGGTAGGATTTAAGCCCTATGATGGTGAGGACTTTGTTCTCCCTATATCCCTGGAGCCTAGGACAGTACCAGCTACAAGGCAGGTGCTCAGTAAACACTGGCTAGATGAAAAGAATAAACAAAATACTGTAGGTTAGAAGTTGCCAATTTCAACAGTCAAATCCAGCCCGTCACCTTGTTTTATAGATACAGTTTTATTAGAAGACAGCCGTGTTCATTCATTTGTATTTTGCCTATGGCTGCTTTCATGCTGCAAAGACAGCCGAGTAGATGTTACAGAGACTGTGTGGCCTATACAGCTGAAAACATTTACCATCTAGCATTTTACAGAAAAGGTTTGCTGCTTCCTGCTCTGGATCCCAGACATGAACAGAGCAAGTATAGTAACTTACGGAAGGTCATTATCGCATGGTCATTGAGAATGTGAGCTCTAGAATCAGATAAGCCTATGTATGATTCCTGGAACACTTATTTATTAAAAGAGCTTACAAAATATTTCACCTCTCTGATTCTCAGTTTTCTCATCTGAAAAGTGGGGATGAAAATAAAATGGTACCTCCCTCATAGGATGATTGTGAGGGTTGTCAGCCCCTGACCGAGAGTAACATTAGCTATAACTGTGGTGGTTGCTGTAGTTACTAGCAGTTAGCCACATAGAGAACTAACTAGATTAAGTCAAAATCTAAATCCAGTATCACAAGGTAGATCAAGGGATGTGGTAGGAAAAAATAAGCAGTCAGTAAGCTTGTGTGATGAAGAAATACTAATGTGAGATTTCTGAGATAAAAGATGTCCTTTTAAGACAATACAGATCAGGTCCCAGGAGGTGTGAGTGCTTTTGTATGATCAATTGCCGTGTTGATCAGCAATCCCCATCAGTTCTCAAGGGTTAACTGCAGTTTTATTGCACCAAATCTATTCTCAAGAACAGTGCACCTCTATACCCTTCTTCATAGTTCTTTTCACCTGGAAATCCTTGCCTCAATCCTGGTCTTCCTAATCTACTCAGCCTCCAAGGCCTGCTCAGGTGTTCCCCTTTTTCTCAAATTCCCTCTGCAAGACTCATTCCAACCCTCTTTTCCTCCATACTCTCATGAACCTGGTACACAATTCTGTCATCACATTTAACACGTTACATGACTCTTGAGGAAGCACCAAGTCTCCGTCATGCTTTCTACATGTTTGCAGCTCATAAAAGTCAAATTGCATTGTAGAATTGATGCCTGGAAGCCAAACCGTGTCAGTTAGGCTCTTAATTCCAAGGCAATCATGTCTGAGTTTGAGGAACGAGTAGGACTTACCCAGGTGTGATGGCCTTGCAGGAGCTAATCTCCATAACCAGAGGGACAAGAGCTGCCCAGGTTATAGACTATGTGGACGCTTTGTTTCTCATTCCTCCAGTCTTTGGTGGCTCCTGCCCTCTGGGACACTTTTAGGGGGTAGCCAGGGACAGGGAAAGATGGAAGAAACTTAAAACCAACTCTTTGATTTCTTTCCAGCAGATGTGGTGAAAAGTAGGGTTTTGGCTTCTCTGGGCTTTTCATGGGTATGTGCCAAGATAACTGGAAGTTGGTTTGGTATGTGCCAAGAGAATTGGGATTTGGCTCTTTCATTAGCACCGTAATACGGCCACAAATAGCAGCAAACAAATAATGCACAGTTTTGCTGTGTGACTACAGAATGTGTTACGTAGGTTTTATAGATTTTAGTGGCAGACTTATTTTGGTGGCAGATATATATTGTGTGTACAATAATGTAAAAATGAAGTTCTATTCTGATGATAAAGGGGAGGGCACAGAAAACTCTTCACCTTGAGTTAAATATTTCTTTTGATCATCCCAAATGAACGCTTGGGAACTGCCTCCTGAGAGAGGAAGGAGGAAAGGCAATGAAATACTGTTTATCTATAGGCTCCACTATGCTCATGACACTAGGCAAGGCATTTTAAAAAACATATTCCTTATTTGATTTTCCGTATTATGAAGATAATTCTCTCTTGCTTAAGCAAGTGAATTAATATCATGCAAAGATATATGAAGACAAGTAGAAATGTATCCACCCCCATCTGCACCCTGATAATTAATGTTAATAGCCTAGTAATATGTCCTGCTGTAACTTTTCATTTGTCCTTACAAATACCTACTGGTGTATATATAGGATGGAGGAGTCTTGCTTGAGTATTTTTCACTGAACGTGAATCTTACCGTACATGTTACTCTGTAGCATACTTTTATTCCCCTTGACCGTTTGTCAAGGTCACCCCTACGCTGGATGTAACTCATTTTTATTTTTTCTGACCTCTTTATGCCTAGACTTACACAGCTTTACATATTTGGGATCACATTATTCTTGCCGAGGTGTTCATTTTGTCATCAGTCAGGTGTTAAACGTGGTTTCATTCTGGATGATCACTAGTTTGGGTCCCTGAGCTGCCAGATCAAGCATCGTCCATCACCCAGGCAAGTTTTGCTGTGGCTCTCAGGCTGTGTGATGGACGTACACAGCCTGCTGACCACCCTGGAGTGACTACATGATGCGCGTGGCCTCCTTGTGTCTACTGGGCCTGGGGTAGCTGTCAAGCATCAGGCCTTTATGGCTGCCCTCCCTGCTCTTCAGAGTTAGGCTTGCCTCCTTGGAGCTCCTTAATTACTGACCATGCAGGAAACATAGCAGGCTGATCAATGAGATTGGAGAACTGTTTTGATGGAGCAAATCAGGCATTGTAGTATAATGGTCAGGCATGTGGGCCCTGCACTCAAATTGCCTGGCTGGGTCCACATCCCTATGTAGTGGACACCGGGCTGTGCTCTCTGACCAGTCCCCTGAGGACTGAGTCCCCAACTGCAGGGAGTGCTGACCATGGGTCTCCTTGGAATAGCCCTGGCTAAAGAGACTTGCTGTGTTGGGCACTCCTGCCCATGCTTCTCTCCTGGGTCACCCTGAAACCAATGATGGTCGAGGGGAGCTGTGACTGCCTGGCCCTTCTGTCCCCATGTGGGACAATTATCAAGGGTTTCCCAGCTTCGGCTCCCCATGGGGTTGGCTGAAGCCTTAGCTGAAGATACATCCCAGTGCCATTTCTCCCTCCGTCCAGTGCTGCCCCCAACCTGCCCTCCTGTCCTGAAGCCTTGACTCCAGGAGCCCTTCCTAACAAGCCTGCTGTGCTTGTATCTATCCCGGAGTCTGCCTCCCAAGAAGAAACCCTACCTACTTTGTCATTTAATAACTTGCCCAGTAAGTTATGAACCTTGTCTGGGCTTCAGTGTTCTTATCTATAAATTGAAAGTGTTACAGATTTCCTTCCTCATAGGGTTGTTGAGACTGTTAAATGGGGAGATACATGTTAAGTCCCTGGCACAGTACCTGGAAAAATGCTACACGTTTTAGCAATTTCACATGAAATTGTTTTGGCAGAGTCCATTAGTTTCTAGGTAGTTGTTGGTAGCTATGTCAGAATATGAAAAAGTACATTTTCCCCCCTGTGCTTTATTTTGTGTGCTTTTTAGGTGACCCTCAACTGATTTCTCTATGAGTAGACTTGTGTCAACACTGGGCAGACCGAGTGTATGTCTTGACTTTTATTCCCAAATTTGCTTTTGTTCCCCAACCCCATGCTAATCTGAGGGGTGTGGATGTTTCTGGGTGGAAGCATAATCAGATGGCCTGTTGTCCACCTGCCTGGAGACAAAGGGCTAGACAAGTTGACCTTTGGGAATTCCTCTCTACCTCACCTGTGCTTCTGCAGTATGAAGTGGGTGCTCACAAGGGACCCCGCTGCCCTGCTGGGAACCGCCATCCTGTCTGCGTCCTTACTCATGTCATGCCTGCATGATTCTCCGCCAAATCTGATTCTTCCTGGTGGGTGTTTGTTTCTTGTTCCTTTGTCCCAAGCACAGGCGGTCTTTGGTGCTATGCTTTGAACATTCCGCTTTTCAGGTTATGTACACTCATTGTCCATCCCAAATGCCAAAGCAAAGCTTGCCTGTGTGATGAATGCTTGATCTGCCAGACTCCAGGATCCAGACTCAGAGCTCATGTCTGACCACATTCCCGGGGGGTCAGTGTCAACACTCCCTTGTTTCCTCCCAGACACCCCCGCCCCTCAGCCTCAAGTTCCCTTGACCAGGGCAGGGAGGGGAGAAAGTGATTCCAGGTCAGTGGGGAGATACGTCAATATTTTCACGGTGCCAGAGCCAGCTTTGAAGTTATTTTGAAACAAATTCAGTTTCTGTGGACTTTGGGCTGCAGAAGGATCAAGCCATTATAACTCTCTATTTCTTTTGTAATCTCTGTCAGTGTATTAATCAGACTGTTTCCCACCAGGAAGCATTGCACTATCAGCTGGCCAAAGATAGAGTTAGGAACTGCTCAGCCCTTCCAAATCACAAAGTCAATAAGTTACCATCCCCACCGTCCTGAACAGATGTAGTGTTATTGATGCCCGTGGCTGCCTAAATGGAAGCTGAGGCTGACAGCTGATAAAGAGACCAGGTTTCTCAACTGTTAGAGGCAGCATAAGGTTGTGTTTCAGAGCATGGGCCCTGGATTCAGATGGCCTTGGTTCTGATTCTGGCTCCACTTCTTGCTAGCTGTGTGAACTTGCACCAGTTCCTTTATTTCTCTGTGCCTTAGTTTCCTCATCTGCAAAGTAGATTGTTTTGGAGGTAAAGTTAATACCTTATTTGGTTTTAAAAAAAGAAAAAAAAAGTCCTTGAAATCATGTCTGGCACATAGTAAGCCCTAAGAAATGTTAGTGATGATGAAGATGATGATGGTAGTGGTGGTGAAGACAGTGAATAACAGCAACCACATCTTATTAGCTCTTTTCCTGGTGTCCTGCAATGTGTCTGGCACAGAGGTGGGGCTCAACAAACCTTTATTAAATAATACATCCCACTGCCTTTTGCTAAGTGTCTACTGCCTACCTAATCCACTCAACTCTCTACCAAAGAAAGAAATATACTTTCCATTAAAACATTTTAACTTTTTATTGAAGCCCAACATAAATCATAAAAAGTACACAATTTTTGAGTATGTAGCACAAGAGATTTCCACAAACTAAACATTCTCCCAGCGCTCCAGCCCTGCCCAAGAAGCCCCCTTGTGCTGTTCTCTGGTTACTACCCTTCCATAATCCTGACGTCTACCACCATAGATCAGTTTTGCCTTTTCTTGCACTTCATATAAATGGAATCATACAGTGGGTGTTATCTGTGTCTGGCTTCATTTGCTCACCATTATGTCACTGTGTACATCATTCTCTTTGTTGTGTGGTAGTCCATTATGTGCATGTAACACACTTCATTTTTCCATTTTTCTGTTGGTGGGCATTTGGGTGGTTTCCAAGTCTGGGGGTATTGTGAGTAGCCTTGCTGTGAACATTTGTGCACTTTTAGGTGAACACATGAATGCATTTCTCTTGACATGTTCCTGGGAGAATTGCGAGAGCATCCAGAACGTATGTCCAGCTTCGGGAGGTATGGCCTAAGTTTTATGAAAGAATTGTGCCATGTTTTGCGTATTCTTGACAGATGAAAAAGCTGTTCCAACTCAGTAGTGCAGAGGCTTGACAGTGATATATGGAGGTTCCTGAGACATTCTCAGCTCCCATGCTCTATCTGAGAGTTCACATGTTCTAGAAGGTCTGCTGGGGTAGGCAGTCCTCTAAGAACCAGGCACTGTGTCAGGTGTTTTCACTTACTATTTCACCAAATCCTCAGCAATCCCATGAGATGGGGATTATCACTCTCTTTTTACAGATGAGGAGACGGAGGCTCAGATGAGGAAACTTGAGTGGCTTGCCTAAGACGTTAGAGGCAGAAACTGTCAGGGTCAGGATATAAAACAGGATGCCTGAGTCTGAAGCTCATGCATAGTGGATCCCATGGTGAGTCGCTTTGGCTTCAATGCTAACTCTGGAAGGAAACACAAACACAGACTTGGGGGCTGTCTTCCTAGAACCTGTGCAGGCCGTGGGGTGGGGGCTATGAGGAGAAGCCCTGTAAAGAGGGGCAGGCATAAGCAACTCAATGACCTTGGGGAGCCAAATCGTTTTCCTGCCCAGGGGCTGCTGGAGAATCATGAATTTCCTGGAAGGCAAAGGCGACCATATAATTTACTTTCTAAACCAGGACTCTTAAGAGTGAAAGAGGATTAACTGGATGGGACACTGGGGGGAATGGTCACAGACTGAGACTGTCCTGGGCAGCCTGGGACGATGCTCACCCTCTGGAAGTCTGGAAGTCTGAGTGGGCATTGCTGTCCTGGTCAGTGGGGCTCTGCAGGTTATTTTTGACTCTTTCAGAGCACTGTATTTCTGGAGTTTGCCCTGATGTGGTGTCCTCCCCAGCCTCCTCTGTTTATGGGAAGAGTCTGGTGGAACCTGGCTTTTTTCTTCTCCTCTCCACACCATTTCCTGTTCAAATGGGGCTCTGACAAGGTGAGCTTCCTTTCTCAGAGTCAGTTGCTATGGAGACTCTTCTATTAACAGATTTGATACTCCTAGAAGGCTAGGCCTCTGCCTAAGTCACTGTGGTGTTTACAGTGTCTGGTGGTAGACACAGAGCACTCAGGGGAAACTTGTTGAGTGTATATATCAATTACCCATGTGTGTATTCATTTACTCGCTCATTCATAGTCCATAAATAAGAGCTTGGTTTAGATTCTTTTTTTTTTCTGAGCTGACGCACATTGCACTGGTCCAGAAAGAGAAATCGGAGGGGTGTGTGTGTGTGTGTGTGTGTGTGTGTGTGTGTGTGTGTTTATGCATGCACACATACACATGCAAAGGACAAAGAATAAAAGGGATCAACTTAATTAGTAACAAAAGATGTGGTATCATGGGACTTGATGTCAGGACTTCGATTTGAATTCCAGCCTTCCTCTAATTAGCTGCACCGCCTTAGATCAGCATCTGAGCATTTCTGAGCCTCAGTTTTAGTCATGCGTGAAATGGAAATGACAGAAATACTGGTGGTACCAGCCTAAAGTGAGTCTGAATGGTATAAAGTATAAGAAAAGTGCTTGGCACGCTGCAGAGTGCTGTATAAGTGTTATTTGTTAATGCTTGTGGTCATTCAACAAGTATCTGGGAAGCTGCCTGGTGTGAGACACTGTGCTGAGTCAGGTGTTGCGAAGTGAATTCTGGTGACCAAATTCCCTCCCACCTCCAGAGCTCCAGTCTGTTAAAGCGAGGTGACTACATATGAGGCAGACCCCTGTGACTGGGAACTTTTATTAATAGAAAAGGAATCAGCAAATTCCTCAAGGCCTGAAGGATTTGATGTGGGTTTCCACGATAGGATGCAAAGGATAATTAATTTCTTAAGCCTACAGCTGCATTTTCACCAGAACAACAGCAAGAAGCATCTAAGGGCTTATGTGTTTCTGGCAAGAGCTTTGGTATAGCACAGTGATTTCTAGTGCAGATCCCAGGAGTCAAACTAGTGGGATCTAAATACAAATTTCACCACTTGCTAGGAGTGTAGTCGTGGAAACTGAGTCTCAGTTTCGTCATCTGTATAATGGTGATGGTAATGATACCCACTCCCAAATGAGGATAAAATTAATATACGTAAAGTACTTAGAACAGTGCCTGGAACATAGTATGTACTCCATAAGTATGTATTATTATTTGCCACATAATTTTCTTTCCATTGGAATGCTAGGTATTATATATGAGGAAAGATCATTTTGAGTTGGAGTAGGTAAGGGAAGGTTTCCTGAGAAAGAAGTATCCTAAGATATTTTAAAGATATCTTTTATATCCTGAACAAGACTGGCTTGTTTATTTCTATCATTACTCTGTTCTTAAAGCTTAGAGAAAATTCATTGTGGAAGAATTTCCTTCTCTTAAGACACATAAATCAAATGCCTCCTGAAACTTTGAGAGTGAATAACATGTGGTCCCCACTCTCGTGCATTTCCAAACTAGTTGATCTGTTTTGGCAACATCCTTGTGCCAGGGACAGGGGACATATAGATGAGTCCTCAAGGTACTCAGCAGTGTTATGGGGGAAAAATCTAGAAGTGAAGATTATTGCTATAAGAGAGAATGCTCAAAGTGGATGAAAATTAAACAAGTTCATCTCATTCAGGATGTAAAAGATATTTAGAAAGTACCTTAGGATGCCTCCTTCTCTTTTAAGAGTATTTGGGAGTACAAGGACAACGTGGAATCTTCTTCCAGGTGTCTGTTATTAGAGGAACAATTTCATCTGTTGATATGGTACTTCTTGCAGTAGGAAGATGGACAGATGGTTCTTATGATTCCTCCAGTCTATTTGCTGTACCCATATAGCTATGTGCCTTGAAGATGGAGGGCATGATGAAATCATTCAGAATTGCTCATAGACAATGACACCAACGTCTAAAGAATGCATTCCCCACATTGCCCAGGAATTGCTGGAATTTCTGCTTCATGTGATTTATCTCTAATATTATGGCTTATTTTAAAAAATTCTTGTCTTGGCTGGGCGCAGTAGCTCACGGCTATAATCTCAACACTTTGGGAGACAGGAGGGTGGATTACCTGAGGTCAGGAGTTCAAACCAGCCAGGCCAACATGGCAAAACCCCATCTCTGCTAAAAATACAAAAAAAAGTTAGCCAGGCATGGTGGTGCATGCCTGTAATCCCAGCTACTCAGGAGGCTGAGGCAGGAGAACCTCTTGAACCCGGGAAGCGGAGGTTACAGTGAGCTGAGATCGTGCCACTGCACTCCAGCCTGGGCAACAAGAGAGAAACTCTGTCTCTAAATAAATAAATAAATAAATAAATAAATCTTTGTCTCATAGTCGGGATACAAAAGGAAGTCTTCCCGCTGCCTCCATCCTTGACCCTTCTTTCCTCTGCAAGTTTTCCAATGAAGAATTAAGAGAAAAAATCTTTTAGTTTCTTAAAGCATGTAAATGTAATGCTAAGATTAAAATGATGCCATGGAATCATAAACATATGAAAAGATGGTCAACTTTACTTGGAATCAGGAAAATATGTAAATTGAAATCACAAGGAGACTCCATTTTGTACTCATCAGATTGGCAAAACAAAACAAAACAAAACAAAAACCATGCTCATCATTTTGAATGTGGAGCCAAAAATAACTCCTATTCACTAAGGGTGGAATCAAACTGATAAGAACATTTCAGAGGGAAATTTGACACTAGCTAGTAAAACTGAAGATGCATTTACCCTAGAACCCAGCAGTTTCACTCCTAGATAAGTCCAGAGAAACTCTAATACATATGGAAAGAAGATGTGTTCAGGTATACTCACTGCAGCATGGTTTTTAAGAGCTAAAAAGCAACCCATGTACCTATCATCAAGGTATATGGGTTTATATTTATTTCTCTGGTTAAATAATTTGATACATACATACTTACAGTGGAATACTGTAGGACACAACAAAAAAAGGTTGCTAGACAGACATTGTTAAAGACAGATACTAGTGAGATATAATCTCAGAAACAATATGAAGTGGAAAGAATATTAAGCAAGTTGCAGAAGTATGCCATTGCTGGTAAGTTAAAAATCATGTAAAACAATACTCTCCTTTACTACAAATACTGTATTTATAATTAAAGTATAAAATTGTGTTTGTGAACAACCGTGAAATTCAGAGAAGTGGCTCCTTCTAGGGAAGGCAGTAAGGCAGACCAGAGCTCAATTTATATCTATAGTATTTTATTTTTTAGACCGAAGAGTGGGTATACAAATGTTTGTTTTTGAGACAGAGTCTCGCTCTGTTGTCCAGGCCAGAGTGCCATGGCGAGACCTCTGCTCGCTGCAACCTTCACCTCCCAGGTTCAAGTGATTCTCCCACCTCAGCCTCCTGAGTAGCTGGGATTATAGGTGAGCACAATTAAACCTGGCTAATTTTTGTATTTTCAGTGGAGACAGTGTTTCGCCATGTTGGCCAGGCTAGTCTTGAACTCCTGACTTCAGGTGATCTACCCACCTCAGCCTTCCAAAGTGTGGGGATTGCAGGCATGAGCCACTGTACCAGGCCTATTTTATTATTATCTATATTTTTTAGATATCTAAAATATTTTTTGGTTTAAGCAAAGCTAATTTTTAAATTAAAGATTTAATTAAAATCTTTTAAAATTAAAATGAAAGACTCCCAGTTCATCTCCCTTGACCATCAGTAGTTTTTTTTTTTTTTTTTTTTTTTGAGACAGAGTCTCCCTCCGTCACCAGGCACCAGGCTGGAGTGCAGTGGCGTGACCTCAGCTCACTGCAACCTCTGCCTCCCGGGTTCAAGCAATTCTCCTGCGTCAGCCTCCCGAGTAACTGGCACTACAGGTGCGCGCCACCACACCCAGCTAATTTTTTTGTATTTTTAGTAGAGACAGGGTTTCACCATGTTGGCCAGGGTGATCTCAACCTCTTGACCTCATGATCCACCCACCTCGGCATCCACCCACCTCGGCCTCCCAAAGTGCTGGAATTACAGGCATGAGCCACCGCGCCCGGCCAGTAAATAGTCTTGCTGAAAAGTAAAAGGAAGCTGTTTCCCATTGGTTATAGGTCCATCTGGAAAATTTCAGGTAGATGTGACATCTCCAAATAGGCTGTTCTCCAAACATCTACATCCCATGTGCACACGGTTATCACTGTTTTTGACCTTTTTTAAAACAAATTTGTGGATTTGTCGGGATCATATTTTGATACACTGGTGGAGATGCAAAATAGGGTCATAGTAATACAGGTTAGTGCAAAATAATGGCAAAAACCACAGTTGCTTTTGCACCAACCTAATAGAAACCAAACAGCAACTCTCTGGCTCATTCCCACGTAGCATATTGCTGGAGCCTTCCTTGCCTGTCCCTTCCTTGAGAGCTATTGGGATTTCTTGCAAGTACTAGAAAGTGACCACAGCCTGTCCTCCTTTTGATAGGGACATGGGACCAAACAGTCTCAAGTGTTTCTCCTTGCCACAGGGTGAGAGAATCTTCCTCTCTGCACCATCACTGCCTTGCCTCCATGAAGTCTTCCTTCCCTTCTGACTTTCATCCATATACAGCCATTGCTCTGTTCCTTCTGTGAATACCTCAGCCTGAGGTGGGAAAGTACCCACCCCTGGGAATTGCTTCACTTTTTTTCACTTGACAATGAAACCATGCGGACTTCTCTGGTGTCTTACCGTAATTCAGCTCTTTCATGTCCCGTGTACGCTTTATGATAGCTTCCTTTCCTCAAAATCTGGTCTGAGCTCAATCCAAGTGACATACACTGTGTTGGCCCTGAGGACCCTTCTCCTTGTTGTGTGGCCCTTGTCCTTGGCCCAGCCCATGAACCTGAACTCTCAGTTCAGTGACAGTGAACCGCTTCTCAGGTTGGCATGGTGCTTGCACTGGGGACTAAATTTGGGGGTGGCTCTCCTCTCTGCATCTGCTTGTTTATATATCATATCATTCACCTTAATGAAAAGTCAAAAATCACATGAAATTGGGACTTGTTTGAGCAAATCCTGGGAGCTTGGTTGCTGTAAGAACGTGTATTGTTGTCTCTGTCAGTCAAGCTCCAGGCAGGCAGCAGTTGGCACTCCCAAAAGGGTTTAACAGATAAGAGTTTAATGAGAAGGCTATTTACAGAGACGAGGGAGTAGAGAGATGTTGACGCACTTGAGAAGGAGCCACACCAGGAAGCTGTTAGCACTCCTCCACCTGAAGGGCTGAGAGCAAGGAGTGGTGTCATCAGAGCTCTCTCTGCTGGAGTTGAGCAGGAGGGACCACTTGGCAGGAGCTATAGACCCAGAGCGACACAGCCAGCCTCTGCCAGACTCATGGCTTAGCAGAAAGGGAATGGGGGAGTGAGCACTCCAAAATTTCAGAGGACTTGGCACCTCCCTGAGTTTCTTAATTTACCTAGTTCATTGCTCTTCCCTGACCAACCTGGCAGGCCTCAGTTCTTTGGCTTTCATTCATGTCCCATTAAAGTCAAATGCCAGGGCTGCCTTATAGTCCTGGCTATCTGCTTGGTTTCTTCTAGCTGGGGAATGTTCAGGAGGAAAGAAATCTCAAGAGGTCATCTATTGTAGCATTTCCCAAACTGCATTTGATAGAACACCAGGTTCTCACAATGGTCGTCCTAAAGAAACAAGTTCTGTGGCTAAAGTAATTTAAGCAGCCCTTTGCCATCTCCCCTACTTTTCCCCCAGAGAGCCACAATGCTCAAAGAAGTACTGTAGTAACAAACAAAAACCAAAAAAAAAAACACCCTGGTTTTACCATGTCTAAACTAGTGCTTCTCAATTTATTTAGATACATTAAAAAGGGACATTTCCCATGGTCTACCCCACAGAATGAGTGTTTTCAGGTTTGTGTCAGCATTTGTGTTTAGCTGTAGCCAAATGGAACAGAAACCTGGCTAGAGTTGTTCTGTCAACTGGGGTTCTTTATTCTTACACAACCAGTTCAGCAGACACACTTGAGAATTGGTAGCGTGGTTCGACAGTGCCATCAGGGACCCAGACTCCCTATCTCTCTCTTCTTCAGCTTTCTTTAGAATGGAACCTTTGTCTTTTTGTACTCATTGCCTCATGGTTACAATGTGGTTGTATCACCTCCATCGTCACATCTGCATTCCAGGCAGGAAGAAAGAAAGTGGCAAAGCACAAAAAGTGCATGCCAGCTTCTTCTGGTCTCTTTAACAAGCCTCTCTGAAAGTCCTGTCCGTACACATCAAAATTCTGTTAAATAAAGGTCCCAAACTGCAGTGGCGTCTGGGGGGAAGCTGAAGGGTTTTTTAACTGGGCATGTTGCTGCTGCAAACAAAAGCAGGGACCTAGTCATAGGAAGAAAGAAGAAGAGACCAGACATTAGGTGAGCAATGAGCATTGTGTGTCACATCAGCCAAACCTTTGTTTCTCTCTTCGGCAGGCTAATTCTAAAATCTTCCCAGGTAAAACAAAAACAAAACAGAAATCTTTGTAATCAATAGAAAAATATTCTAAGCAACAAGCCACTTGGTTTGGCAAAGTCTCTGTAGAAAATACTATTGGTACCCCGCCCAGATCCCCTGCTGCTGTGGGTGCTCCAGCTAAGGGTTTGCACCTGTGTGGATTGCCCTTGGGTTCTCCACCCAGAGGTACCTGGAAGCTACACCCACCTGCCCCACCCCAGCCCACCTCTTTCCTATATCCTGTGGCCAGTGACTCACTAGGAAAGGAGAAAAGCCCTGCTTCCTTGCCCCTAGGGGAGCAAATGTGTCTCGTGTCTCTGTTCAAGTCACCCATCAGGTTTCCTCACAGGATGAGGCTAAAGTTAGACCTCACTGGAAACCATGTTCTTTTCCAGATCCCTCCCATGCCTTTTCCCACTTCCCTCATTTTCTTTCTGATCCTCCCGAGAGCTGTTTCACCAGATCACACATACACCCATTCTGTCCTAGGCTCTGCTTCTAGGGAGCGCAGTCCACAATGTCCTGGGTTGAGCAGGCTGCTCTTTATTTCACACTAAACCCTTCACCTCGGCCCGGTTTGTGGTCACCGGTGGGCCTTGGCTTGGCCTCGGTGTGTGCAGGCAGCTCTTCATTCCGCCCTGATGATGACTGCGGGACCGCTCCTTGCCAAGTCCTGTCGGATGTGTTTGAGGAGGCCTCATTACAAGGCACTTCGCACAAGGAGTCGGGCATTGTCTCTTCTCAAGGCTGATATTCTTAGAAACTTTGATTTGCATTTGTAAGCCTGCAAACTGAAGGGTCGGTCTCTCTCTCTCTCTCTCTCTCTCTCTCTCTCTCTCTCTCTCTCTGTGTGTGTGTGTGTGTGTGTGTGTGTGTGTGAGATTTTCCATCTTGTGGCAATGGAGCTGGGTATTTATAGCTAGATCTTCAGGGCCATTCTCACGTGGCTAAAGAAAATGAAAACCTCATGTGGATGTTGTTTTGTTTTCTCTCTCTGCCTTTGCCATTGCAAGCACTCCAGTTCTTAAACCCTTATTGTTGTAACTAGAGCCACCCCGAGCATCACTGCAATGGGAGGGTTCTGTGCGTCGACTATTTCAGGACAAAGTGCCTGTTCTCCAGGCAGGCCACAGAGTAAAGGAGGGGACTTTCGGGGAGAGCTTGTGGGCAGCACTAAACGGCAACCCCACCCCGCATCCTCCTCTCTGGAACGTCTGCCTGGATTTACCCCATGGAATGTGGATTCCTTAAATCACCTCATGATCCCTCTGCATATATGAGCTCCTCTGAAAGAAAACTATTTTCTTTGTCCCTTGTTTTTCTGTATTCTGGTCTTTTATGTCTGTGTTTGGCCTTCTCTGTTAGACTGAGAACACCCTGGGGGCCGTGGTCTGTTTGCCCAGGTTACGAGAGCTCTTGGCAGGGGGTGTTGGGGGATTTGAGGAGGGTGGTAGGAACTCCGGCCCTGGCTTTCTCCTGGATGGCTTGAGAAGTCACAGAGCTCCCTAGATAGCAGGGTTGGATGGTTGCCTAATGGTTACTGGAAGCCAGTCTGCTTCCTGGCAGTTGAGGGAACTGAGAACCCAGGGCCCCTGTAGACCCTCTTTGATTTCATTCTGGTGACCTGGAACCCATACATTTACCCTTTGGACTTAAGCAGCTGAGGCTACAGAGGATTTGTAGCTGGGGCATAGGGCAGGGTGGCACAGCCCAAACCTGCCAGAACTAACAAAGAGCCTCAAAGAGCGTGTGACAGGGGGAATAAAAGCCTTGTTGCCATGGCCCTCAGGAGCTAGGTCTTCCCACTCCCTGGCCAGACCCACGAGACCTTCTGCAGTTAATTCAGGGCTATACTCCTACTCTTCAAATTCTCCAAATAATGTTTACCATTTATGGAGGGCCTAGTATGTGCCAAACGCTGGGCAAGGCCCTTGCACATTTCAACACATCTCATTCTATCAGCTTTGCAAAGTAGACATTATCCCATTTTATAGAAGAGGAAACTGAGGTTCTGGGAATTTAGTCAACTTGACTGAAGTTGCACATCTAGTTTGTGGTACAGAAGGGATTCTAAGTAAGGCGTGCCTGACCCCAGAACCCATGCTTTCTGTACTGTACCCCGTGGGTCCCAACCGTTTCACTTCATGATGAACTTGACAGTCAACTATACCTGAATTCTGCTTTGCTATAACTCTCTAGCTTCCACAAACACTCAGTATCCCCTGCCTCCCCACCTTGCCCCTGTCAGCCTTCTATTCAGCAGGTAGCTTTTGGAGTGCCAATTTAACTTGAACAATTTCATCCAGCATCTCAGTCCTGCTGCCCTCCCTCCTGCTGCAAACACACCCTCAACTCCCTTTTCCTGCCTGCCCCTGTCCTCCTCCAGCTCCTGTGAGTTCTAGAGGGTTTCCAAACCTAGGATAGAGCCAGCAATTCATTAGTCTTTGTCCTGTTTCCAAAAATCCCAAATATACAAGAATTCCTCATTGAAAAGCCAAGCATTCTTGGGGGAAAGTGTGTGTCACCAAGAGAGCACGATTCCTCACATTGGGAAATGGGATCGTAGTCCAGTCCAGGAAAATAAGTGTAGATTTCAGCGCCAAATGGAAGTGGATTGGCTCTCCCTGCCACCTCCCCTCCCCAGCCACCCACCCCTCACAAACCACAACCAGGGAGCTTGCCTTCCCAGTTCATCTGAGGGCACTAACTGGATGACATTTTCCTCTGGAGAGAGAAGGAAAGAAGAGGCAGATTGGGGTGTGTGTCTGTGTGTGTGTGTGTGTGTGTGTGTGTGTGTGTGTGTGTACACATACGTACACATAGTTCTCTTCACGTACAGGCCACTTTCTGTGCAATTTCTTTTGGCATGGAGCACTTACTGCATGAAGAGCCCTCTGGTGAGTTTTTGGGGTAGGGGTGGATCCCCCAAGAGTGAATCATAAGCAATGAGTTTGGCTGCTCTTCCATTAGGAGGAAGAATCTCCCCCCGACCTTGGGGCAGCTCAGCGTATCAGAAGGTCTAAGGTAAATGAATAGGAAATCTGCTTGAGAACATTTAGAGAGCAACCTCTTATGGCTGCATTATGCAAATTCATAGGCTAGGAACAGGACAGGCGCCAAGAGGAAGCACGTGAGCTGAGTGCGTGTGGAGTAGGTTATAATCAAGAAAAGCTTCGGGAGGATATGAAGTTTCTTTAAAAAAAAACAAAAACAAAAACTACTTTCCCTATTTTATTATAAAAGAAACGTGGAAGTATTAGACAAAATACGTAGAAGCAGAAAACAAAAATAAACTTAGCTTATGAGCGCATCACAGGGCACGGAAGAGGGACTTCGATCTTTCTGTTCCTCTGCCCCCTTCCCCCCAGCTTCCCACCTGGCCACAAACCACACTTGGAGAATCTGCCTTCCCAGTTCACCTAACATTTGACAACATTTAATATTTCCAGTCTTTTCTCTCCACATAGATTGTAAAAGCATGGTTGAGTACATATTGCATGCGCAGATGTTAGACAGTTTTGTATTGCGGTTTTATCTTCTGCTGAGTATGGCCAACTTTGTAAATGAGGAGATGAGTCTAGTGAGGTGTGGACGATGGTCATGGGCAGTGTTTGGCAGAGAGGAAACTGAGAACTGGGGAAAAGGGGCCCTAAAAGACCAGCCGGCACCCTGTGAGATGGAGGATCTTTTAAATCAAGCTCATTCAACCCGTAGCTCACTGGCTGCATGGGGCCCAGGATGGCTTTGAATGCGGCCCAACACAAATTCATAAAATTTCTTAAAACATTATGAGATATTTGCAAGGTTTTATTTTTTTAATTTAATTTTTTTAAAAAATTTTAAATCTCATTAGCTATCGTTAGTGTTAGTGTATTTTATGTGTGACCCAGGACAATTAATTATTCTTCCAGTGTGGCCCATGGAAACCAAAAGATTGAAGACCCTGTTTTAAATGATAGAAAATGAAGACAGTCTAAACCTCAACCTCGCGGCTCCTGTGTGGGCTGGGAGCAGTAACAAAGCCAGCCTCACCTTTGACCTTGGCTTGGTTTCCCTGGCCACAGATGGAGCTCTGATGCCATTGTCGGGGTTGGTGGTGGGTGGGCACTTCACATACAAGTGATTGTTATACCTCTGATATTCAGGTGGTGAGTTGCTCTGTTTTACAGATTTAGAAACTAAGGTTTAGAGCAGTTAAGGACCTGGAGTAAGATCCGTGTCACACAGCAGCAGAGCTGTGATTCAAACGTGCTCATCTTTCTCCTAACCACTGTCCTAGGCAGCTTCTAGTGCCATGGAAGAGAATGTCTCCTGATTCCTCACTTCTTGTTAGGACTTTCTGGATTGACTTACCAAAGAACAAGGGGGTATCCTCCCAGCAGTTTTAGGGAGGGGAGGTTGAGGAAGGGAACTCAGATGCCCGAGCCCTGCTATATGGATTATCATGGAGATTTGAGGAAATCTGTAACTTCATTGCCTGTTCTCACCATGTGGCTCTTCCTCCCGGAAGTCTTCCAGGTTGAATTCCACTGGATACTCATCCCTCTCCTCCCTCATTCTCTTCAGTATTAGCCTGATTCAATTCAGAGCCACTCAGTAATTGATATTGTGACCAGATGTCACCTGAGGAGCCCTGTCTTTGAGATTCAGAATAAATTAGCTGAATCTCACTGTGACAAGCAGAGGGCAGTGGTTCTCAAATTGTGGGACCTTAGACCAGCAGTATCAGCATCGCCTGTGAACTTATTAGAAATGCACATCCTTGGGCTGTGCCCAGGGCTCCTGGATGAAGCTCTAGGGGTGCAGCCCAGCGGTTTGTGTCCTGTCAAGCTCACGTGGTGATCCTGGCACACACTGAAGTCTGGGAACTGCTGGTCTAGAGATACCAAAATAAGTGGTGGTAGCTTATATTTTTTACGTCACCTCTGGCTCTGAGTTCCTACTTCCATTTAATTCAGTAAGATTATTAACTACCCCTAGGGGACGAGCAAGGTGGCCCAGAAATTAACAACATGGACTTTGGAGCCAGATTGCTGAGATTTCAATTCTGTCTCCAAGGCTCACTCATTGTATGGGGTGTCCCTGAGCAAGTGGCTTAAATTCCCTCTGCTGCAGACCTCTTATCCCTAATATGAAATAACAATGGTATTCCCCATAGGGCAGCTGTGAGCCTTGAATGAGACTGTGTCTGTTAAGTATTAAATGCTGAAACAGTAGTGCCTGGCACATAGTAAGCCCACAGGAAACATTAACTCTCACTGGTTTCATACAAACCATGACCTCTTCTGCACTGTGTTGATCCAGATGTGCCATTACCCCTGTACCCCTGGTATACACACATACAACCCATTTACACATGGATTCGCGAATGTGGTGAACTTTAAGGAGGTCTGGGAAGACCAAGGGTGTTGGTATTAAAACAATTCTGAATTGAATACTGGACAACCTTGTTCTAAAAGATTGCTTGGCCAAAGGTTATGTCATTTGGTCTCCTTCCTCTCTCCCTTGGTGCTCACCAGCCTCTCACTCAGACGGGTCCCCCTCTTTATTATGTTGAGTAGTTCAGCTGTCTTTACTCTCCAGCCCCACTCCTCAACTTTGCTCCTTGGTTCACTTTGCAAATCCAAACACCACTTCTGAAGAATGGACCTTCTACCCTGATTCTCATGCTGGATTCCTCCCTCACAAGGAGAAGAGAGTAGCATTGAAGATTTATTTTTCCTACTGACAAGAACTGTGCTACCTCTCAGGGTGCTTTAGTGATAGTTTCGGTTTCTCTCTATAGGTATATGAATCATACGTTGTATTTTTTTCCAATAGATACTTGAGAAAGTATTTGATCCAGGAGTCTGGGGCAGAGCCTAAGGCTGCACATTTCTCACACGTTCATGGGGGATGCTGATACTGCTGGTCTGAGGTCCCACAGTTTGACCACAGCGTATTTTTTCCAAAGGAGCATATTGCTCTATAAACGTTCCTTCTGCTCTTGTTCTAAACCTTCACACCCTCATAACTAGGGATTTAATCGCAGCCACAGGTTCTCAACCTTGATACTAGACCACATAGTTCTTGGTCGTGGGGAGGTATCCTTTGTATCATTGGAGGCTTATTAGCACCCCAGCCTCTACCCAGTAGATCACAGTGACATTCACTAGTTACGATAACCATAGAATGTCTCTAGACATTGTCAGATGTCTCTGGGGGTAGGCGGTGTCATGAGGAGCCACCCTCAGTTTTGAGAGCTGCTGGTCTGAGCTAAATACATCCCATAATAGTCCGAGTCCTTTATATCTTATTCTACCCCACACTTTATCTCTGTAGAGTATTTAAGTTCAGGGGCTTGGATTTATTCATTGAAAGGATATGGAGGAGTCCCAGTAGCCTCTGGGTCACCCTTGATTTCCAAAGAGAATGATCAGCACTTTGTGACTGCATTTTCTCCAAGGCTCCACGCTTAACCCATCTGCAGTGGAGCCAAGGACATCCAGGTCTGTGTCCAGTACCGTCTCTAGTCTGTTGACCCTCCCCATGTGGCGGGAAACCTCACAGGATCAGGGGAATGGCCTTTGGTTTTTGGCTTATAAATACTCATCATCATATTTCTCTTACTGAGAACATTTTTAAAATCATGTTTAACATTCTTGTTGCCGTAGTGGAAACTTTTGGTATTTGGAGGGCTTCCCATCCTAGGCTCAGGTCAGATTCCTCAGCAGAGCTCTGAACATTTTCTAGGGAAGTTTCAGCAGTGAGACCGTACCTTGGATGCATTTACACAACCGTGGTTGGATTCTGGGTTAAGATCCCAGGATCCCAAGATAGACAACAGAGAAGCTGTGCAGCTGGAGGAAGGGCCGTGTGTCTGGGAGTCTTTCTGGGAGACCAGGATCAAAATCCTTTTATGGTTCCATTACTTTTCTGGATTTCTCTCCTCACACCCTAATGTCTTTAAGATAAGCAGTGAGCGCTTCAGTCATTATAAGATTATGCTTAATAACACACAATCTCCAAATTTCAGTGACTTAAAACAACAAAGGTATATTTCTTACTCCTGCTACCTGCCTATAGTGGGTCCGCGGAGGGGCTCTGCTCGTTATAGTCCCTCAGGAACTGAGGCTGACAGAACAGGCCCATCTTCAGTGTTGACAGTTGCCGTTCTAAAGGAAAAGGGAGTCTCATCCTCACAATTGAAAGCTCTAGACCACTAATGATGCTTGTGTTTGTCAGGGTTCTACGGTGAAACAGAACCAGTAAGATCTCTCTCTACATTATCTGGATTTATTTTAAGGAACTGGATCCCATGATGTTGAGACTGGCAAGTCTAAAATCTGCAGGACAGGCCAGCAGGCTGGAAACCCAGAAAAGAGCTGTTGTTGCAGCTCAAGACTGAAGGCAGTCTAGGGGTAAAATTCCCTTCATTGGGGGACCTCAGTCACTTTCTGTGAAGGCCTCCATCTGATCAGATGAGGCCTACCCTCATTATGGAGGGGAATCTGCCTTACTCAGAGTCTACTGATTTAAGTGTTCATCTCATGTAAAAAAAAAAAAGAAGAAGAAAAATCTGGCTGGGCATGGTAGCTCATGCCTGTAATCCAGCACTTTTGGAGGCTGAAGCGGGCAGATCTCCTGAGGTCAGGGGTTTGAGACCCTCCTGGCCAACATGGTAAAACCCCATCTCTACTAAAAATACAAAAATTAGCTGGGTGTGGTAGCTGTAGTCTACATGCCTGTAGTCCCAGCTTACTTGGGAAGCTGAGGCAGGAGAATTGCTTGTACACAGAGGCTGCAGTGAGCCGAGATCATGCCACTATAATCCAGCCTGGGTGGGTGACAGAGCGAAACTCTGTCTCAAAAAGAAAAAAAAAATTCTTCACAGCAACCTCAATATTGGTGTTTGACCAAATACCTGGTCCCATGGCCAAGCTGACATATAAAATTAACTCTTAATTATGACACTCACCTTCTATTTTCAGCGAATGGACCAAAATTAGTCACACGGCCCCACCCAACACAGGTACCCAGGAAGTACAATCTGCTGTGTGCACTCGGGGGTGGGGACCAACAGTATTTGGCTACATATCAACAACTTAGCACAGCTATAAATTATTTTATCTGAGGATGAAAAAAAGTATTAATTTCCTGTACATTGATATGAATGCATTCTACTAACACAATGCAGAAACAGTGTTAGACTTAGATCCACCTGCTCGATTTGTTCATAGGGAAGGTCACGGAAGGAGGTGGGATGCAGCATGACCTCACCTCCAGGTTGACTAAATTTGAATACTGTTACTGAAAATCTTCCTCTGTTATTCTTCTGTACTGTTTTCTTTGTAACCTGTTTTCTGTGTGTGGTGTTGCATTTAAAACCTATTTGTGTGTTGTGTAATCGAAGAATGCCTTGCAATTAATTCGGCCTTTGTGACATCCTTTTATAGTATAAACTCTTTAGGTTGCTTTATTCTTGCTTGGATCAGATTGATCGGAAAGGGCTCAGGAGCCAGCGGCCACTCTGTGTTTTTTGCTGCTCAGTCACTCTGTATTTCTGACAGGTCCATCCCGAGTTTGCTGTCTCATTTCTCTGTCTAGATTGGGGCTGAGCAATGTGATTTCTAAGGTTCCTTCTGGCTCTGACATTCTCCGTGCCTTTGGTCTACACCCTCTCTCAGTGACCCCACTGCCCGGGGGTACAGCCCAGGGAATGTGTAACAGGGTTTTCCTCCACAAAACTGGCAGAATTGTTCTGGGTTCTAATCTGAAGATGTGGCCCCTCATCAGTGCTCTGCTGATTTTGCATGGGGCTAGCTCACGGAGAACATGGGCTACACCCCAGCTGGTGAGCGTCACCATCATCATCTCTCTGCCCTCTGCTGCTCTGCTTGGCTGGAGGGAAGCGGAGGGCAAGAGGATGTTGGGCTGGGGCACTGGGGGGCCTGTGGTAGGGGACGAGGGTAGAAACAGTCTGGTCCAGTTGAAAATGGGCTTGGGGAGCTTGGCCAATCCTTCAGGGCCATCTGGGCAAACCTAATCTCCAAAGGGCAGAGTCACAAGAACCTTAAACGCTACTTACCTCCTCCAGTACTAACATTGGCCACTTCTAATGCCCATTCATTGTTGTGAAGTTCAAATGAGATGACTCATGAGGAAGTGCCTGGAATACTAAACATACTGTCAAACAGTAATAAGAATTACTATCATTTGCCTGACTCTGCAAAATTTTAGTGCTAGTGCTGGGGACAGAAAAGTGAAAAACAGAGGCTCAATTAATTAGCATGCAATGTGACGGCACCTTTAACAACACACTGTGGATGGTGTCTTAGCTCAGGCTGCTCTTACAAAATACCATAGGTTGGGTGACTTACACAGCAAACACTTGTTTCTCACAGTCCTGGAGGCTGGGAAGTCGAGATCCAGGCACCGGCAGAGTTAATGTCTGGTGGTTCAGAGACACAGCCTTCTCACTGTGTCCTCATATGGCAGACGGGATGAGACAGCTCTCTGGGGTCTCTTTCATAAAGGCATGAACTCTGTTGGAGGGAACTCCACCCTCATGACCTAATCATCTCCCAAAGGCCCCGCCTACAACAGAGCATCAGATAGGGAATTCTGCTTCAACCTGTGAATTTTTGAGAGGACACACACATTCAGTCCATAGGAATGGGCAAAGCTTGTAGGAGCGCAGAGGAGGGAGCAGTCCACTCTGCTCGTGGGGATAGAAGCCTCTATGGCAGCACCGACCGTTTAACCTGGTCTGGAAAGATGGCAAAGAATTCACAGGCGGAGGGAATGGGCATCCTAGCCTAAGCGAAGGGTAGCGTGCTGGAGAGGTTTATGGAATCCTCTGGTAATCTGGCCTGATGGCTGGGTGGGGTGGGAGGGACCACGTGGGGGAAGCTACAGAGGGAGCTGGTGATCAAATTAGGAAAGGTCTTGGATAATATATGAGGAGCCTGGACTTCACGAATTCTTCAATTACCAGGTTTAAAAAACTTTTAATTTCAGTTTTGGCTGAAAGAAGACGCTATTGCTTTAATTTTATTTAAAACCTTCCTGTGGATCTATAATAGGCAAAACTTAACTCAAATAGATTTAATCATAGCCTTGCTGCACTGTCCTGTTAATTTTGCTACTCTCCTTCCTCTTAGAACTTCCATGTAGAATACATTTATCTTCCTGCTCTAGTCTTGTCTTGGTTGAAATATTGGAGTGAGAGAAGGTGGAATCTTTTTTTGTTTTTCTCGATACAGAATAACTGCCTATTTTAGAATGTGAAAAATACAGGAAACCATAAAGATGAAAAAATAAATTTACCCCCCAGACAAGGTTGGTGGAAGATGACTGGCTGAGCTCCAGTAGAATCAGTTTTGTTCAAATCCTAACTTTCCCTCATATTACCTGTAAGACTTGGCAATTTACTATCTCCAGGGCTTAGTTTCCTCCTCTGTAAAACAGGAATAATGCTCAGAATACCTACTTCCCGAAGTTCTTATGGGGACTAAATCAGTTTCTTCATGCAAAGCACTTAAGATAGTGCTGTGTATATAGTAAATAATTAATATTTCTCATGGGTTATCGCAACGCCCTCTGGGGGAGTTCAGCCCTACAGTTGGAGCTACAGGAGGGTATCTTCCCCTGGGGAAGGGTCTTTCTGCCTCCATGTTTCATATCAGGAAGCGGAGAAGCTTGTCATACCCCAGGATGAGGCTTGTGTCAAGTCACGGACTGGTGTTTCTTTAGAGTCTTTCCCTAGAGATTGCTACCTCATTCTTGCTCCTTCCTCTCTAGCATTTCCACCCTTGTTGGGCTTTTGGGGCAGGCTGTCCCTTTAAGAAACACAGCCACACATTCTGCTACTGACAGCGGCACTGCCTCCCTTGCTGGACTGTGGCTGAGACCCTCCTGGGCTGGATTTTAGTACTGAAGCCTCCAGAGGAGGGGTTGCTGCTTCAGATCAAGCACACCCCACCCCAGGAATCCATGCCCACAGAAGGACTCCCTGTGCGCAGCCCCCTGCTATGGCCCTGGGCTCCCGATGCCCAGCTCTGGGACATCAGAAGATAATTCTTGAGGACTGAGCTCAGGATCCCTAAAAAGAAAGTTGGAAAATAGCTGGATAAACTTGGTAAGTGAAAGAAAGCTGCATTACATCCTCTTCCCTGGATTGTGGATTGCAGACTTTGGGTTGAATTCTGGTGACTCTTGCCAATAGTATCTGATGGGCACATGTAAGAAGGAGGAGACAGAGGTGGGGCTGGGATCCCCAGTGGGTAGCAAGTGTTAAACTTGGGGGATAGGCACCCCGCTTCTCCCAGTGGCTGTCAGTCTTGAGGCAAGGAGCTGGGGGTTGACATCTGAACATAGCTGGATCCTGGCCCAAGGAGTGAAGATCTGGGAGGGGCAGATGTCAGATTTCTCCCTCATTTGGGAAAAACAAAGTGTGGTCAGTGAGCGCTGTTTGTGAAGATGCCAGAGACCAATGACATTTGCAGCCTGAGGGTGAAATGAGTGACCCTGTGAGTCTGTCTCAGGCAGGAGACTCGGACCAATTCTTCTTCCTCCAAGGACCAGGGGACACACCAGGCCTGGGTGCAAAGAGGTCTGCGTTGTCTCCTTGGATTGAGGCAGCTGTCCATGAGCAGCAGCGGACAGTGTGGTAGTGGGAGGAGGCAGGTCTGCCCAGGGCAGGGAAGAATGGAGGGCCTGTTATTGCTGAAGCCTGGGAACGCTGCCTGGGGGGAGGCCCACGCTCCCCAGAGCTGGAGTGAGAAAGAATGGGAGGAGAGGTCTATGCAGCAGGGGGATGGGCTCAGACAGCACCCCCATCCTCTGCAGAGCAAATGCCCCTCTACCCCATTTCCTGTGGCATGGACACAGGTGAGCTTCCTGGCCTTGAATGTCCAGGTACAGTTTGGAGGGCTGGGGTCTGTGACAAAGAAGTGGCCTCCCATGGAGGAGGAGGTAGGAAATGCTAGAAGCCTCAGCCACTGGCACTCATCCGAGGCCAGGGTTTCCAAATCAGAGACGCTTTCTGCTAAATTATGCTTCAACAGATGTTTTCTATGTTCCTACTTGTGCCAGGCTTTGTGCTGGGGATTTACCAAAACATAACATGGCATGATGGAATTGGGAAGGTGTGCAGAGCTGGAAAGATATTTTGGATGTGAGATTAAAGCCATTTTTGAAAAGTAACAATAAGTTACCCTTTATTCTGTACCTTGAAGGCACCAATCACTCTGCCAAAGGCTTTGCATCTCATTTAATTCTTGCAGTAGTTTGTTGACTCATGTCTAATTTTGTAGATTTCACAGATGAAGAAACTAAGGCTCAGATATTAAGGACTTTGCCTTAAAGATGCAGGGCTAGTGAATTCCAAAGCCAGGATTAACCTCTTAATTCATCCAGCCATTCATTTGTGTGCTCAGCAAAGTTGAATTGCTGCCCTGCTGTGCGCCAGCCATTGTGGAGGGTGCTCAGGACACAGCTGGGACAGGGAAGTGTCCAGGGCAGCCTAACTCCATAGTTTGGGTCCTCACCTCCTGCCAGAGCCCTTCACACTGGGCCCCAGAGACCCCTGGGAACATGGTGTGAATGTTTTCTCCAAGGTCTGAGACTTTGCTTGAGAATGTGCTTTTCTTCGAGAAATGTTTCTTTGTTTTCATTTTAATATTAATACTCTAAAAATTGGAGGCATTTATTCTGAATCATCTGAATGACCACCATAAAACCTACTATTGGCATGCGATTTTAGTCCCCAAGTTTGTGGTTCTGTGCAAGTTGGCACCGAGTGGTTTCCTAAAATGATAGTTTTTAACTTTTAATGCTTTGTTTCTTAAACTGGGCTCTACATTGTATGCTTCAGAGGCCCAAAGATGAAGGACGCCTGCACTGCATTCTACTGTAAGAAGGGAGAGGTGCAGTTTGGGTGTCCCAAGAGGAAATGGTTCCACATCCCCCTCTCCTGGGGGGTGAAGAAAACGGGGGGGTTAGGTTGAGGCAAAGCAGCTTGGGGGTTCCAAATCTAACCTCCTGGTCTCCAAGCTCAGGATGGACCTTGGCCAGAGACTCAGAGAGGAACAGGCAAGTCAGGAAGAAGGAAGGCCCCTGAGTTCGGATTGAGGTGCTCTGCTCTGACATGGCATCTCTGACTTCCAGCAAACTTGCTCCGTTCTGGGCCTTTGCAGATGGGACGACTTGTGCCGGGAAGTGGGAGTGCAGGGCCTCCCTGGAACACTGTGTGACTTTCTCCCAAAGAGGGATGTTTTCTGGTCATTCAGAACCTCTGACCTCTCCTGAGGCCCAGCTGTTAGGTGAGAAGGCCATCGCATGATCCCTGGTGTAGGAAACTGTGCATCTGGCTTGGGCCCTACCACCCTGGGGGAATCCAGGGCGGTATCATGCAGGCCTGGTGTCTTGGCCTTTAGATGGGGTTAGGCAATCAGCATTCTGTCTGGATCAGATGTCCTGCCAGTCCAGGAGGCTGGAGGCAGGAGGCTCAGGCCTCAAAAAAGCCCCTGCCTTTCTGTCCTCTTCCATCTCCTTTCTCTCCTCCCCCTGCTGGGGTTTTGGCATCATCCCTGCTTTTGCATGATGCTCCATTGTCTCTCCACTCTCTGTTTACCATCTCTCAGCTGGGTTCTGGGTGGTCATTCTGGTCATCTTTTCTCCAGACTCCACTCTACCCTTTTCTGTCTTCTACATTAGGAGTCAGTGAACATTATCTGCGAAGGTCTTGATTGTAAATCTTTCAGCTCTGGGGGCCTTCTGTGCCACACATTAGTAATTTGTTTCCTAATTTTATCTCCTTAAGAGCAGGAGTCAGTAGAACGTGGCTGTCTCTACTGCCTTCTCCACCCCCAGCTCCATGCCTGCTGGGCAGTAGGCACTCAGGAAGTATTGCTGACATAAATCCCAGTGACCTCTCCCCATCCCCCTAGAGCCTGTGCCCCCGCATGAGGCTTTTTGGGGTCTAGCTGTGCCATTTTGGGAAATCAGGATCTGGTCACCTGTTGGTTTCTGTAGCATCCTGTAGCTAAATCCATCTCTGGCTCTGTAACCTGAGCCTGCCCCAGGCCCTGTGCTGCAGGATCGAGTGTCCCTGTTTGTTTTGACATCCCATGTGGGGCATTAGAGATCCAGATTTCAAAGCAAGAATTTTTTCTAGCAGCCATTGAAGGCCAGGCCCCTGCCAGCTCCTGGGCTCCCTTGTTAGCATTTTCAGTTAATTAAAAAAACAAACCCCATATCCCTGACAGAGGTGGTTCTGCCGATTCAGGACAGAGGGGTTTGCATCAGCATGCAGGAGAGGCTGGCCAGCTCCTGCAGGCAGGACAAGCTGAGGGAGGCGGATGTGTGAGCTGGAGAAGACCCACTGGTGCCTTCCCAGCAAGAGCAGGTGCCACGGAAGTCGCGTGATTGGGAAGCCAGCTCCAGGCAGGGTCCAGAGCACAGAGTTTCTGTTCCTCTTCCCTCCTCCAGCGTGTATTTATCATGGGTGAGGGCCATGGGGAGAGGACAGCTGGGTGAGAATAACAGGCGGGACACAAAGACGTTTTTGGGACTTGCCAGTCTTTTTCTCCAGAGCCAGGTTGTCCCAACTGTTTAGATCCTGGAGAAGAGTGATGAGAGGTGACCTGGGGTGGCTTCAGGGGTGCCCAGGTCGTTGACCTGCCAGCCGCCAAGAGGGAGCCCGATCAGAGAGGCTGCTTAGCCATGCAGGCCCTGGGTATGAATTTAAAAAGGGTCTTTTCTTTGTTAGGTCGGGTGCGGTGGCTCACACCTGTAATCTCAGCAATCTGAGAGGTTGAGGCTTGAAGGTCACTTGAGGTCAGGAATTAGAGACCAGCCTGGCCAACATGATGAAACCACTTCTCTACTAAAAATACAAAAATTAGCCAGGCGTGGTGGTGCACACCTGCAGTCTCAGCTACTCAGGAGGCTAAGGCAGGAGAATTGTTTGAACCTGGGAGGTGGAGGTTGCAGCGAGCTGAGATGGAGCCACTGCAATCCAGCCTGGGTGACAGAGCGAGACTCTGTTTCAGAAAGAAAAAAAAGGCTGGGGATGGGAGGCGGTGGTCTTTGTTCCTTGAGAGAAACGTAGTTAAGCATACTCCTGTAGAAGTAGCCCAGTTCTGCCAGTGTGTCTGTGTGGCTGGGGGCACCTGAGCCTGGCTGTGCATTCACACACAAACGCACCCTCTCACCTGATCACACACACTCTGTGGTACCAGGAAGAAGATATGCCTTCCCTCCACTCCTGCCATGGCTGCGATTGGGCACGTGGGAATTAGGGTCTGGGAGTGGAGGGAGCAGAAGTGGGACTGGCCTGTACTGAATGTCCAGCCTGTGTACTCTCTCCCAGATGTGCAAGCCCTGCAGGTGGGGTGGGCTCATACATCTCCTTGGATCTGGGATTCTCTTGCCATTCACAGCTGGCACCCTACATGTAGTGGTCCTGGTGCCTCTTGGGTAGAATGGAATAAGAGAGAGACCCAGTCCTGCTCTGCCATGGCTAAATGGCCCAGCACACAGTTTGGACCAATTCCAGCACACAGTCTTGGTTTTGTGAACCTCTAATTTCTAATGGGAAATGGGGATGAGGTTCACATTTTATGTGTCCCCATGGTATAGGGTATTGGCAAATATGAGATAAGACATATTTAATGCCTGGTGCAGTGAACCTGGCCTCCTTCCCCATCGGACATGTGTTTCGGTCCAGCTTCTGCCTGGTGGCTTGGGACATGGCTGCCTTAAAAGATAGTGGTGAGAAATAATAAACACACGGCTAGGGTCTGCTCAGCTGAGGAGAGGAGTCCTGGGGAAGAAGCGATTGTACGGCCTGCTCCTGGTCTCTGGTATAACTAGTTCAAATAATTACCAGTTAGTAGCAGATATTTTTAAAATTTTTATTGTCTTATCCTCCTTACCTGCTGGAACTCTCGGGGCTCCCTGCCTTGAGTAATTTGTCATTCACAGCACAAGACCCCAGCGAGGGGCTGGGGCCATTCTAGGAAAGCAAGTCTCTTAAAAGGCGACAACTCTGTGGTGTTCTAAAGCTGGCGAGAAGCCACTTGGGGTTTTAGGGGACTCTTGACTCTTTCTCTCTCTCTTTCATTTCCAGTGGAATCCTCAGGTAATCAGTTGTGCAGTTGATATGACCAATAGCTCCCCTTTCCTGGAGAACATATCCAATTTGCCTCCCGATCCTCCTGAAATTCTCAAATCCCTGCACACCAGGCTGGTTTGTTTGCTTTTCTCCTTTTGCCGATGATTTTTCTTCATGTTAGGACTGTTTGCACACAAAAATTAAGAAAAATGTACATAAAAAATCAGATGTGAAATGTGAAAAAGCGTACTCATGGTAGGCAAATAATAATAATCAGTATGCATAGTCTCAGGTTTCTGTAACTTCAGCTTGGCAAATTCAAATCTCTTGGAATGACTGTCAGGAGAATCTTCCCGTTTTAAAGAGAAGTTTCTAAGTACTCTCCAGGCTTCAAAGAGAAAATCCAAGGTGAAGAAATCAGGAGAAGTTGGGAATTAGTTTCTGGAGTATTAGGGAATATTAAAAGAGAAAGGCTGTATAGCTTGGATCCTAGCCGGACTCACAATATTTAGGAGAAATATTCATGAATGAATCTTGGCTAAGAGTTTTGGAATTTTGAATTTTTGTTACTGTGTTGCATTTTTGTAGCTGTTGTTTCCACTTCAGTAGAAACTCAGGGGAAACCAGGAAGCAAAGGAGGATTTGCCTGCAACTATTCTATAGCGAGAAAGGAGTTCTGTGCTGTGAATTCGAGAATTGGGTTCTAGACATGGCTGTGGCATGAGTTTGCTATGGGTCCTGAGGCAAGTGACTGGCTTCTTGGGCCTTAGCTTTCTTGCCTGTAAAAGGGTCTTGAAATGATAGTCACCTCCATTCTCAACATCTTGTGCATCCCAGCAGCTGTATGAGAGGCCTTCTGCAAATCATGTCAGAGAAAGGAGTTGAGTCCTTTCACACACAGGTGGGGAATGTGATATCCCAATAGGGGAAGGCACAGCTATCCAGGAGCTGAAGGGGGTAGTCTTTTTCAGAGTCTGATTATTGGGTCTGGGTTTGTGGAATGGTGTTTGGTCACCCCAGGGAATGGTGGCTGTCACTCATGCCTTGGCTCTGTATGTGGGGGCTCATGGAGGTGCCCCTGGGCCTGGTAGGATAGTGGGGAGCCTGGGCTTCAGAAACAGTGGCTGGAGGATTCTCCCTGACTCTTTTTCTTGGGGTCCCCATGTTTGGATTACTTTGCAGGGTCTGTCTTTGTGTGACGTGTGATACCCCTTGACTTCCTCTATCTGAGTATGGATTCTCTTAAAGGACCAAAGCAGAATTTGGAAAATACCAAACCCAGTTTCAGAATTCAAGGGGGATTGTCCCTTCATGTCTGAGCCCTGGACTGCTTCTCAGGTCATCTCCCTGCCAGCTATCTAAGTTCTGTCTGCCCTGCCACCCACATTTCTGAATCTTGCCCTCCCTGCTACCTGGGGAATGCCTAGCTATCCTTCAAGACTCAGTCAAAAAATCACCACACCTGTAAAGTCTCTCTAACCCCTCCTCCTCGCCACCAATGTCAGATAGGGGGGGTTCCTCCTCACCTCTGCTCCCACAGGCCTGTCCCTGATGAAGCGCTGAGCACCATATTTGAAAACTACTCTTCTGTCTGATTGTCACTAGACTATTATCTTCTAGAATGCGAAGCTCTGACTGGTTCAGTTTTGCATTTCTAGTATGTCTTAGTCCATTTGTGCCAATATATCATGCACTGGGTACTTTATAAATAATAAAAACACATTTCTCATGGTTCTGGACTTTAGGAAGTACAAGATCTAGGTGCCAGCAGAGCTGGTGTCTGGTGAGGGCTGCCCGTTGCTCCTAAGGCGGTGTTTTGCTGTTTCTTAATGAAACTGTAAAGAGCATAGGTTCTCCTTGTATGTTTGCTATTAATTCATGCAGCCAATATTTAACAAGGACCTACTATGTGTTAGCCCCTGCCACTAGAATTATGGATGGTTTGCATGTCTGTGTTCCTTCCCTTCCTCCGGAGGGGAAGAATGCTGTTTCCTTACATGACAGAAGGAATGGAAGGGCTTAAGGGCCTAAGCTAATTCCCTCCAGCCTTTTTATAAGGCACTAATCCATTCATGAACATGGAACCATCATGACTCGATCACTTCCCAAAAGGCCCCACCTTTAATATTGTTACAACAAAGATTAAGTTTCAACATATGCATTTTGGAGGGAATACAGGCATGCAAACTATAGCATGGTTCCAGTGGCAGAGGCTAACACATCATAGGTCCTTGTTAAAAAATGACTGCATGAATAAATAGCAGAAATGCAAGGAGAATTTATGCTCTCTTCAGTTTTTCTTTGAGAAGAAAGCAAGAATGGTTACTGTTTGGATAATTTACGTAGGGACCAGCTTCATGGGATGGTGTTTAAACAGATGCATCCAATTGGCGTCTCTTCCTTGTATACTTTTGTAGATGACAGTGGCCTGGGGAGTGGGCTGCATGTTCCACACAGGGTATGTGGATGGGTCTGCACGTGCACCTATGACTGGTTATGGATAGTAAGCACAGTGTGATCTTGTTTTTCTGTAAATACTAAGCCACAAACATTGGCAGTGACTTTCTGGCCATTATCTTCAGTGGTGTGTGATTCTTGCAGCTTTTCCCAGGGTGTACCAAAGAAGTGTGGCTGTGGTGACCATGGATAGGGAGGCTGGCAGCACTCAGGGTGATGGGCAGAGTGCCACAGTTGGTTCGCTCTAAAGATGACCATGATGGAGGCTGAGTGATACCTTGTTTGGCACCAGTTAGAGAGTGTATAGCCTATGAAGGTTCTTACACTTACCAAGAGAAAATTGGGCAATAGGAATGTATGTGAATATCTGTGGGATAAGAAAAAAGCAGCATGTCCTTGGGTTAGTAGCGATCTTACTTTCAGGGGTTTGTTTATGCATTGGCACACTCAGACATTTCTACTCAACGCCTGCCGTATATGCCTGTTCCCGTTCTAGGGGTGCCGACTGAACCTGGTCTCTGCCCTTAGAGGGCTTCGTTTCTGGTAAAAGTGCTTGAAGATAGAGAGGATCGGAGCTGACACTGGTGTTCCCCCGAGAGCCATTCTGAGCCGGTCCCTTGGTGGGAAATATTTCCCCATTCATTAGCTCCTCTATGCTCCCCAAAGTTGTTGAAGAGCAGCACCTTGGTATCACCCTTCTAGATTTCTCATGCTGCTCCCTCCTTTCCCATGCTGAGCTGGAGACCCTTCACCTGTGCTCGTCATTCCCTGTACGTCTCCACCAAGATGCTCCTGCTCCCATCCTGGCCTGCTCACCAGTTATACCGTCTTTCCAACTGGGAGCTTTTTGATGATCAAGTCTGTGTTTTATGCCACATCCTGTAGTGCACAGTGTCTGGGCCAGAGCGGGGGTTTGTAGACAGTTGTGGAGTGGATGATCATGGGCAAATGCTGGACTGCATTTATTTCCTTTTCAGCATTCACACTGAAGCCTGTGTCTATCTATTTTCATCTCTTTCTGTGTCAGTCATGGAGAGGAATGACTATCAGGGAAGTTGCTGAGAAGCTGGGGCATTGTGAGAAATCTGGGAAGTTGCAGGCTGGAGTCACTGGGCTCCGATGAGTCCTCTGTGACTGCCATTCTACACGCTCTCTCCCACAGTCTGGGAGGCAGGTGGGCTTCAGGGCTGACAGAGTCGGGGTTTGAGTCCAGACTGTGCTTGTGCTCCTCATGAGTAGGGACAAGCAATGCTGACAGACCTAGCCCTGCAGCCCTCCAGCTCAGGCAGTGCAGCTGGGCCAGCAGGAGAGCGGGCCGCCTGGGAATAGCTGGGAAGCAAGTACAGGCCTTGGGCCCACCTCCCCCAAGGCCAGGATGTGGCGTGGGACCTAGGCCTGCAGAGGTTCCCACTGCTCAGCTCCTGCACTCCCAAATGCTCCAGGCCCAGGCAGCATCGTCAGCAGGAGGGGGTGGCGAGGGGCCCCGCTGCCTGGGTCAAGACTGCATCAGGACCAGGGCAGCTGTGCAGGCACACACCTCTAACATTTAGCCTCCACCTGGATAGCTGCCAGTGGCCCTGTAGTCCGGCCTCGCTTTGCATGGGAGAGGAGAGCCAGGGATTAACCATTTCAGGCCCTTCCTCTGTCAGGCAGAGGCTGGTCCTCTCAGGTCAACCATGTACCAAGGACTGGAGTGGAACTATTTGCAAATGTTGCCTCATTTAATCTTTACATCACTGTGAGGGTGTGGGCATCATCTCTTTTTTTCAGATGAGTAAACTAAGGCATGTGGAGAATTATGTAACTTGCCTGTAAGTCTATATGGTTAGTAAGTTAAATTTCATAAATTCCTTCTTTATTACAAGGGCCTATTATGCACCAGGTAGTAATTCTAGTCACTGTGAATACAGCAATGATTGATGAACAAAAATGCTCCATGGAATTTACATTATTGTGGGAGGTATAATGAATACATGGGAGGTATAGTCTCTCATATGGTGAAAAGTCTATGTGGAAAATGAAGGGAAGGGAGATGGGGGGTGCTGGGAGTGGGGCTGCTATTTCAGATACCCTTGAAAGACCTCACTGAGAGGGTGTGACTTATTCACACTTAGTGCTGAATAGGTGCCTGGTGCTACCCTAATCACTAATCATTTGTACATGACCCACGAATTAATCCCCACAATCTTTGAGGCAGATTACTATTAGTATTCTCATTTTCACATGGGGAAACTGAGGCACAGGGCGATTAAGTAGCTTGCCAAAGATGACACAGCAGATGAGAAGCGGCTCTGGGACTCTGGGATTCGCACCCAGGAAGTCTAACTCCTGAGTTCTGGCTCTTAACCTCTGTGTGTTACTGCCAAGGCCACAAAGATAGTAAATGAGTGAGAAGATCAAGAGGCTTGTAAGACCTCACCTGAACAGTCCAGGTCTGTGGCCTAGGAGGCAGGCACACTGAGGGCCAGGTGCACTGGGGAGGCAGGTGTACCTAGAGGACAGGTGCAATGGGGAGGTGGGTGTACTGAGAGGGCAGGTGCATTGTGGGGACTGGAGCACTGCGGGGGCAGGTGCACTGGGGAGGCAGGTATATTAGTGGGACAGGTATACTGGGGGCAGGTGCACTGGAGGGACAGGTACACTAGAGGGCAGGTGCACTGATGCTCACTCTTCTTCAGCTCCCTTGGTGAGGAAAAGGTAGAGGGGCTGACAGGTCACTGACAGTTAAACCTGGGTGAAGGCAGGGCTGGCCTAGTTTGTGTCAAATAAGAAGCAGATGAACTCCCTGGTGAGGGGGTCCCAAAGGCTGCTCTTCTTCCCTTTCCTCCCATGCCAGCCAGCCTCCCTGAGCCCTCCGAGGACCCAGATCTGAAATAAAAATGGGACTAGATTTTGCTCTTGTCCTCCTCTTCGCTTCCCTTTGTCTATCTGGAAATAACCCACTTTAGTGGTAGTGATGATGATGATGATGACATAATAGCAGCTCGCATTTATTGAAGACTTACTTAACTGGGCAGTGAAAATGAATACATGGCGCTCAGCTATGCAGGAAAAGGAATTGATTCCGATAATTGATAACTTGCAATGAAAACTTAGTGTGAAAAATAAAGGTACTTTAGTCACTGATTTAGGAGAGTTGCTTTGGAGCAAGGTCCCATCAAGTGGAAATTCAAACTTCCTGTGAGAGTGGCTCCCGGTGCCCCTCCCCCATGTGAACTGGCTTTCTGGGGAAGCTCCAGCATTTTCAAGGTGACCAGGGAAGGGCCTGAGGCTGCAGATCTCCTTGGAGCTGTGCCTTGCTCTCTGCTGCTTGGGCCTCTGTGCTGAACTCCCTTGAAGGGGCCAGGTCTGATCCGGTCCCCAGGGCCTTTGAGGGTAGACTTGGCACCCATCGCGGAAGCTTAGGGCTTCCCCTGGTCCCTGGCTTTTCCAGGACATCCACCCATTCCTGGAGGGCCCAAGTGTCCAGTGGCTGCTCTGGGATGTGCAGGTTCTAAATGGGTGGGCCCGAAGACAGCCCCCAGGTAATTTCCTCAGCTGTTGCCAGTCCTGTTTGCTCAGAGCTGGGCTTAGGCAGGGTTTCCCAAAGAGCATGACCTTTCCCCAGCCCTGCACCCTGTTGTGAAATTCTCCAAGTCATTGAGTTGTTTCTAGTGATACCACAAACCACCACCCCCCTCTGGAGGTGGAGAAGGGAGTGGAATCCTGGGCATATACTTTCTTTTCCTCCTAGTACTGGAAAAGTTTTCTTTTCCTTTCTTTCTTCCTTTTTTTTTTTTTTTTTTTGATAGAGTCTCGCTCTGTCACCCAGGTTGGAATGCACTGGAATGCAGTAGTGGGATCTCGGCCCACTGCAGTCTCTGCCTCCTAGGTTCAAGTGATTCTCCTGTCTCAGCCTTCCAAGCAGCTGAGATTACAAGTGTGTGCTACCACATCTGGCTAATTTTTTTTTTTTTTTTTTGCATTTTTATTAGAGACAGAGTTTCACCATGTTGGCCAGGCTGGTCTCAAACTCCTGATCTCAAGTGATCCACCTTCCTTGGCCCCTCAAAGTTCTGGGATTACAGGTTCGAGCCACCATGCTGACCTAGAAAGGTTTTCTATTGCCCTGCCCTGTCTACAAGGAACATCATTATCTTGTATCAACCATTCCTCCCTCTATGCACCATTTTGTTCTGGAAGCTATCAGTCTTCTTTTCCCAGGGAAAACAAGGTCCTGGCTTAGCTCTGGTATTAGAAGTGTACATGAAAAGAAAGAAGAGGAAAAAAGAACTAAACACTGGCATTTTCCAGAGGCAAATAGGTTGGGAAATACTTTAAATATTTTCCTTGTGAAATCCTCTGTATCTGACAAGCAGCACTACTCCCAAATTTTCACTCAGTTCTCACCACTACCTTGTGGATTAGGTGCCATCATGGTCTCTTCAGACGAATGAGGTAAGGCTTAGAGAAGTCAAGCAACTTTCCCAAAGTCTTGCAGCTTGTTAGTGCAGAGCCAAGTTTAGAACCTAAAAATTCTGGATTCTTGACCCCATCGTATTCCTGACACTTTTGCTGCTTCTCAGAAACAAGTCTTGCGGTGATGGCCCTTTAGCGCTCAGTGACGTGTGATGTAACTCCCTGAATAATGTGCAACATCCCCCAGAGAAATGGGCATGGGTTTCAGTTGGCTCAGCCAGGGGAAAATGGAAGGGCATACCTCTTGCATTGTCTTAGAGTATTTCATTTCGGATTAGAGAGGGGCTTGTTGGGTTTCAGATTCTTCTATTTGTATGCATGTGAATACCTACATTCTTTTTTCACTCATTTGGACCGTGATTTTTCACTAACTGTTCGCGTGACTGCACTGGAGAAAAAGTGTGATGTGGACATCCTTCAACTCCACTCTGCTTCCCTAGTGAAAGGGGCCTTTGATTTGCAGCTGTAGCTCCTGTTTGCTGAGCCTGGTACAACCCTGACTCTCAGTCCTCAAGTTGGCCAAAGCCCTGCCCTTTTCTGTCTGCTGGTAGCTGTTGAGGATCATGTGCGACATTTGAAAACTCAGCTCTGGCTTTGGTTGCACTGGGGTTGAAAGGCCAAGGGGGTATCTGGGCACAACCTAAAAATAGTCAGAAGGAAATAAACTCTCGCTTTATGTTTTAAGCTTTTATTACATCATCAGCATCATGCTATTGGTGTTATAATATCAACTCTCAATAAAAGGAAGGAGAAAATTCAGCCATAATCACACCACATACACTTGGATTCCCATTTCCAAAAGCTCCAGTGCCCTGGGTATTCTGAGATGAAGGGCAGGGAAAGGAAGGGACCAAAATCAATGAAAGTGATTAAGGTGACCTGAAGTGGCAGGAGCCAAGCCAATGCACAGGCTCAGTCTCAGACTCACTTTCTCTTAAGACTGAGCTCTGGTGCTGTCTCCTCCAGGAAGCCTTCCCTGGTGTCCTCCTTGTCAACAGGCAGCTGTATTAGGTGCCTCTCTCCACCCACACCACAGTGCCTTACTTTGGTCACTGTGTGCTTCCTGCATTGTATTATGACTATCTGTTTATGTCATGACTCTCCCACTGGACTGTCGGCTCCAGGTGCTCAGGAATGTATTTTGTTCATCTCTTTATCTTCCAGTGCCTGGCACATCCAAGCAGGGCAATAAATGCTGGTTAACATGGTCATTAAGCTAAGATGCTGGACATAGGCGTCCAGGCAGTGACTAGAGATGATATGCATTGAGGTGCAGACAAATTCCTAAAGTCTGCTGGGTGGAGAACAGCATGGAGTCATGAAGTGTGTTATCTGTGTCTGATACAGTATGTTTTCTTTTATGTATTTTCTGTGTGCAAGAGAGAAGGAAGATCTGACTGTGTCTCACCAGGGGCTGGGAGATATGTTCTCCTGTTAGAAGAAACTTGAGGAACATGAAATGGGGCTCCATTTTTTCCTTATGACAATGTAAGCCCCCAACTCTGTCTATGGGGGAGATCCCATAAGCACTGAGACCAGAGCAAAAGGCCTCAGCCTATTTCCATATAAATGATGAAGAAAGTAACTAGAAATATAACTATAGTAGTTATTAGTTATTCATATGTGATCTTAGTGATTCATAGGTGATCTTAATTCCTTTACTAATGCCTCTCAGGTCGGAAGTGTGAACCTGGGGTGACATTGTGAAATGAATGACACAGGCCAGATGCTCTAAGCCCTTTGTCACGCCCGCGTAAGGGCTGCTGGAGGGCACATTGGCCATGTGGCAGCGCCAGCACTGGGAAAGCGCCCGCTGTTTAACCAGCTAGGGAAGGAGATGTCCAAAATGGCCGAGACATCTCCTTCCCCAGAGGAGTTAGGAGAAAACTCCGCTTCTCCAAGCTCTTGTGGTAAGGCCTGGCGGCTGTCAGGTAGACCCGCAGGCATCCAGGGGCTTAACTGTCCCTATGTGATGCTGTGCTCCAGTGGTCACGCTCCCTGTCCGCTCTCATGCTCTGCTTCTGCACCTGGTTCCTTTTGTCTCAGAAAAGATCATCAGTAATAGTAATGCAAATCTTAATGTTTTTGTTCTTTCTTGATAAGTATGGAAAAGGTGCTGATGCATTATGCTCCTTACCTTACCTCGGGTGCCAGAAATTCCTGAGCCCCTACCTGAATGACACGTGATGTACTTGACCCTATCACTGCCACCCCCTATCTACCCTGCCCCTAGTCTCTGACCACCAAGACCACGCCCTACCTACCCTGCCCCCAGATTTGCAGCTCAATAAAAGTGAGAGTGTCCTGGTATTCCGGGCCACTGCTGGTCTCCGCAATTTGGGTAGCAGTGGACTCCTGGGCCCAAACTCACTTTTCTCTGTCTCTATATCTTATATCTTTTATTTCTACAATTTCTCATCTCGGCACCAGCTGGAAGCAGCTCACAGAACCCTGTAGGGCTAGACCCTACAACTCTGGACTCCAGATCTAGTGCTCTCTTCTTTAGCCTGCAGGAGGGCAAGGACTGTGTCCTTTTTCATATTGGTGCCAGGTCGCAGAGTTGGTGCTCAGAGAATATTTGTGGAATGAATGGATGAATGAATGAACAAACACGTGGAGGAAGGATCTCTGGGAGATTCATCAGGAAGGCTTGAGGGGATATGCATTGAGCATAACTATGAAAGAGGCAGGGGCATGGGTGGCGGAGATGCAGAGAGGACTCTGTGGTTGAGTGGTTGGAAGAAGGCTGTGGATTCCCCTCTTGGCTTGGATACCTCTGATGAGATGGCCAGGCTGATGCTGACTTGGAAGGGCCCTGACCTGGGAGAAGGGGAGGCTGTGGGACTGAGGAAAATCATACAAAGACACAGGCCCAGAGAGAGGGCTTCCCCCTTATATGTTGCCTCCTTTCCTCCCGAACTTGGAGTTGGAGACATTGCTAGGATTCCTTGAGTCCCTAGGGCAGGGTTGGGGATGGGGTGATGGCGGGGTGGTGGAGGGGAGTTCTAACAAATGAGTCTGGACACAGGCATGTGGAGTGTGGCCCAGAGAGAAGGGGAGTGAGGGAAAACATGGATTGCAATCTTTGAGAGAAGGAAGTTCTATTTTGGGTGACTTCAAAATCCAGCCCCTCTGCTGGCCAGATTCGCAGCAGACCTCCCCTCTGAACAAGATTCCCTCATCCTCCCTTCTGTGTGCTGACTTCTGCTCCACGTCTGACTCATGTTCCTGTGTCCTTTAAGACTTAGTTCATTCGCACTTTGGTGTTCTATCTCTTGGTATTCTTTCCGGCATCCCAAACCTCCCCCAAGCCTTCTTAAAGAAGGCATCCCTAAATAACAGCAGCAAAAATGACACCTACAATTTATCCACATTTCCGCTATGGGCCATGCACCACCCCAGCTGCCTCATGTGTCCTCCTTCAACTCACAAGGAAAACGTTAGGTCATTATGACTGTGATCTCTAGTTGACAAATGAAGACAGTGGGCGTTAACTCCTAGACTGAGCCCCAGAGAGGTCAAGTAAACCAGGCAAGGTCATATTGTTAGTTGGTGGCAAAGTAATACCTACAACCCAGGTATGCCCCACTCCAAAGCCCCATGGTCATCTCTTATAGCTACAGAACCGTCTCTAAGTCAGAAACTCCAGAGTGGGGCCCAGCAATCTGCATTTTAACATGCTCTCCGGGAAATGCTGATGCATGATGAAGCTCGCGAATGGCTGGTTTAGCTGATCTGGCT
Source organism: Saimiri boliviensis (assembly GCF_048565385.1). Classification (NCBI taxonomy): domain Eukaryota; kingdom Metazoa; phylum Chordata; class Mammalia; order Primates; family Cebidae; genus Saimiri; species Saimiri boliviensis. Next base: position 104,336,672 of record NC_133452.1, read on the forward strand.
CCAACCTGGCTGCAAAGCTCCAAGTCCACCCTAAATTGGGAGCAAGCCCATTTGTTACCTGCCATTATTCATCCTTACTATTCTATTTACTAGCTCTGGACATTGGGCAAGATTCTCAAGTTTCCTGAGGACTTTTTTCCGTGGTTGTAAAGTAGGAACAATTCCATCCCTTCTAGAGGCAATGCCTTGGTTTCTGGTTTCCAAGAGACGATCATCTGTGATTGTCAATATTCAGCACCTTAGCATCACCTGGGAAACTTTTACAAAATATTAATGCCCACTCCTTCCCTTCCCAGACTAAGTCAACATCTCTGGGAGTAGTGGGCCTGGGGCATGAGTACATGTACGTGTGGGTGAAGAACCCTGCTGCCCACTCTCAGGCTTCTCCCTCCTCATGACTTTCTCAAGGGAAGAACCAAGGCGTCTCCAACTGGGGACTCTGGGAAAAGTTATGAGCTGGGTCTGCCAACTGCCTTCCCTGCCTCTCTTGGGTCTGCCACCTGCAGGATGGGTGCAACTGGCTGGCTCTTGGCAGTGAGGTCAGGAGCCTGCTCCTATGGGGAGGTCCATGGTCCCCGTCCTATGCCAGGGATTGGATGTGTGAATTGGCCTCATTCATGAGTGGAATATTAGGAAATGCATTTGGCCAGTGAAGCTATATCCTCCCAACAGCTCTATCAGAAACATAGCTGCTGTTTTGACCTCTATCAGAAGCTTCATGTGTCTATTTCTCAATTGGTCCTGAACTCGAGCATGAAGGGGAAACTTTTATGTATGGCCCCTACGAAACCCCAGTGCCATATATTTTATGGAGTTACTGCTGAATTTAATGAGATCGCATATTCAAGCCAGTTAGTTAGTTGGTGGTCAGTAAATATTTGCTGCACCAGAATCAAAACAGGCCCCCTCTAATCAGTCCTATGCTCTCCCTGTGGGATGGACCCCCCCCAGCCTCCAGCCACCTCTACCACCAGCCCACGCCTGACAGATAATTCCCTAATCACAACTTCACTTAAGTCAGTCCACGTGGAGGCCTTCTGGTAGGGATCTGCAGAAGATTGGCAGGTGAGAGAGAAGCACGGGGATTTTGAGTGAGGCTTGTCTGGATTCTAGGCAGTATTGCCAGCAGCTAACAGTCTGACCTCACCTGGTTTACTCAGCCTCTCTGGGGCCCAGTGTCTTCATTTGTCAACTTCAGATCACAGTAATAATGACCTCACGTTTTTCTTGTGAGTTGAAGGAGGACACACAGGCACCCAGGGAGGTGCATGGCCCATAGAAGAAATGTGGATAAATTGTAGCTGTGGATTATGATTGCTATTATTATTGAAGATGGATCTACCTTTTCAAATGAATTTGCAGGTGATGCTGATGCTGCTGGCCCAGGGACAAATTTTAAGATAACCAGTGCTCAAGGAAAACAAAATGCAGGTGAGCTCTGACTTTAGGGAATTCTAGGGAGAGTTGGCTGGTTGGTCAAGGCCTTGCCTGACCTGGATGCAGTCCAGTGTTTGGTAAACTTGCCTACAAATTAGTGTTACCTGGAGAGATTTTACAAGTGCCAGAGCCCAGGAGAGCGACCAGTCATCCCAGTTTTCCTGGGACTGAGAAGGTTCCTATGATATGGGACTGACTTTTTTTTTTTTTTTTTTTTTTTTTTTGAGATGGAGTCTTGCTTTGTCACTCAGGCCAGAGTGCAGTGGTGTGATCTCGGCTCACTGCAACCTCTATCTCCCGGGTTCAAGTGATTCTCCTGACTCAGCCTCCCGAATAGCTGGGATTACAGGCACACACTACCACACTTGGCTAATTTTTACATTTTTAGTAGAGATCGGGTTTCACTATGTTGGCCAGGCTGGTGTCGAACTCCTGACCTCAAGTGATCTGCCCACCTTGGCCTCCCAAAGTGCTAGGATTACAAGCATGAGCCACCATGCCTGGCCGGGACTTTGACTTTTAAAACTAGAGCAGTCTTGGGCAAACCATGATGAGCTGCTCACCCTAGTGGCTCCCCTTCTCCCTCCTCCCACAGAGATTGTTTTAATTGGTTCAGGTTGGGTCCAGGCATCGGGTATTTTTAAAAAATGCCCCATGATTCTATTTTGCAGCCAGGCAGGAAAACCTGAGGGATCTATTCATAACTTTGAATAAAAAGTATGAATTATTAAAAAGGTTTGTAAAAATTCTGGTGAAAAAAGAGGAAAGAGAAATGGCAGTAAATTAAACTGCCTCCATCCAAATCACCAGGGGAACTTGTTAAAATGCAGATTCCTAGGTCTTCCCCCCAGATCTGCCTTAGAAACTCTGAGGGCAGGCCCTGGAATCTGCATCTTTCATAAGTGCAGTAGGTGGACTCGAAAGCTGGATTTGGTTTGAGATGTCCTGTTGAAAGCGAAAAAACAGGAGCTAAATGGAGAGAAGAGAACTGGGCAATCCAGGATATTGTTCAAGCAGGTAGCCTGTTGAGTGGTTCTGACCTGAGAACCAAGCTGAGGACCTGAAGCCAAAAGGGGGAGAGAGGTGTGCAAATGGAGTCCAGAAGAAAGGGGTCAGCCTTAGCTTGGGCTGGAGGTCAGCCACGTTGTCAGGAAAGGACAGTGCCTGAGAGAAATGGTTCCAAGCTTAGAGCAGGTGCAGGCTTACAGAGCAAATGTGAGGTGGGTCCACCACACTGCCAGCTAATTGCAGGAGGCTCTGCACGGCCAGCCTCCCAGATGCCAGTGAGGGAAGCCCAGTGTTCACACAGGTGAGCACAGTCTTGGTGCAGGAAGCATCTCTAAGTAAAACCGAGTGAGTATGAAGACTGAGTAATCTATAAAATAGAGAACTGTGTGTGGGTGTGGGAGTGTGTGTGTGTGTTCGGGGAGAAGAATGGGAGTTTAAGACAGCTGGGTCATGGCTGGGCGCAGTGGCTCACACTCATAATCCCAGCACTTTGGGAGACTGAAGCAGACAGACCACTGGAGGCCAGGAGTTTGATACCAGCCTGGGTGACATGGCGATATCCTGCCTCTACAAAAAAATCCAAAAATTAGCCAGGTATGGTGATGCATGCCTATAGTCCCAGCTGCTTGGGAGGCTGAGGCAGGAGGATTGCTTGAGCCCGGGAGGTGGAGGTTGCAGTGAGCCAAGATCGCACCACAGCGCTCCAGCCTGGGCAATAGAGTCAGACCCCATCTCAAAAAAAAAAAAAAAAAAAAAAAAAAAAATAGCTACGTCAGAAGCTGCCTCTAATCCTGGCTCAGTCAGTTTTGTGCTTGTGACCTTGGGAAGGTTGCTTCACTTCACTGAACACTGGTTTCCTTATCCTTAAAATCCAGATGCTAATACCCACGTTTAAGAGTTTCTTGTGAGAATTAAGTGAGATAGTTCATATAAAATGCCTGCCATATAACAGTATTTAAGATAAAGGAAGAGTTAAAGATGCTTCTCTTTGAAGTTCAGGGTGGTCCGAAGGGGGAAGGAAAGGAGAGAAATCGGTTGTGGAGGAAGTTGGTGGCACTAGCATGATAAGCACATCTGAATAGAAATGTAGATCGTTGGAAATGTGGAGCTGGAGATGCGGAAAAGAATTTTGGAGTGACCATTGCTGAATTAGTCTGACGTAAGGGGATGGAGGGAGTTTTGGAGGGGAGAAGATAAGGGAGAAGGCCAGATATCCAGGATCTGCACCTTGGCAAAGCCCTGGTCTATCTACTATGTGCCAGGCTCTGTCCTGGACACCACGGTTCCTGTTACGCTGTAGGACACTGTCCCTGACCTAACAAGATCACAGCCCAGGGAGAGTGACTGTAATTCAGGAAACAATAGATCTGTCTGATGTTTGATTATGGGAGAAACACAGGATGCTAACTAAGGAGAAGGAAGGAAGGCAGGGAAGGCTTCCAGCAGGAAGTGAGGCTTGCCAGGTGTTCCGGCTGAGGGGCTCCAGGGGGAGGGGCTCCAGGGGGAGGGGCTCCAGGGGGAGGGGCTCCAGGGGGAGGGGCTCCAGGGGGAGGGGCTCTGGGAGGTAGGGGTCCCACGGGGAGGGTTCCATGGGGAGGAGCTCCAGGGGCAGGGTTCCAGGGGGAGGGGGCTCTGGGTGGTAGGGGTTCCAGGGGAGGGTTCCATGGTGAGAAGCTCCAGGGGAAGGGCTCCAGACGGAGAGGCTCTGGGTGGTAGGGGTCCCAGGTGGAGGGTTCCACGGGGAGGAGCTCCAGGGACAGGGTTCCCGGGGGAGAGGCTCTGGGAGGAGGGGCTTCAGGGGGAGGGATCCCGGCGGGAGGGAACTCTTTGGGGCAGGGTTGAGGAAGGGCTCCAGGGGGAGGCCGTCCAGGGGCAGGATTCCAGAGAGGGGCTCCTGGGGGGTGGGGCTCCAGGGATAGAGCCTCTACCTGGAGGGATTCCTGGGAGGGGAGGGGCTCCAACCTGAGTGGCTCCAGCTGAATCAAAGGGGCTAGAGAGATTGTGGAGTTCTTGGGGCAGGTGGATCAGATTTCACATTGTTCACAACTTGAGGGAGAATTGAGAAAAGGTCTCTGAAGGGGTGACTGGATAGAAAGAGGCAGCACACAGCAAAGTGCACTTTCCAGGATGAAGTGGGTAAGTGGCTTCAACACTGGGCACTCAGGAGGGGAATTCCTTCAGTGGCAATAATCGAGGCAGAGCTTGCAGGGATGTCCGGGTTCAAAGGCAATTTAGAAATGGGGAGTCGATTCAAGGACTGTTCTCATGGCTTGGGGATTGGCCTGTGTGCTTAGAGGAAATCTTAGCTTCTGTAGCCTGAAGTCCTGGAGCTAGAGTCTCATTTCCTTTACAGAAAGCATCCCTCAAAACACACAGAGGAAAAATATCTCATACCTTTTACATGTAAGATGCCTTTTGTTGACAGTGAGCAGGGGGAAATTAAAAACAGAAAAGAGACAAACAAATGAAAACATCCTGCATTTATCTGAGAATTCCAAGATCTGACTGAACCATGCAGTTTTATAAAGAAGCATTCCTTTCCTGCTTGCTGAGGCTCACTTGAGACACCTATTGAGGGTGTCTGGCCATGGCCTGGATTCCTTCATGGATTGAAGGATCTGAGTCATTGGGTTGGCCATGAAGTTTCATTCCTGGCATGTTAACCACTTTCTCCACTCTGCCTCTGCCCACACACTGCCCCGAGATGTCATTCATTCAGGAAAAGCTCACGGAGGACTGAGGAACTGCTGCAGACATGCCACTGTGCCAGGAGCTATTCTTGTGGGCTCAGAGTCTAGATGGGGGAGAAGTTCATTGGTATAAAAAACATAAACATGGCCAGGTGCGGTGGCTCACGCGTGTAATCCTAACACTTTTTGGGAGGCAGAGGCAGGCAGATCGCTTGAGGTCAGGAGTTCAAGACCAGCCTGGCCAACATGGTGAAACCCTGTCTCTATTAAAAATACAAAAACGTTTGCTGGGTGTGATGGTGCATTCCTGTAATCCCAGCTACTCTGGAGTCTGAGGCAGGAGAATAACTTGAATCTGGGAGGCGGAGGTTGCAGTGAGCCGAGATTGTGTCATTGCCTTGCAACCTGGGGGACAGAGGAAGACTCCATCTCAAAAAATAAATAAGTAAAAATAAAAAACATAAATGAATACAAAATTCCAAATAACATAAAGTAGCCACGAATATACAGTGAAGTGTTCTTTAAATAGCAGATAAAAAGCGCGTTATTTAGGAGAATTCAGGTAGATTGAAGTGGTAAGGAAGGCTGCTTGGGGAAGTTGGGATCTGCAGTGGGGATGGATAGGAGAAGACGGGGAAGAAGCAGGGGAGGTGGGTGTGAGATTGGGGTGCGGGATAATGCTGAAAACCCACATGCAGAACGAGCCAGTCTATTCTTCACTATGTTTCAAAGCTAAAATAGTCTACTTTTATTATTTATTTAATTTCAGAAGGATGTACAAGCTTCATGTATGCTTAATGTCCTGTCATCACATTGATGATATGTCTTATAATTGATAGGGTCAAGAATTCAAGAAATATAGCAATGCATTTTTAAAAAACGTATTTTAATTAATTGACAGATAACACTGTAGCAATTCATTTAATCCTTTAGCTCTTATCAAGTTCCTGCTGTGTGTATGGAAAGTGCCCTGTGGTGGCAGTTAGAGATAAAAATGTCCCTGCCCTTTAGGAATTTCAGTCCCTTGAGCAATGGTGCATTTAAGGAGGAGTGAGTGGGTCAACATGGCTGGAAACCAGGGAGCATGGAGTGGAGGAGTAGGGTGTGATGGGGAAGAAAGATCAGGGTGAAGGGTAGCCCAGAAGTTACTGAAATATAGATGAGGGCCACTTGAGCAGGAAGCCACGCCGGATTAAAGTAACTTGTCTCTGTTCAGTCCTGACCATTCAGAGACTCTGGGTAACATTTTTGGAAACACACAGGGAGTAGCCAGCCGGGCCACTCTTCCTGGGAAAGATTGCCCGTGCTGGCTGCCGGAGAAGATGGGCAGGGCCAGCTGCATGATTTGCGGGGCCCAGCACAAAATGAAAATGTGGAACTCCTTGTTCAAAAATTAGTAAAAGTCTCAAGACTGCAACAGCAGAGCTTTAAGCGCAGGGCTTCTGAGTATGCCCAGTTCGAACGCCCAAGATGCCGAGGACAGGACAGCCTGGATCTTTCCGTGACTGAGCGTGTGGTGAGACGCTGGGGCCAATTGCTGTACGTGACTAGGGATGGGGTTTCGTTATGCAAACACTGAGCTCTTTCCTGTGTGCTGGGATGGGGAGATGGGGAAGAGATGGGATGTGCATCACAGAAGGTGCTGTGGCTGGGGGGGTGCCTGTGGTGTACAGAGATGCTGCCATTTACAAGCTGTACTCTGCTTGCAGTGGGAAGGCTGTATCTGAATGTTGGAATACATCAGACTGAGGGCACATGTTTTTTTTTTTTTGGCGGAGTTTCGCTCGTTACCCAGGCTGGAGTGCAATGGCGCGATCTTGGCTTACCGCAACCTCTGCCTCCTGGGTTCAGGCAATTCTCCTGCCTCAGCCTCCTGAGTAGCTGGGATTACAGGCATGTGCCACCATGCCCAGCTACTTTTTTTTGTATTTTTAGTAGAGACGGGGTTTCACCATATTGACCAGGATGGTCTCGATCTCTTGACCTCGTGATCCACCCTCCTCGGCCTCCCAAAGTGCTGGGATTACAGGCTTGAGCCACCACGCCCGGCCGACGAGGGCACATGTTTTATCAACTTTACTGACTTGGGCAAGTTACTGATCTTCTCTGAGCCTTAATTTCCCTATGTGTAAAAATGGAGATCATATTACCACTTTGCAGGATGTTGAGATACTTAAATGATAGGTATAAAAGTTTGAGCTTAGTCTAGCTTTTAGTAAATACTAGTATTCTCTTTTCTAGAAATACGCAAAATATTTATGTTTTAAAGTGTGGAGCATGGAATAGTTTGGGATACATTATTGTCAGTAACTTGCTTTTTCTATCTCAGGCTCAGTGGGGATGCAGCTAAAACCTACCACCCTGATTTCAAATAGCAGAGGCAGGGGGTTGGGAGGAGGTATGCCCTATTGTAATATACACCCAAGGGAAACCCAGTTACATCTGCTGGACACACCCACTCACCCACCCACACCCACACACACACCCCTGGAGCTAAATTGAAGCTGGGGTGGAATGTAATAGTGTATTATAGGAAGAGCCCTAGTTTGGGCATTGTCTCCTGGTTTTGAACCTCAGGATCCTTATTGGTTGAACATTCTGACCACTCTGGGTTGTTGTGAGATTAAGTGAAATGCATATGTGGATACTCAGTCTCCAGTCTGTGGTGGATGTAAGCATTCTTTGAATGGGTCTCTGCTCCCAGGCCACAGTGCGGTTCATGGGAAAAAGAGGAAAAGACATTGCATTTCCTAAATATTATGATTGGGCAACTCCTTTCTAAACAAAGAGTGGGCTGATTAGAAATTGGCATGGGGGCTGATTTTCAGTAATCTTACTATTTGTTCTGCTCATATGCTTTGGGGAGTTGCCTGGGTCGTCTTTCTACTTAGACTTGGAAGTGGGTACATGAATGTCTATTTTTGCTTTTTGGAGACGAACACACATATATGCACACCACACATTCACATGTACATCACCTACGTCCCCACACACATACATATATCATACACATACCACACATATATACCATGCACACATGCCACATGTGCACAAAACCCATGTACACACACCACACACACCACACATATACACCACACACATACATATACCACACATGCACATACACCATCTACACACACACCCCACACATAAACATACCACACTACACACATATCACACATAGACACCACACATAGACACCACACGTACACAAACCCCATCTATACACACATCACACATATGCCATGTGTATACACCACGCACACATCGTGCATATAACACATGCACAAACCCCATCTACACACACATCACACATATACCATGTGTATACACCACACACCACAATCACACACATGCCGCATGTGCACAAACCCCATCTACATATCACATATATACCACGCATATACACCATACTTAGGGACAACACACACCATGTAAACATCACACACATACCACACATCATACATGCACACACACCACCTAAATATACCCTGCCACACATACACATGTACACACACTACACACATACTACCCATATAAACCATACCACACATATACCACACACACAAACCCCATCTGTACACTCAGCACACACGGAGTGCACACACACAACCTACACATACCACACACACCACACATATACCCCACATGCACATCACATACACCACACCACATGTACACAAACCCCATCTACACACATTCTGCACATCACATCACACATACACATATACACACACCACATATGTATATATATGTTACACACACACCCATATCCCACCCCCACAAATGCCACACATATACCACATATGCACACCACACATACACATGCCACACACCACATACACACATGTACACACACCACAAATGCACATACACATACACCACTTACACCCCACACATATGCGCCACCTGTACACACACTGCACACAACACATACACCACACCACAGCACAAACACAAAGATACCAAGCATACGCATACACACATACTACACATACCACCTACACACACACCACACATGCACATACTTGACCTATGCACACCACACACACATACATACAATATCATACCACACATACACACACCACACATGCGCATATACCACCTCCACACAAACCAACATACATGTACTCCATGTACACACATACCACACATACATGCCACACATGCCACACACACCATACATATACACACACCAGATACACACCACGCCTAAACATGCACACACCACACCACACATATGCACACCATGCACATACAATACAGACACCACACCACATACTCCATCTACATACACACCAACACACTACACAAACATACCACAAATATACAAACACATGACACCACACATACACACAGCACAGATGTATACCACCTGTGTATAAACCACATCTACACACACACACCGTGAATGAATATATACCACCTACACAGCACACATACACATGTGCCACCCCCACACACACACCATACATACATACCCTGCCTACATGCAAACCACATACAGAAACACATCACCCATGTATCACATACATACATCACACCACACATATATATATACACCACATATGCACATATGCCACCTATACACACCACACATACACATACCCCACCTACACACATGCCACACACATAGTACACATACATATCACACACACATACACCATACCACACATATACCACATACACCACCTGAAAACACACACCACACACCACACACCACTTATACATGCATGCACACACCACACACACCACACGTATACATACCATTACCTCACATACATATACACACACCATACATGCACATACACCAACTTCACACATGCCACATATACACAAACTCCACCTACACACACACTACACATACCACACATATATACATCACACCGCACATACACATACCACAAATACCACACATATCCACACCACACTACACATACACATATATACACACCACACCAGACATACACATATCCACACACCACATATACACATATACACACACCACACATACATACCCCACCTACATACACCCCCCCACACCACACATATCACACATATATGTACCATACCACATACAGATATACATATACCATACATGCACACACACCAAGTACACATACTACCTACACATACATAAACATACACCATACCGTATACACACAGAAGTACATACCACACATATACATATACCCCCACACATACACACCACACACACATACCACTCTCCACCTCTTCACCCATGGAGTCGAAGATGTGACTTCCTGTCTTCCTCTCTGTCTCCTCTCATCTTTAGCGAGTATCTCTTGTACTTGCTTGTCCAGTGCACAAGGACTCAGGGTCCCTCCTAGACCCCACTCAACACATCCCTCCTGATGCTTTGTCCTGCAAACTCCGTTTCACGGCTCCCATTACTAGTCCTCTTTGCCATCTTGTCTGCCTCTAAGAAATTTCTGGAGTGTGACCTAGGCTGTGAGTACCCTGTTCTTACCCACCCAGGGGCCTTAGGCTGCTGTCAATTCAGCTGAACCCAGGAATGCAGAATCACTCTGGAAGCATCATCCAGAGAGCTGTTTGCAGGGTGGCTGGGAAAGAGGGAAATGAGAGAGGTTGGCACTGGTCTCAGCTCGTGATCATGTGGGGCTGGTCTGGAGCCTGGTGTTTGGGAATGAAACAAATGCATCCAAGGCATTTGAGAAAAAGGTGGTGAGAATCAGTCACAGGATGGGGCATTAGGGATTGAAGACAAACGACAAAAGGGACTCTGAGCTTGGGAGACTAGAGCTCTGTGAGGGCAGGAGCTGTGTCTGATGAGTTTACCTGCACGTGCCCAGCCCCAAGAGCAGTGCCGGGCATTGAGTAGGTGCTAAAAATCAATGGTGTTTGGATGAAAGAATGAGCAAATGAGTGAATGATGAACTAAAGGGAGCTCATAGGATAGGATTCCATTCAAACAGCATCATTTAACACCTCATGCACTGTCTGACACAGATCCTAGTGACGGGAAGAAGACACTCTTAGACAATGCACAGTTTGACTGGCTCATTTATACCGAAGGCCCAAGGTACTTACGCTGTCTTGCCCCGGGTCATTCAGGTAGGCTAGTAGAGCAGCGTTGGGACACAAACCTGGATCTCCTTGTTCTTAGCCTAGGGTTCTTCTTTTAAGAACAACATTTTTTATTTTCCTGAGAAAAATAATAAATGCTCATAGTAGGAAAATTGGAAAAATTAAGAAAATCACCCCAAGCCCTAGCAACTCAAAGATAATTAGTTCAAGCTTTCATACCGGTGTGCATTTCTCTCTCTCTAACTGACCTGTATTAACCCATCTTGTGTTTTACTATTTCAGGTGTTTTCAGTCTCTTATAGTATCAATAACCCTGGGTTGGATTTCTGTTCTTGATCTTTGGTAGCATCTCTGAGTAGTCCCAGTGCTCATTCCACTCTGCGATGCCCCCTCTAACCCGTGTTTATGAGCAGAGGGCTCAGGGTGGACTAGAATTCCCATGGGGATGCGGTTGTACAGATATTCCTCCAACATTCGGACTTCCTTTATCATAACCATGTCCACATTTTATTATATTGATTTGTCTCCCTTTTCAACCAGACTGAACTCATGCTTCTTATATATTTTTACAGCTCTTAGCATGGTACTTAGGGGCCCAACAAATATTTGTTTGAAAGAATGAATGAAGTAGTGAAAATGTACGCACAAAATTTAGGAGGAGGTAAGGCGTCACCCTGGATCTGTGTTTTTAACCACGTTTGCCTTCCAGGGGCCAGCTCAGCTCCCATCCCACCCCCCAGTTCCTGCCCCATCCCAATCTGCCCTCCCTGAGGAGATGGACCCTGCCTGTGGGTCCCGAGGCAGGAGCAGAGCCTTTCTGGTAGAAAGGCAGGAAGGGAACCTTGTTCTGGAGAAGGTGCAGCCCTGGGGGCTAGGTGGGACCATGTGCACAGGCCCTGCTAGATTTCTAGGGTGAGCTTGGCCTGACAGAACCTTGATGTCCTTCCCTCAAGAGTGACAGAATGCTGTTTGTGCTAGGACCTTGGGAGGGAGGACCAGGAATCTTAGCCAATGGGGCTTCTCCCAGCCCTGGGCTGTGAAATGGTGCTGAGGCCTCTGTGATGGGTTGCTCTGGTGGGAGAGCTGGGAGCGGAGCACAGAGGAAAGCTGGAGGCTTTTTTCTCTGCACCTTTCAGTAACAGCAGACCCATCTGTGTGAGCCAGAAGAGGGGCTTGGCTTCTGGGGAAGCAGATGGGGGAGGCCCCTGGTTCTCCTGTACAGGGTGATTTCCCTTTGGCCAGGAGCCCCAGACTTCTGGCTCTAATGGGTTCAGAGACATTGGCACTGAAATTCCTTCTCTTTCATTTCATAGCTGTTGCCCAGAGAGCTCCCCACACTCCCCAAGTTCATCATCAGCGCAGGTCCTTGCTCTGTGTGTGTGGCCCCCCGTCCTCGCACTCACGTGTCAGCACCCCGCCATGGCACCACCCGCATTGACCCCTTCCTCTCTATTCTTGGCAGTTCAGGGCCTCATTCCCTTTTACCCAGACACACGGACTTGCCTCCTGACTCTTCCCCTCTTCCACTTCTCCTGCATGTCTTCCCACCCATACAGTGCTACCAGAAATGTCTCTTCTAACCCCAGACCTCACAAACTCTCTCCTCTACCGTAAGCCAGTGAACAGAGCAGGAGCACAAGCACAATCGGCCACAAGCCACTCACTCTTCAGTGACTTCTTCCCTCTTCGCTTGGCACTCAAGGGCCTCCTTTTTCTGGCTGTGGTTTTGGTTCCCATGGCACCTCTTTGAACCCTGAGAGGTGCAGTGGGAATCACCCTGGTAGAGCTTCTCATTCGTTTGGGCTGTTGTTGGTGCCAGGTTCTCATTCTGGCATGCTGCTTGTTGAGAATGCTTTCCTGGACAACCCCTGGCCCCTTGGCATGTGCTGATACCCTCCCTTCTTCTGAGGCCCAGCTTCAATGACACTTCTTCTGGTGAATGTTCCAGATCCCCCCAGCCAGAAGTCACTCTTCTCCACCTTGTCGTCCCAGGGCCTGGAGCCGCACCTCCTTGCCTCCCTTACATCCTAAGATCTGATGTCAGGCTCATCTAAGACACCCAGAACATTGTTTTATATACATGGCATTTACTTGGTGAGTGGGTCGATAATGAATGAATGAATGAACGAGTGAATGAATGCTTGACCATGACCTTGGAGAACTACCATCTGCTTGTTTACTACCCTAGTGATTCAAAGAATCCGTTATTCTCTATCATTTCTCAAAATGAGAAAAACAGTTGGAAAACCCTCAACTCCCACCCTCACCCCCAAGTTTGAGAAATGTCACTTTGAGGGATTTTCAGTTTCACTTTTCTGGAAAGACGTTCCTTTCTCTCCTTCCTCTTCCTGGGTCTCAGTGATGCCTCCTTGTGTCTCCCACCCCTAGGCCTGCACAGAGGGGACTCAGAGGCCGAGAGAATTTACTTTTGCTTTCTCTGCCTTTTCCAGAGCACAGGGGGAAACCGTAATTTAGGCGGCTGCTAAGAATAGCTCCCCAAATCCTGGAAAGAGCGTGTGCTTATTTTTGAAAGTGCTCCTTGTCTCTTCCCCAGCCCTGCCCGAGGCTCACAGTCTAAGTCAGTAAGTCAGATTGTTCAGCGCAGCAGTGGCATCTGGAAACCTGGTTTGAGTTCCTAGGTTCACACCTAGCGTTCTTCTGAGCCTCAAGTTTCTTCATCTGTAAACAGGAAGATGGAAGTTTGAGATAAACCTTGGACATGGTAGGTGTTCAGTAAATGATAATTATATCTTTATTATGGTTGGAACTGCTGGATTTAGAGGGCAGCACTCTCAATTTAAGGGGTCAGATAGGACAAGTGAGGAGCCAGTATGATATATTAAGTGGAATCGTATGAAATCGGTGTTTGTATGTGCTAAAAATAGTTGGATATTTTCACTTGCATAGGAATCAATCCAGTAATCCAGGGATTGGCAGTCTTTCTGTAAAGGGCCAGATAGTAAGTGTTTTTGGCTTTGTGAGCCATACGGTCTCTGTTGCATGGTATTAGCTGTAGACAATGCTTAAATAAATGGACATGACTGTTCCCATAAAACTGTATTTACAGAGACAGACTGTGGGCTGAACTTGGCCCCCGTAATATCTGCCAAGCCCTATAGTAATATGTAAAACTAATGAAATTACAGAAAAAAAGCTCTGTAATACCATCAACATTCAGGTATCTTCACAAGCAGAATAGCAGCATATCTATAGGTAATAAGAGTCTTTACTTTTACTGGGCTCTGTTCCAAATGCTTTACAAATATTAACTAATTAAATACTCCCGACAACCCTATGAATTATTTACTATTATTATTTCCTGTTTTACGACTGAAGAAAGTGAGGCTCAGAGAGGTCAGATAACTTGTTTGAAGTCACCTGGTTAGAGTTGATGGCAGTTGAACAGAATTCAATCGAGCGTGTAGGGTAGAGCTGGGTGATGGTAATTCAGCAGCTTCAGGGAGGAAGCAAATGGATTAGAGTTAAGAGGGACTCCCAGGTCTGCTTGCGGTCCACCAGATGAGGAGATGGTCTGCAGAAGCTTGGGGTGGAAGCAGGTGTGATATAGGTGGACGGTGGGGAGATGGGTGGGCAGAGGGTCCTGGTAGTGTCACTTGGGACACTTGGGATGGAAAAGCCTAGACTCTTCCTTTGAGAGCCAGGCCCCAAACTGGGCCTGGGACCATTTCCTGGGTGACGCCCAGCAGCACATGGCACGTGGAGGGTCAGCGTATAGGGAGCAACGTCCGCCTGTGGAGCAGGAAATTGTTTACATTCCTTATGTTTCATGCAGCAGCTCTGGGAAGCTCTAGGCCCCATTCCCAGCCCCAGCCCCAGCCCCAGGGGACCTGGTCGGGAGAGAAAGGCAAAGGAGCAGGCTCCCCAGGATGCCTGCAGTTCTGCCAGCAAATCAGGGTGCTCGCATACCCTTTCCATTTCCTTTGCCTGTTGATTTAGCCACCAAAGGATAAAGCCACTGGTCAGGACTCTGTGCTCACACATGCCATGCTCTTCCTTCTGTGCCTCTGCTTATGCTGTTCTCCTTGCCTGGAGTACCTTTTCCCTCCCCTTGTAACTTTCCTTGATTCTCTCCTCTCTTTCAAGGCTAGCTCAAATCCATTCCTCCTGGAAGCCTGCCCTGACTTCCCCTTTACTCCCTACCCCCAAGGCTGGACCAGGTTCCCCTTCTCAATGCTTTCCCAAACACCTCACTCTCTAACTCTCTTCATTGTCACTGCCTGAACTCCTCTTGCTCCCCTACTAGAAGGAGACCTTTAGGAAAGGGATCATACCTTGTTTACTCCTGGGTCCTCATCACAGGTCAGGGTTCAACACATGGGCTCAAGCTGATCAAAAGCCCATGTGTTTGACTGAGACACTACTGTCCTCAAACCCAGCCCTTTCACTTTCTAAAACTTGGTCTTTGGGCAACTTGCCTGACCTTTGAGACTCTTAATGTCATCATCAGTAAGAAGGGATCATGATATTATTGTAGAGTTAGGAAAATAAATGAGATAATGCAGAAAATTATCAGTACAGTACCTGGTTCCCAGTAGGTATCTTGGAAGTGGCCAGGGAGAGATAGTCAATACCACGTCCTTGTCCTGTTACTCCTCTGTCTGGAAGTAGAAGATAGGAGGCAATTCGAATGTCCCAAAGCCATAGCATTGTCCCCAAGAACTAGAGGAGGAGCTCATGAGTCCACTTTGGTTCTGTGAGAAGGCCACGAGGCTTAGAGTGAGAATACTTGCTTGTGACTCCTAGCTCTGTCTCTTAGCAGCTGGATGTCATTGACCAAGCAATGTAACAGCTCCAGAAACGTCAAGATTTTTATCGGTAAGAGGGGATGATGATAACCACCTCACAAGGTCATTGCGAAGCTGAAATGAGATTGCCCACCTATGAAAACACCTGGCCCAGCTCACAGGAAATGCAGAATCATGAATTATTGAATATGAATCTTTATAATACTTGAGAAAACTCTGAGCAGACTTCCTGGACATGTGCCTTATGGCTTAGCAGTTTACAGCTTTAGTCAGACAGTCCTGGGTTTGAATCCTGGCTGTCTCCCTAACTAGCTGTGTGACCTTAGGCAAGCTACTTAACCACTCTGAACAACAGCCTTTGTGGCTTTTGTTTTTGTATTTGTGTTTTTGGTGTTTCTTCTTTGTAAGTTCTTTAAAGTGAAGCCAACTATCTCAGAAGTTGTTGGGGGAATAAAATGTAGACGAAGCCAATGTCTGGCACATAGAAAAGTCTCAAGTGTTAGTATCGTTCTGTTTCTGTGTAAGACTCAGGGATAAGCACTGATGATGTGGGGCTTTTGAAGTCCTGAAATGTAAAAGCTGGTATGTGCAGAGGCTAGGGGTTAGGGTTTGAGGGTAAGGGCTGGGAGTGCATCTTTACCAACCAAATGGAAGGAATGAGCTCAAGTGGTAGGAAGTCCTTCCTGGCTTGGAGAGCAATGTGGGGGACGTGTTCAGGGCAGGCTGAGGACAGCCCCTTGGGAAGCCTTTGGGAATAGGATTGCACAGGCAGTGTGAAAGGTCAGGGCTGGTAAAGTCCTTGGAGGTCTTTAGTCCAACCCTGCCATTCCACAGAAAGGAAACTGAGGCCCGGAGAGACTAACACTGTGGCCTGCCAAACCCCCGCTGGGGAGTGACAGAACTGGGATGAGCAATGTGCTTTTGCTGCAATCTAGAGGAACTTTGACTGTGATGGGTGAGGTCAGGCTGGAGCCATGGGAGGCGTTGCTTAACAGGCCGTGACCTATAGTCTGGTGTCTTAGGCCAGTTGGTCTGTGCTTGGGGACTAACAGTCCTGAGGAGGCCTCATCCCCACAGGAAGAGGGGAGGGAGCAAGGAGACAGGATGTAGAGGGCAGGGACCTGCTGGCGCTGGGGAAGTTTTCATGGAGAGAAAAGTGGGTGGACATGGGGCAGTTTAAATCTCTCTGGCCTGAGTTCAAGTCCACTGGGTTTCCTTCTGTCTTTGCATCCCCTTTCTCCAATTGTTTCTTAATTCTCCTCCGAGGTGGAAACCTCATTACTCCTCTTCTAAAGAGGTTTTGCAGAAATGAATTGCTAAGGCCACTTCACCTTTCCCTCTCCCTGTCCAGGGCCAGTGATGAAGATTTGTTTATGTTTCTACCTAGAGATAGCTCAGAGCCCAGGGAAAAGCCCAGCTCCTCTGTCCTAGCGGAAGGCAGAGCCTGGTGACTTCTTAAATCTGGCCAGACATAGTCCCAGAATGCCAGGCCTCCGTGGCTCCATTGTTGCCTGGAGAAGGGCTGAGGGTTGCAGGCTCTGGGCAGGGTGAGTCTCAGCTTGCTGGCGATGATGGGGCTGGAGGCCTGCCGCAGGGCGGTGCTTCCCCTAGTGTATGCCCAGTGTGCTCCAGGCATTTCACTTCTGCTAATTCCTGTACTCCTCACTGAAACCCAGTGGAGAAGACCCTGTGATCGGGGTGTCACAGGTGAGGAACCTGGGGCTCTGAGAGGTGAAGAGTACTCACGAGCACCAGCTGAGAAAACCAAGGTGAGGGAATCCCAGTTTCCCGACTTCAAAGCCTCTGCTGCCCACTCTGCCCTGCCACTAGGAAGCTGGAGTGAAAGAGGCGTCAGAGCAGGAGTGGGTCAGGAATTGGGGTTCAGAAGATAGAAGCAGCTCCTACTGACAAGGAGAAGCAGGCGACCTTCAGAGCTTCTGTAAACCTTTCCTGCTCTCTAGGGGGACTTTTAAACAAATCTGTCGAGATTGGTCTGCTCTAGTGGAGGGAGGCCATTGGGGAACTGAAGGCAAGGTGGGGAGAAAAGGCCCATTAACGGGGAAGACAAGGTCTGCTGGGCAGTGACTGGACCATAGCCTGGCTGCTGGAGTCCTGAGTTTTAATCCCAGCTTTGTTCCTAGGCCTGTGACCTCGGAGAAGACAGTTCCTCTTTGGACCTCCATTTTTGGATCTCTGCCATGAAGTGACATGATTTCTGAGGCCTCTTCCAGCAGAGAGCCTGTGATTTTAGTCTTGGATGTTCAGATGGGGCCTTAAGAAAGGGAGGCAAGAAAAGACTTGAGGGTTTGGTTGGGAGGGAATTGTCCTCGGGAGCATAGACATACTTGGGAGCTGTCACACACGCAGCCCCTCAAAAAGACACATATGCAGCAGCCGCCTCGTGCACGAGGTCCTTCTCTTGGGGGATGGTACTTCCTGTTGACAGGGTCTGTGTCTACTTCTCCTCTCCTGAGGACCACTGTGCCTCACTCCCCGTACTCAGGGGAGATGCTCTGATAATTAACAGGCATGGCACAGGCTCCAGCCAGTCAGAGCGGTGGTGGCTGTAAACAGCTGGTGTAAGACTGTGCCAAGGTGCTCTAGCTTTATGACACCCCTGTTCCCACATCTGATTCCTCTGGTAGAGCCAAGAAAGGTAAGAGGGAGACTAGGGAACAAGAGGCTGGGGAATCAAAGGCAGGAAGAGAGATGACAGGTTCTCCTGTCCCTCCTTAGAACCCCATGGTGCTGTCAGCCCAGCCTCCTCACTGCCTCTCAGAGCTCCCTTCCCATGCCTAGTGCCCTGAACAAAGCAGTCTTGCTCACCAGCTGCCGCTGCATTTTGGAAGCTGATGGAACAAAGGGGATCTGGTCTGTTTTCCGCGTGATCATCCCACACTTGACAATGGGCAGGGGACCCCCAGAGATTCCAGTCGTATCTGGTGGCAGAGTTGGTGCTTTACTAAGCCTAGTGGGAAGAGACCAGGGCTTTGTCTTACCCACTCTTGGCCATTGGTGATCAAGTCCCAGGGGAACTCCAAAGTCCCCTTCCTCTCTGTTTTACTCTGCTGCCAGCCTACTCCATCCAGTGGCATGGCGGCAAAGATCTGGATTACCTGCAAAGCAATCCATGTCTTTGCCACCACGTCCCTGGATTGCTGTGCTAGCCTGCGGGCTGCTTCTACCCTCAGCCTTTAGAATAGTTCTCTTTTTCCTTACAAAGTTCATTGATTGCTTTTCAGTTGCTAGTAGCCTAGATTTTCGTCAGTAGTTTTTGACTGATTAATAAGGATCCCTCTTTCCTCCTTTTCCATGAGCATAGGTCATTTCCCAATTGGTCAAGAGATATTTATTGAACCCTCATGGAGCATAAGGCTTTTATTGGCTGTAGAAATGGGGGCCAGGCATGGTGGCTCACGCCTGTAATCCTATCACTTGGGAGGCCGAGGTGGGTGGATCACAAGGTCATGAAATTGAGACCATCCTGACTAACACGATGAAACCACGTCTCTACTAAAAATACAAAAAATTAGCCAGGCATAGTAGAATGTGCCTGTAGTCCCAGCTACTCGGGAGGCTGAGGCCAGAGAATCGCTTGAACCCGGGAGGCGGAGGTTGCAGTGAGCCAAGATCGTGCCACTGCACTCCAGCCTGGTGGAGATTTTTTTTGAGACTGTCTCAAAAAAAAAAAAAAAAAAAAAAAAAAAAAGGTGGGTGGGGGCGGGGGAAGGCTGTCAAGGAAGCGGGAGAACACAGTCCCTGCCCTCCAGGAGCCCTTACTATATTTGTGAGAGCCAGCAGCAAAAATATAGCCAATGATACAAGGCAATCTTCCATAATGTGTTATTTGAGGCTTTCCTGGACCTACTAAAAAGTCTGCCACAAAGTTTATAAAAAAAGATAAAATAGAGCTGGTAAAAAATTCTAGAATGACAGGTAAGACAGAACGTGATATATGAGAGGCCAGATGAGATTAAACTAAATTATTAGCTAGGACTTAGGAAATAAAGCAGTGTTCTCTAGAAGTTACCTTGAGTTCACTAGGAACAAATTATGCCACATTTATCTTATTTTCTCTTTTGATAAGATTCTAGAGCTTTGTTCAAAGGAGTGTCATAGATTTAGCATATCTTGAGTTCCACAGGGCTTTAGGAGAAATCTTTCATGTTGACTTTATAGAAAAGAGGGCTAGATGAGAGCATAGTCACATAGATTTAGAGCTGGTTGAAGGACTGTCCCCTGAGAGTACTGACGAAAGTTCCCTGGCATTCCTACATCATTAGGGTCTATGTCCTTGATGTGGTCAACATTTTAGCAATGATGTGGGTGATGACTACAGAGGCATTCTAAGCTGTTAATGATCTAAATCCAGAAGAGATAGCTAAGAATCAAAATTCAAAAATATCTTGACTGCACATCAATGATATTCAATTGGGATAAAAACAGAATCCCATATTTATGTCTGAAAAGTTAAGATCTGTAAGTATGGGACCAGGAGAATCTGGCTGGGTAGCAGTCTGGTGCATAAGCTGTGGTCTCTCCACTGAACCCCCCTAGGTTGTCAGGAACCAGTGGTTGAGGATGGTTCTGCGTCTCAGGAGGCCTGTGTACTGATTGTTGGATTTAATTGATCTATAGGGCATGTAGCATCAATGACGGTGGTAGTGTTCCTTCTCAATCTGGTCATCCTCGGCCTAGGCTTTCTTAGCGGTGAGCCAGAAACTTAACCCTTTCTGTTCCAATGACTACTCAGCTGTTAAATATCCATCAGTTCTGGTCTCTGGACAGAACAGTGACCTTTGTTCTTGGTTGGTATGAAAAGAAAATCTGAGCAGATTTCTTCCATATGTCAAATGCCATTCCAATGATCAGTCCTATTTCTGTACCTAGGCTTCACTCTGACTCCCCTGGGTAACTCTCTGAGGACAACTGGCCTCCTCCTTCTACAAGGATCAGTGAACCACTGCCTGTTGCTATTTCACATTCATCCAAGCATGCCTGAGTACAGAAGACTGAGCAGATAACTGTACAAGTCTCTGTAGCATTCCATCCCCTCCTCCTCCGGAGACCCAGGCTCTCGGAGCTATGCCACATCGTTAGTGCAGTGTTCACTCTGCCAGCCTTCTTCCCCTCTTTCCTCCCCATTGGACCGTGCCTTTAAATCAGTTATCCCCAGACCCTGAAATGAATCCAGTGAGTAAATGAGCCTTGCTGGAAGCTGATCTTACAGAAGACAGGGAATACGGTCCTGTCTGTACATTCATGGAAAGTCAGCTCTGGCCACCTGGAAGTCCCATTCAGTGACTCCAGCCTTTGTCCTTCTCTGGGGTGAAGGAAGGGGAATGTGAAAGCGTCTTGGCAGGTAACACTCAGAGGGCATGGTTGGGAGGATATGTAAATACCTCCAGGTGGAAAGAGCTGGAGGGAACAGATGGAAGCGTGGGGGGAAGTGGGGGGCCTTTGCTATTGGGTTGAGGGCTCCCTGCAGCCTGTGGGACAGAGGTCATGAAGGCAGAGTGACCTCTGCCCTGGCCTATCTGACTGTGTGCCTGACCACCCTGTGTTCTCTCTTCCTGCCCAGATCACAATGAGGACCTAGGGCATCTGCCTGCTGATAGCCCCTGGCCTGCAGTGACCATGGCCCCTCGCAAGAGGAGCCGCCATGGCCTGGGCTTCCTGTGCTGCTTCGGGGGCAGTGACATCCCCGAGATCAACCTCCGGGACAACCACCCTCTGCAGTTCCTGGAGTTCTCCAGCCCTATCCCGAACGCAGAGGAGCTCAACATCCGCTTCGCAGAGCTGGTGGTCAGTGAGAGAGTGGGGAGGGACAGTGACAATGGGGAGGAGGGTGGATGGACAGGCAGAGCCGGACAGAGGGCAGGGCCCCTGTGCTGGGGTCTCTATCCCTCAAAACTCTTCTTGGGAGGAGGTAGGCCCCCAGGATACCTCAGCTATTTAGGGGAAGCAGAGTCTCTTGCTTGGAAGGACACCATAAAGTGTGTCCCCAGAACAAATGGTCCTCTCTCCTCTCTGCATTGGATTATAGACCACATGGTGCAGTAGTTGGGTTATCATAGGAAGGGGTAGCACTGGGTTTTGCAAAATAAGATGGTGAGACATCTCAGAGAACATCGGCACATTTGATGCCTTTCTGTCTTCTGCTCTTTGGAGTTTCCCTGGGAGCTTTTAATGTCCGAGGCACATAGAAGGGGCAGAGAGGGATTCTGTAGGCAGACACTGGGCACCTCGGAGCAGGGGATGATTGGCTAGGAACATGGAGGTAGAAATGCCTGTGTCATGCCTGGGTTCCAGTTCAGGCCTGGGATGATTACGTGCCGTGCCTAGCAAGGGCAGGCTGAAACTCTGCCATTCGCACCAGGATCAGCCTATGCTGACTCTGCAATGCCCGCCCAGACCAGCCCCCAGACTGCCCTTGCGAGAAGCCCCTGTGTGTGCAGCTTTATACCCTGCCCGGCCACAAAGAGACAGACTAGGAAAGAAGCATGATTCCAGACCTCGTTGGTGGTCTGATGGTGAGACAAAGTCTGCACACCAAGGGAGGTCCCAGGCCTGGTAAAGAGCCATAAGTACAAGCCCATCTACCGTTAGCTCTTGGTCACTTGTTCTGCAGTGGGCCATTAGTAAGCCAGTGAAGAAACAATGCCGTGTGGTTGGAATGTGGGTTTCTACTTGTATTTGCTAATAGATATACCTGGTCAAGCCAATCCAGCTCTTTAAGTAGCAGAGTCACTGTAAGATGAGATTATGCAGGTTAGATGTTGTCCAGCTTCCTCATCACATTAGGAAAACTCATTGTTTCCTGATTTTTAGCTTTCCTCTGGATGGGACAGGTGGTGGGGGACAAAGTGTTTGCTAGCATAGAATCACATCTGGAGCCCGATTAGTGTTAGTCAGGGATGTTTTCTTGAGTAGAGTGAGTTTTGAAAGAAGGACATGATGGGCCGTGTTCCTTTTTTTTTTTTTTTTTTTTTTTTTTTTTTGGCTCTTTCATTCATTAGATATTTACTGAGTATCTTCAGTGGGCAGGGACCCTTGCATGCACTTTAGCAAGAACAAGGGTGAGTCAGACAAGTCTTGCCTGCAAGAAGAATGACATCAGGTATCTCTCAAACAAGTGAACAGTATTTCTTGGAGAGACTTTCGTGGGCTGGGCTGTATGGGGGTCCTAGTGATGTAGTGATGAGCCATCAGACACTCCCTTGCCTCCAAGAACGTGAAAGCCTAGCAGGGAAGACTGATATTGAGAAAAGTGTGATGAGTGCTGGGACATGGAGCATTTCAGGATGAGGGCATGGGAGTGTCTAGCAGGGAGCTATATTCTTGACTGGGAGAAGTTACAGTGACCTCTGTGAGCAGTGACATTTCCATTGAGATGATTAGATAATTGAATGGGGTTTAGGACAGTGACAGAGGGTCTTCTGCAGAAGACACAGCATATGTGAGTCTCAAGTCAGAAAGTCTCTGGGTCCTTTTGGGGTACACAATGAAGACCAGAAGAACTGAAGTTTTTAGATTAAACCCTAAGGGCAGTGGAAAGCCATGGAAGATATTAAGCAGGGATTTCAGGTGATCCAATCTGCTTTTCTAAAAGACCATGCAAGGTACTCTGCTAAAGAAGGGTTCTGGGTTGACCATGTGGAGGCTCTCGCCTCCCAATTCTACAGGTTAGAGAGAATGGCGCCTTAGAATAAAGTATTAGCAATGAGAATAAAGAGAAATGGACAGATTCAAGAGCTATTTAGGAGAAAAGATAATGGGACTTAGTAGAATCAAAGAGTGAGTAGGAATCAAAGAGCACCCTGGTTTCTGACATGAAGTGTTAGATGGATGCTGGGGCCCTAAACGTGAAGATATAATGGAGGAGATTCAAGTTTATGGGGCTGGGATGATGAATTCAATTCACACATTTGTTCTGTGCATCAGTTTCCTTATCTGTAAAATGAGTCGTTATAAGCTGTACATAAATGAACATTACATGCTTAGAACAGTGCCTGGTACATAGTAACACTATGTAAGTACATCAGAGCAGAGACATACAGGAGACAATAGGGCCCCAGGGTCTGGAGCTCAGGAAACCGTTGGCCTAGGAGTGCAGGTTTGAGAGAGTTTGAGATAATAACTGAGTCTTGGGGAACAGATGAGGGAGGATGGTGCCCTGAGGAACTTCAACATTTAAAGGTAGGACAGAGGATAGGTCATCAAGGAAGCCCATGCAGGAACATAGGGTGAGACAGGAGAGACTGGTCAGGAGGGTGGTTGCTGAAGAAACAAAAGAAGTGAGGTTTAATAAGGAGTGAGAATCAGCAGTCAGTCATATGCAGCCTGGGCTGAGCCAAACTACCATTGATTTAGAGAGATAGAGACCACTGGGGAAAAGACACGTGTGTTGATGACCCAAATGCAAGCTCGCATGGAACTGCACTGTAGTTCAGGAAGGGAGAGGTTATTCTGACCTGGGAAGGTCTACTGAAGGCTTGCAGGAGGAGGCCAACACTGTGCCATAGTAATTAGACCAGGTCCTTGGCATGAGTGGGTGCGGAGGCCCGTCCAGGTGTAGGACTCACGGTGTAAGCAAAGGCACAGAGGTTGAGGAGGTGCAGAGTTCGTGCTGGGAAACAAAAGGTGCACGTAACTCTCCTTTTTCTTTTATGTCTAATTTTGATCGTGGAAAAGAAACCTCAAACTGGGTTCTGGGAATTTTGACAAAGAACTTCCTGGGATATATAGAGAGCAGTTCTAGGGAAGAACTTGTGTTTGGGATGAAATCTGCAAGAGTCTTTAGTTTCAGAGGCAGGTGAACTGATGGGTATTATTTTGAATAATCCTCATCTGTGCTGTCCAAATGGCAGTCCCTGGCCACATGGGGCTACTGGCTCATCTAAGTTGAGATGAACTGTGACTGTAAAATGCACACCAGATTTTGAAGACTTAATTTGAAAAAAGGAATGTGAAATATCTCATTATTAATTTTCTACCTGATGATGTGTTTAAATGATTATATTTGAGATTTACTGGTTTAAATAAAATGTACTATTAAAATTGACTTCACCCATTTCCTTTAAATTTTTTAACATAACTAGAAAATTTTAAAAATATATGTGGCCCATGTTATCTTTCTATTAGGCAGTTCTGATCTAGGTGAGAGAAGAAAGTCTTAATATTGTCCCTTGAGTAAAAGTATAGGGAAAAGATTACAGATACCAAAATTTAAGACCAGTATACTTCCTTAGATATTGTTTTCACTGTTTATGATATTTGAAAATATGAATGTTAGTAATATGCTTTGTTGTGCTTAATTTATGCTTAATGCAAGTTTTGCTTTTGATTTTTAAAAAAAGCACGCTGTGTTCTCCATGGCCTATTAACTGGTCCTTTGATGGGCCCTGTCATTGCTCGTGAATGATAGAAGCAGCAGCTTCAAAAAGAGAGCTTTTCAGGGGCCACCTAGCATACCAAAACCTTTAAATTCACCCCAAAATACCTGTAGAGTTACCCCAAATATGACCTCATAAACTTCCAGTTCACGCCTTGGAAAGTTTGGACTAGCCTGATGGAGCCCCGTGCGTTCTCCTGGTGGTCCTGCAGGGGGAGGGGCTGCCTCCAGCAGGCACTACCTCCCTTGGAAGCGGAGCGGTGCTGCCCTGGGCACGGCTCGCCCATCCTGCTCTGATCAGCCCCTTGTCCTCACCAGCTCTCTCCAGCCTGTGCTAGGGCCCATGCTGAGGCTGGGGGAGCCAGAGAATTTCTAGGGGAAAGATTCGAAGGGCAGGTAGACCTGAAGCCTGGGGCAAGAATCTGAGAGAGGCAGAACTGGATTGGCAGACCACTCCCTTCTTTGTTAGGCTTTGTATTATGGTGTTCACAAGCTTAAGAATGACAGAGGATGCAAGACAAGAACCTCAGGGCAAGAGGATCAGGAGCTAGCAAAGCAGTGCAGGAGATGGGCAGGGAACGGGGTGACCTGGAGCAGGAGGGTGGATTTGCAGAGACAAGGTTGGGGGTGGGCAGGAAGGGAGTGCAATAGAAGACATACAGGGTTGGTTGAGGCGAGGGGATGGGGCTGTGTTTCTCATAGGAAAAGAAATGCCTTATCATATATTTGATGCTCTTTGTGGGGAAGATAGGCTGAGGGACTGATTTAGGGGAATTGTAATTTCCTGAAGGGCTATTTTAATGTCAACCATCCCAAGTGTCAGACATTTTTTCTTACTGTCTTTGCAGGATGAATTGGACCTCACTGACAAAAACCGGGAGGCTATGTTTGCCCTGCCCCCTGAGAAGAAATGGCAGATCTACTGCAGCAAGAAGAAGGTGCCCTCTCTGACTGCTCCCACGGCATCTCAGGGTCCATGGCATGGGTCCATGGCTCTTGGTGCCTGACCTGCTCATGCATTCACCTAATGTTTATTACTGCCAGCACTGTTCTAGGTGTTGGAGGAACAGCGGTGAATAAAACAGAAAAAGGAAATTCTGCTCTCTTGGAGCTTACACTCAGAGAAATCAGATTCTCTTTTTCAAAAACCCCTGAAGCAGAACCTGCCGAATTCCAGGACAGGCTGGCTGGGAGAGAGACAAAGCAGCAGAGTCTAGACTCCCTCGTGGAGGGTGGGCAGGCCCGACCATACCTGGAGCAGCTTTGCTATAAGAACTCAGTTTGTGGGGCAGGACTGTCCTCTTTTGATCTTTAGCCTCCACCCTGTCCCAGGTTAGGGCTTACACATCAGTCCTTGTTCTCTTTATCATATCCTCCCTCTTCTTGCTCATTAAAAGATGTTGTGAGCCTCCTGCAATGGTCCTCCCTAGAAAGAGGTGTGCTGGGCTCCAGTTGGGCTTAATTGGACTTGATCATCTCCCTTCTGCCTTCCCAGTGGCTGTGCGTTCTTTTCTCTGCCATCTCCATCTCTGTGTTTCTTCGGCTTGCCTCTGTCTCTGTCTCTCTGTTGCCCCCTTTCTATGTTAGGCTTTCTGTTTCTTTTACTCTTGAATTTTGCTTTTCATGGCCCACTTTCGTCCCCTCCCCTTCACCCTCCCGTTTCTTACACTTGGGTCCCAGCTTGTTCTTTTACCCTCTTACACTGCTTTGGGGTTTGGGGACCAGAGCCTGGCTGTTCCCACGCCGGAGGCTCAAGCTCCCTCCCTCCTGGGAGGAGACAGGAAGGTCTGGGCGGAGTCTGAGCTATGTCTCGTGTGTGCTCTTGTGCCCAGCTCTTCTCTTACTCTTTCTGCTCAAGACATTTATCCCATCCCCACAGCTCCACACGGAGCCAGACCGACCTTATAACATTGGAGGATTCAAATATATACCATTTCACAGTTGCAGGAACCTGGGAAACAATGAAGTGTCAAAGCAGTCTCATTCTTTATTCTATAGATGAGGCCAAGAAGGCCCAGAGAGGCAAGACTTATTCATAGCCCTCCCAGTTAGTTATGGCAAGTGGCTGCCCATTGCCAGAACCCGAGACTGAAGGGGAGAATAGTGCTAGGGGCTGAGGACCTGTGACAAAAGGCGTGGGCTGCACACATTATAAGCCATTGTCTGGTACGCATAGTGCACACTTATTAAGCACCTGCAGAATATAACAGTGTGTTTATGCATCTCATTGTGAGAAAAGCAGGTCTTAAAAAAGCTCAAATCATAGAAAGAAGGAAGGAAAGACATTTCTGGAGTAATTAATCATATCTTCTCATGATTCTCCATTTTCCAAATTGATTTACTATGGAGTTCCCTTAAGTTGGTCTCTTCTACAGCTTAAAAAAAAATTATTAAAATACAAGGGCATCTCTCACTGCCTTCCAAGCCAAATTGGCAATTTCCCCACACACGCTTCCACCTTCCCGTGTGGCATTTCCTCTGTAGCCTCTACGCCCCATCCCTTACAGCCTTCTGTGTTGGGTGCATCACATCCAACACAGATAGATGCCAGAGAAAGGTTGGTAAATGCTGTATGGTAGAGCAGCCCAAGGTTTTTACCACTCTTTCTCTGGCACTGGACTGTTACATGGAAGACAGAAACCGTAACTCTTTTACTCAGTCCTTTCAGAGCTCAGTGCAGCGACTGGCATCTAGTAGGCGCCCATTCAGTGCATACGGCGTGGATAAATGACGAGCCAGCAAGTGCCGGAAAGGATGTGTTGCTGACGCAGTTGTTTTTGGTGCTGATTCCCCTCTCCAAGGCAGAAGACAGAATGTTTGGCCTTCAGTCATGGAGAATTTAACACATGTAACCATGTGAAGTCATAAAGACCCAAACAAAGCAGCTTTTCTACTGGTCTAAAATTTGTATTCTGTGAAACCAAATAGAAAAGATCAAGCAGTTGGAGCTGAGAGCTGCAGGGCCAGCTGAGGGCTGGCAGAGAGGTGGTTTGTCAGGGAGGGTTGGGAGGAGGTGAAGTTGTCATGCCGATTTGGAAGCAGGGGAGTGGAGAAAGCAGATGGGGAGGAGCCTCCAAAGTGACCTGGGGCCCGGTAACAGGAATGAGCAGGACGAGTGTGAGGCCCAGAAGCAGATCCATTTGGCTGGAGAAGGCTGGATTTTCTGTCAACATTAATATTTCTTTAATTCCCATCATTCTTGCCCATACCTGGGGAAGAGTTGAGCCTCTTTCTTGAGGGCTGAGCAATGGGCCAGAAGTCCTCGCGTCTGAGCTCTGCCTGTCAGATGCACGTGGCCCTCATTCAGGAGTTTGCCAGGAATTAAATCACAGGCCTAAGAGGGTCTCCTGAGTCTTTCCAAAACCCAAGGCCTTGGAAATTTCTCTATTTTTTTCCAAAGTTATTATTTAGTGAGTGCCACATAGTATGTGCCAAGTGTTTTCTATTAGAGTTCTAGAACTACCTGAAAGACTTAAGTTTTTAAATTTCCAAACCGTCACAGATCAATGCTTTTGTGAAATATGAGAATGAGATTATCAGAAAACGAAGTAAAAAGAGGTATAAAAATAAACACAAATTTGAATTAGATTTCAACAGCCAGAAAATTATATTTTATTAAATATGAGCTGAGCAAATAGAACAAGAGAAAGGAATGTTTAAAAAATCGTGCATGTTGCTCACTGAAAGCACACACACCTGCGTAGTTTCTGCCCACGCCATTGGCCAGTCGTGAGAGTTTGTGTTCATCATCCATATTTCCTCAAGGGAGTAACAGAAGCCTTGGAGGGTTTGTAACTTCCTCCAAGCTAACCCACGTGGGCAGAGCTGGGAAATGAATCCCTCTGCTGATATTGAATGAAGCTCGGGCTCTCAGGCCACGGGCCTGTCTTGCCTGTTGGTCCATGCTGTCCTTTTTCTTGTTTCAGGAGCAGGAGGACCCCAACAAGCTGGCGACCAGCTGGCCTGACTACTACATCGACCGTATCAACTCCATGGCTGCGGTGAGTGGCCACCCCTTTCCTGCCCTGCCCCTACCTGGATAGGCTATGGCAAAGAGTGATCCCCGCAGCACTTCCCGCAACACACACCGAACTGCCTTTGCCTGTTCCTCAGCACCCCACTGCCCACTCACTGGAGTTCGGCAGCTTTCCAGTTCTTCATGAAATTTTATTGTAATCCACCCCCACTCTGTGCAATCTCAGAGTCCCCACAACCATTTAAACATAGTAAAATCCATTTGGGCATCACACAAACTGTGGAAATAAACTGGGCCAGTAATTCTCACCATTTCACAGATGAGGAAAGTGAAGTCCCAGCCCAGAACCTAGGTCTTCTCAGGGGCCGACACCCTGTCTCAGTAAACCATTCCGAGGCCTCACCCTTTCTGAGGGAGTATGGCCTCTGTGTCACACCCGGGCTGGAGTGCAGGGGGTTGGGAGATAGGCAGCTCAGTAAGACCTCTGCCCGCTTCTACTTGCTGGCCCTCAGATGCAGAGTCTGTACGCATTTGATGAGGAGGAGACTGAGATGAGGAACCAAGTTGTAGAAGACCTGAAGACGGCTCTCCGGACGCAGCCTATGAGGTGACTCAGTTTCCCCCTCTTGCTTCCGCCGAGTCCCTTCACAGTTGGTTTCCTTGTTCTTCCCAATGCCTTGTACGGTGTTCTGCTCCCATGCTGGTCCTCCTGGCCAACTCTGCTTGACCTCACTTGACTTCCCAGCCCCTGCTCCTCTCCCGGGAGGCTGCAAGGGCTTGGGAGGAGGGGACAGAAACGTGGGAAAGTGGGATAAACATCAGGACCTGAGGAGCTCTCTTAAGAGGAGTCAAGGGCAAGTGCTTTTTAAAATTTATTGATTTATTTTTGGTGAGGGGATAGAATAGGAGGGTGACCAAATGGACAAGGTGCATAAGAAAGAGTCTGAGAATAAGGGGCAGGGTAACTGTCCCATCCAGGAAAGGAAGGATGTGTGGGTAGAGAAGTACTCCAACCACTAGGGGGTGGTGGTGTCTCTGGATGGGATTTGCCATCTAGAATGGGAGCAAGGCAGGCATGGAAAAGTAGGTGGAAGTCCTGGAGCCATAGGAGGACTCCTTTCCATTCCCAGGCCACAACGTGTGGGGCGCAAAGTGAGCCTCTCTGTATCTGGGTCTGCCCTATGGTGTGCTGGAACTGGCTTGTAACAGCTGGCAAGAGCTGACTGTCAAATTTTCAACAATTTTGTAAGCTGGTTGTTAAACATAGCTATGATTAAAATTTCAGTTATATAAATTTAAGATGCAATAAGTTATCTCAAAACAAAGGTAATACTTGAAACTCTTCAATCCCAAACTACCTAATTCTTGTTCTGCATTTTACTATATAATGTATACTTTTGAGTTTATATGCATCGTATGTGCATGGTGGAAACACTATGAAATATGCATCTTTTCCCAACTCTATGTTCAATGACGTCACATCAGTAGCTTGAAATTGGCTGTGCTAGGAGTATTATACACCATGGAAATGAGCAAACAATCAAGAGCTCCTTGCCCCACAAAGAGCTAGCCATATTGGGTGGGGGTATATATGTTGTCTGAGCTGAGCTCTTTCCCCAGGAGACTAGAAACAGCCTCAAGAAGAATGGGAGCATCTTAATTGTCTCTTGACATTCTGGTAGGGATGAGGTTCTGCAATGGGGACGGGATAGAGGAAAGGATGAGGTGGTCAGGAAATAAAGGAGTTGAGGGGAAGTTTCCAGATTTGTTTCCTACCCCAATTTATTGTAATTTCCCTTAATAATATTCGGTTAACAAAAGTTACACATTGTCATTGTGGAAATTTTATGGAATGCAGAAAAGCATACAATAGAAAAAAGTAAAAAATACTTGTGTTAATTTAGTTTGAGAGCACATTCTTTTATTTTCTAGGTGTATTTGTACAATAACACAAACACAGATACACTTGGGATAAGAAGTAATGTTATTTATAGTAATTTTCTTAGATCATTAATTATTTTGCTAAATCAAGGGTACACGTGTGTTTACGTGCCATGGACATCTGGCACCCAGGTGAAACCTATGGAGTGCTTCTCAGAAATAATGTTTTGAATAATAGAAAGACAGGATAAAAAAAAATCAATTAAAACACAGCTACAAATAATAAAAGTGAGATAGCAGTCAACTGTTCTTCTTTACATCTTAAATAGCAAGAGCTAGCTGCGAGTCTGATGATAACCATCATAATTTTCAAGTACTGTTGAGTGTAAATGGTATTTTGAGATACCTGTAACAGCTGTAATTTGGTATGAAAATAGCTGTGATTTCTTTGGGTGAGAAAGTCACAGATTGTGCTAATACTACTGTCATTTATTGCCTACATTCATCATTGAGGAAAATGCTAAATTTTAATTAGGAGTTACCAAAAATAAAAACGTAATTTTCTTTTCCCACCCAAGTCCTTGGATCTGTGAATGCTATCCACAGATTCTTCAGCAGAACACAGACTCCAAATTAAGAATCCCTGAACTAAATGGGTTTTAATATATTTTTATTTTTTATTTTTTGCTAACATTTAAGATAGATAACTCTATTTTCTTTAGGATCCCTTGAAATGTAGCTTCCCTAGGCTTGACCCTTTGACTTGAGGACTGTTCCGTCCTATCTGGGAGCCCTCTCTCCATCCTCACTGGAGAGTAGTGTTCAGGTTTAACAGTTCTGATAATTATCATGATCATCCCCTTCACATTCATACTATTTTAGCTATGCAACTGACAATGATATGCAAATGCACAGTATTTAAAATGCAAATAAGATGCAAGTCTTTTGTGAAGATGATAGGATTTCAGTGCTTTAGATAAACTACAAATGAACCAAGTGGCTACTGTAGGTGGAACAGGTGCATGGTGGTACACAGGTAAGGGGGTAACTATTTGCAAAGTGTGTGCAGAATCCTATGCAAATACAATCTATTTTATTTGTTAATGGCTCCGATTTGTAGGTTTGTGACCCGCTTCATTGAGCTGGAGGGCTTGACCTGTCTGCTAAACTTTCTCCGGAGCATGGACCATGCCACCTGTGAGAGCCGCATCCACACCTCCCTCATCGGCTGCATCAAAGCATTGATGAACAACTCCCAGGGGCGGGCGCATGTGCTGGCGCAGCCGGAGGCCATCAGTACCATAGCCCAGAGTCTGCGCACAGAGAACAGCAAGACCAAGGTGGCTGTGCTGGAGATCCTGGGTGCTGTCTGCCTCGTGCCTGGCGGCCACAAGAAGGTACTACAGGCCATGCTGCATTACCAGGTGTATGCAGCGGAGCGAACCCGCTTCCAGGTGAGGAGCCTGGCTGGAAGCGTGATTCCAGCTGGGTGGGGCAGGGGTGTCACATGTGAGTGAGAGCCTGAAGATTCTTTTAGTGGAAACTAGGGAAAAAGGAAGGTCATGTGGGCTGCATGCCAGCCCCTGGAAAGTAACAGGCGAAGAGTATTGGGACCTGGAAGGCTTGCATCAAAACATACGCAGAGCCTTAAGAGTTATGAGTTTGCTGGGAAATGGACTTGTCCTCCTTACTGGTCATTGGGCTCCTGGATGCTGGAATATTGGCCTGCATTATTTTTGTGGCTCTACATCTCTGACCTCAACACCTGGCTCAAGATAGAGGCTCAGTCAAGAGTGGTTGAATTGAGTGCAGTTGCTGAGATGGAGATTTTAGGTGCTATGCTTGGGCCAGTCCTTAATGTGGGATGCTGGGACCATCCCTGGGAGCTTCAGCCATGCTCTTCTCTTTTCTTTCCCTGACCTGCCCAGAAAAGCATCAATGAGACGAGCAGTAAATATGAAGTGTCTTAGCACAGTGCCTAGCACAGAGTAAGTCCATATGGACATGAACTGATGTTACAAAGTATATGGTTTATTGCCAAAAACTGGGTCCTGACTCTGCAGAAGATGGAAAAGGGATACAAGAAGTGTCCATGCCATAAGGGAGCTAGGCAGGGAATACACATGAGCTGTAAACGGCTGGAGCACGATCATAAAGCAGCACTGGAGCACTGCTCAAGCACGTAGGCCAAGCCCTGAAGGCTGAGTGGAGAGGAAGCGAAGCAGCACTGACAGGTGTGGAGAGGCAAGGGACTTTTCCAGGCAGAGGTGAGGTTTGGGGCAGCTCAGAATACATTGGACAGACCTGATTGGGTGGAGAGAGCAGATGGGGCATTCTAGGTAGCAGAGGCGGCAGGAGTTATGGTGCAAAGGACGCATTTATGGGGGACTCAGCCTTCTCTTCTTTCTCTGCCCTGCATTTCCACCCAGACCCTGCTGAATGAGCTAGACCGAAGTTTGGGCCGGTACCGGGATGAAGTGAATCTGAAAACAGCCATCATGTCCTTCATCAATGCTGTCCTCAATGCTGGAGCTGGAGAGGTAAGGTGCCTTCTCCTTGTCCTTGCTGTTCCCTGATTTTCTGGACCTGGAGTAAAGTGTGTAAGTGTGTTGCTTCCCCAATAATTGTTTTTGACGTTAAATCTGGGAGGGCTCCTGGGGAGTTGCCTCATAGGTAGCATTATGTATTGTGGACAGATCTAGAGCTTGATGATGGCTCAGGGTGGTGGGGAATCATGGGTGGGACGAGGGTGAGTTTGGGCCCTTGTTTGTAGAGATCTGTTTCCGGATTGTTTTCTGGTTGGCTGGTTATGCTCTTCTAGTGCCTTCTGTTAGGTGTGCCTTCTGATTTCTCTTCCTTTAGGGTCAGAATGGGATTCTTGAAGTGTAAAACTAGTAACAGGCAGGGCTTGGGGGCTCATGGCTGTGATCCCAGAACTTTGAGAGTCTGAGGCGGGTGGATCACCTGAGGTTGGGAGTTTGAGGTCAGCCTGGTCAACAGGGTAAAACCCCATCTCTACTAAAAAAATAAATAAATAAATACAAAAATTAGCCGAGCATGATGGCAGGCATCTGTAATCCCAGCTACTTGAGAGGCTGAGGCAGGAGAATCACTTGAATCTGGGAGACGGAGGTTGCAGTGCGCTGAGATCGTGCCATTGCATTCTAGCCTGGGTGACAAGAGGAAGCTGTCTCAAGGGCGGGGGGTGGGGGCGGAAAGCAACAGTAGAAGAACTTGCAGATCAGATGAACATTCCAAATTCGAAGGCGATCAGATGCCCTGGTCAAGGTTAACCTGAAGGACGGAAGGGGCAAAGGGAGCAATTTAATGATCTTTACTTTCCCCTCTTTTCTGCCAGCATACTTTTTTTTAAAAAAAAAACAAAAAACAAAAAACAAAAAACAATTAGTCCTTATGCCCTGGGTTAGGGAAGGCCGGTTGGGGAAACAGTCTCCCCCCTCAGATGCCATCACCTTTTCATGGCTGTCATGTGCTCTGATTAGCTGGTAACCACACGTCATCAGGTGACTCTGACAAGTGTCATCCCTGTAGATTATAGTCATGTTATGCCCATTTCACAAATGGGGAAACTAAAGCTTTCCCAGGATCACAAAACTAGATCCAAGATCTATCGGATTCCAAAGCTGGTGCTCCATGTCACTCTACGACACTGCTCTTCGATGCTGAAGACGAAAACTGGCAAGGGGCTTGAAGGCAGTGGGCAGGAGGCCTAAAAGAAGCTGGGCAGTGGGCTTGCTTTAGACTTAGAAATAATAAGGTCTTCATTCTGGGGAACTCTGGGACTTGAAGCAGCTCCGGGTGAGTTTGCTGTGGGAGATATGGTGAGTCTGTGGCTGGGGTGGTGATGAGGGCTCCACTGGGGATGTTGTGGAAATTGAGATCTGCCAATGACTCTGGCCCTCCCTTGGTGACCCCCAGGATAATCTAGAGTTCCGCCTACATCTACGGTATGAATTCCTGATGCTGGGGATACAGCCTGTGATTGACAAGCTCCGGCAACATGAAAATGCCATCCTGGACAAGTAAGTTGCAAGCACCCATCTGGGAGGGACAGTGCCTCAGTTGGGGATGGCTGAGACCTCTGTGAAGGCTGCCCTTCCCTCTGGACACCAGCTGCCATACCCACCAGAGATTCAGAAGCAGCTCTGTGGGGGGCAGGTGTGCCCTTGCCTGTCCTCTTTGCTGACCTGCTTGTCTCATCTCTGATGTTATAGGCAGGTGAACCCAGTAGTCCTCCACCATCGCAGGACTGCCCCATGGGTGGCATGTGGAAATATGTGAGGGTGTTCTTTTGGTTTTCAAACTGGTTGGTGGCAGGCAATACTGGTATTGGTTGTTGGCGGCCAGGAATGCTAACAGTCCAGCAGTACCTTCCTGCTCAACAAAGAAATATGCCACCTAAAATGCTTGCTATAAAGCCCTTGTTGATCCAAGGGCACAGTTATGTTCCCATGTGATACCAGTGAGGCCCATCTGGTTCTGTTCCATTAGGTTAGGCTATTTTATTACACTGGGTTTAAAGGGAGAGAGGATGGATCCTTTTGGGTTGGAATGAGTGGATCCTTTTGAGGGGAATGAGTGGATGTGTGCATGGGGATAGAAAATGAGGAGATATTAGTTTTGAGGGCTGACTTGGAGACCCTGTGAAAATACTGGGGAAAATAGATGTAGGGCTGTTGTCCTTGACTGAGAATGATTTTATCCCCCCGAGACGTTGGGCATTGCCTGGAGACATTACATTCTTGGTTGTCACACTAGGGGGTGCTGCTGGCATCTAGTGGGTAGATGCTGAGATGCTGCTAAACATCCTCACATGTCAGCCTCCTACAACTGAGGATAATCAAGCCCAAAATGTCAATAGTGCCAATATAGAAGCCCAATCTAAGGTGAAGGGATCCTGGATTGGCCTCCCTGAAGGAAGGTCATGGGATCTTATAAAGGGCAGACAATGCGTGGCCTACAAACAGCCGCTTCTTTCCCATTTTGCCTTCATCTTGTTTGAATGAAGCTTTCAGATTCAGCCAATGGGGGGCTCGAAGGGGCTGTAACCCTCAACCAAGGGTGTGTCCCTGGCTGTAACGTCTACTCTCTGTCTCCCCATTCTGTCTAGACATTTAGACTTCTTCGAGATGGTCCGGAATGAGGATGACCTGGAGCTAGCCAGGAGGTTTGACATGGTGAGGAGCCGGCAGGTGGAGCAATTGCTATAGGGTAGCAGGGTTCCCTGCTTGTGGATTTCCCAGGATCACAAAACTAGATCCAAGATCTGTCTGATTCCAAAGCTTGTGCTCCATGTCACTCTACGACACTGCTCTTCGATGCTGAAGGGGAAAACTGGCAAGGGGCTTGAAGGAAGTGGGGCAGGAGGCCTAAAAGAAGCTGGGCAGTGGGCTTGCTTTAGTCTAAGAAATAATAAGGTCTCCGTTCTTTCTTGGAACTCTGGGACTTGAAGCAGCTCCAGGTGAGTTTGCTGTGGGAGATGTGATTGAGGGGCTGTAAAAAAAAAAAAAAGGCCCCACAGCCACTTTTCTAGACCCTGTGCCGTGGCAGAGCTGGTGTGGGCTGGTTCCCTGGTGGGTACCCTCATGGTCAGGTCCTGTGGTTAGTCACAGTTCTCTGTAGAAACACAACCAATAGGATACACATATATATAGAGAAAGATGAGAGGGCATTTATTAGGGGGATTGGCTTACACAATTATGAAAGCTGAGAAGTCCCATGATAGGCCAGAGTTATTGCACGGAGAAGCAGTGAGGCCAGTAGCATAGCTCAGTCCAAGGTCAAGGGCCTGAGAACTCAGGGGCCACTGGAGCACATTCTAGAGTCCAAAGGCTGGAGAGCCTGCAGCTCTGATGTCCAAGGGCAGGAAGAGAAGGGTGTCCTGGCTCCGGAAGAGGGGGAGAAAATTCACTTTTCCTTGGCCTTGTTGTTCTCTCCAGGCCCTAGGCTGATTGGATGGTGAGAAGCCCACAGGGTGGAGGGATGGCAGTATGGTAGTGGGTTCCAGGTGGCCCCACAGCCATTTCTCCAGGCCTGGTGCTGTGGTGGAGCTGGTGTGGGATCTTCCTTACTCAGTCTCCTGATTCAAATGCCAGTCTTTTTGGGAAACACCCTCAGACACACCGAGAAAGAATGCTTTACCAGCTACCTGGGTATCCCTTAATTCAGTAACGTTGACACCTCAAACGAACCATCACATTCCACTTTCAGAGCCTTGGTAGTATACCGGCCGTGGAAGTCTTCCCTAGGAAGGCATCTGCCTTGGAGGAGACTGAAACCCTCAAGGAAAGGGAGCAAGTTATTGCATGTGATTAGTCTCAAATACCTTTCCTGGGCTGACTTTCCCCTGCCTTCCAGCAACTTCCTGAGTCCCTTCTCCCCATCGGTAACCAGATCATGCTTAGCAAACTAAATTGTATTTTCATTTTAGCCTCAGCAACCCTGAAAACACACAGCTCTGCTTTATTGTATTATAAAATCCCTATCCAAATAGGAAGCTACTTTTGGGTGGTGCTTCACAGTCACTGAGTGCATCCCATTATATTTTCACAAAAGCCCTGGATTTACAGATACAGAAACAGAGGTTAGAAGGGATAAGCAGCTTGCCTGTCATCACACAACTAAAGCGTAGATCTGGGGTTTGTACCTGTGCCCCTGCCCCCTTCCCTGAGTTTGGATCAGTAGTTGTCAAGCAGGGGCGATTTGGCTCTCCTCTCCCCCTGGGGACATTTGCAATGTCTGGAGACATTTTTACTTGTGTGAGAGGGTGCCACTGGCATCTACCAGGGAGAGGCTGGGGTGCTGATACGCAACCTACAATGCACAGGGCAGCCCTACAACAAATAATTATCAGACTCAAGATGCCAATAGTGCCGAGACTGAAACTCTAGTTTATATAATGGATTATCTCCTTCTTTCTTTTCTTTGTCTTTCTCTTTTTAAGCCTGGGCCTGAGGCAGGGGAAGAAAGCCTCTCCTGTGAGAAAGCGGGTAGTGGATAGAAGTAGGGTCTTCTCTCCCCTGCGGCCTTCCTCTGCTGCCTACCTCCCCCAATTCACTGCGCCCTCTTCTCTCCCAGGTCCACATTGACACCAAGAGTGCTTCCCAGATGTTTGAGCTGATCCACAAAAAGCTGAAGTACACGGAGGCCTACCCCTGCCTGCTCTCCGTGCTGCACCACTGCCTGCAGATGCCCTGTGAGTACCCTGTGCTTGCTGCTTCCCTTGGCTAGCCTAAGCCTTGACTTGGGGCAGGTTGAGGCAGGCCTTTGGGACCTCCCTGGACTGGGGAGTCTGACCATGTCTTCCTGCACACTTGCTTTTGGAAGGCCAGGCCCCATGACTGAGGCCCCTGCATTTCCTTCCCTCCTTGGGGTCAGGTCTTCCACTGTCATCTGGGGAAGGAGCTGCGGACTTGGCCCTGAGCAACTCCAACATCCTAGTCCAAAGACAGTAGATGGATCATTGCAAAATTAAATAGTTCTGGCTTTCTGCTCATGATGGGGGAGTGATCAGTCATGTTGGGGAGTTCCAGAAAGTTTTGTGCTTGGGGGAGTAGCACAGATGTGGAATGAACATGGTTGTTTTTTTTCTTAAGGTTTTATCAACTCCTTCATCTAGTGCTTGTTGGCTTCCACCCTTACCCTCTTGCCCCTGCTTCTGGCTTCAAATACCAAATGTCAGCATCTACGGGAGCAGATGGCTAAGTTCTTAAGATCCAGGTGTGCACAGTGATTAAATAAATTGTACATAATTGCTAATAGCCACTCCAGAATGCACTTCTAAATGAGCTTTAACTGTACCACTTGGTACTTAAGCTCTTCACAAGAGACTGTTTTGAAAATCAACGTGGCCCACCATAGTAGTTGATGGTGGTGGTGGTGGTGGTGTCAGCAATCATAGTGACAGTGATGACAACTGTGACTGATTGTGTGCCAACTCTGGGCAGGCACAATGTGAGGTCCTTTAGCACATCATCTCCGGACACTAGAATAACCTAAGGAATAAACATTATTATGTCCAGTTGAATAGTGAATGAACCTGAGGCTCAGCGAGATCTTTACCTACAGAAAGAATTTTGGTTTTGGGGGCGGTGGTAGAGGGTTGAGATAAAACATGTTCTGCCTCTGTGAGCTAATGACCTGGCTTTACATGATTTTGCTGGGTGAAAGGTAGATGGAAAATGATAACACATTGCAATGCGTGTGTCAGTAGACTGGTGGGAAGGATAGATGCAGTGACCTGAATTAAGAAGCTATCGGTTCTCCAAAGCTTATCCCAGAACGTCCTCATGGAAGGCACAGAAATCCCTGGGAAACCTAACTTCTTGTGCTCCATGGGATTTCTATGTTGGCTGTTCCATGGGCAGTATGAATGGGTTCCTCTACTCTGCCCTAAAATGGGGCTTTGCAGACTTGATCTTCTACCTTGCAGGCATTGCGGTTTGACTTTGATGTCAGGATTGCACTTGTTGGCTTTTTATGGTAGTCAGTAGAGATAAAGTGCTAGGGATCAAGGACCAAGAAAAGAGAGTGTGTGCTTATCACATAAAAAGGAAATCCATGTCCAAGAAGATGACTTTCATTAGAGGTGATGAGAGTGAGGCCCTGTGAGATCACATACAACACACTATGCCTTTACCTTCATAGTTCCAGGTCACTTCCACAAGAAGTCTTCTCGAATCCCATTAAGCACTTCTGTAACCCATTTTGACACTCAGTGCACACCTGTAATCGGTTTCCATTCATCTTTGTGTAGAGTAATCGTGTGGATAATCCTAAAATCTTTTTTTTTTTTTTTTTTTTTTTAAAGCCTCCCTGGAGACTTCATTATTCAGCATGTAGTATTTTGGAGCAGGCGGTTTTTATAGATAATGTAAAAAGCAATCTGCATTTCCAGGGCATAGTGTGCCCAGGGTCCAAACAAGGAAGAAAGGCAGCCAGAAAGCATTTCAGGGAGTAGAGAAATATATTGGGGAGGTGGCTGACACATTCATAGATGTCTAGTTGCCAATAATCAAGAGATGACTGAATTAGTGAGTTGCTGTTATCAGCAATGGCATTGCTTCTTTCTCCAGACTGGGAGCTTACCATGGGTGGAGAAGGGCATGCCCTACCAGCCAGAGCCCAGGCAGTGACTCTAGGGCAGGGGCAGGGGACTCCAGGGCTCAGGAAAGATATGATACCTGTCATCCCTCAGACAAGCGGAACGGTGGCTACTTCCAGCAGTGGCAGCTCCTGGACCGCATCCTCCAGCAGATTGTCCTCCAGGATGAGCGGGGTGTGGACCCTGACCTGGCTCCCTTGGAGAACTTCAATGTCAAGAACATCGTCAACATGTGAGCAGTGGCTAGCCTTTGCCCTGTCTTCCTTCACCTTCCTCATCACTTTCCTGCTCTGGGCTCACCAGTGAAACCTCAGCTCCCTTTCACAAGCCAGACATCCCCAAACGGGTCTTGGGTAGCACTGTCCAAAAGAACTATAGTAAGCTAATGAAAAAAGTAGCATATTGCTACTGTTCAGTGTGGCAGCCAAATTATTGAGTACTTGACACGTGGCTAGTATGACAAAGGAACTGAATCTTAAATGTTTTGTTTAAATTTTAATAGCCACATGACACATGGCTAGTGATTACTCCCTTGGACAGCCAGCACATGTGTATTGGGCATGTTCTGGACTTTGAGTGGTCCACTGCATGGGTTGGCTAGATGGAGAATTTAAACACATTAACATAGAACAAGGGTCAGCAAACTATGGTGCGTGGGCTGACTCCAGTCCTCCAACTTACTTGTGTATGGCCCATGAACTAGTAATAATTTTTACATTTTGTTTATTATTTTAATTTTTGAGACAGTGTCTCACTCTGTCGCATAGGCTGGAGTGCAGTAGTGCAAACTTGGCTCACTGCAACCTCTGCCGCCCAGGTTCAAGCAATTCTCCTGCCTCAGCCTCCCGTGTAGCTCGGATTACAGGTGCCTACCACTGCACCTGGCTAATTTTTGTCATTTTAGTAGAGATGGGGTTTCACCATCTTGGCCAGGCTTGTCTTGAACTCCTGGTCTTGTGATCCACCCACCTTGGCCTCCCAAAGTGCTAGGATTACAGGCGTGAGCCACCATGCCTGGCCAATTTTTACATTTAAACAACAAACACAAGTATATGTGACACAGACTGTGCGTGGCATGTGAAACCTAAAATATTT
This sequence comes from Saimiri boliviensis, assembly GCF_048565385.1. Taxonomy (NCBI): domain Eukaryota; kingdom Metazoa; phylum Chordata; class Mammalia; order Primates; family Cebidae; genus Saimiri; species Saimiri boliviensis. The sequence goes on from NC_133452.1 coordinate 104,378,112, forward strand.
ACTCTGGACTTTTATAGAAAGTTTGCTGACCACTGACATAGAGCATGGCCATTTGATCACGAGGTTGCTGGATGAGGTTGTCAAAGCCTAAGGCTTTCGGTTTACCATATTTTATTAACCTTGGATAGAGAAACAAGGAGAAACAAATTTAAATTTATATCCATTAATAATAAGGCCTTACATTAACATTCTAATTTTTAATTTTGAGCTTTTACTTAACGTTCAGTATGAGTTTGAGCCATTTGTCCTTAAGGAGATAAACTGGCTCTCAATGATTCATTACGTTGCATTCGAAAGCCAAGTAGAAAATTATTTTCCAGCTATTCTTGCTACTGTTTTCATTTGCACAGTCAGATATTGATGTAGTTGAAATCCTCACTGGTATGCTGGACAAGTGCAACTGGGAAAGTGATCAAAAGGTAACTTTAGTGTTATTTTCTACTAATTTGTTACATCATTTAGTAGGCAATCTTCTCCACTGCCAGAGGGTAAAAACTTCTCAGGTCCAATGAAGTTTTTATTCCTTCCTGGGTGACAGAAGTCCTAAGATCACTTTAAAGTGCAACATAGACTGAAATAAGACATTCTAGACATGATTTAGCCTTAAATCTTTCTCCTCTACCAGCTGGGGCCAGGCAACTGGAATGGGAAGGGCACGTGTGTGTGTGCATATGTGTGCACATATGTATGTGTGTGATATCTGCCACCCTTGCTCTGTTCTGTTTACCCTGTAGCCTCTTCTATCTCCCACATCACCTTTCCACTAACCGGTCTGACCCTCTGAAGAGGCAGCCTGGGGACAGGAAAGAAAAAGGGAAAAGGTCTTACTTGATAAGACAATTTAATAAACAGGCTCCCTGCTCTCTGGCTTTGGCATATGGGTAAAGATGTCAGTGTGTTTCTGGAATCTTGAGAAGTTCCTTGCTGGGTGCCTTTCACTACAAAACCCAGCTCGCTGGCTGTGCAGGACTTTTGTTCCAGCTGGCTGGCTGCTTCCAACCCTTCCATCACCCCCTGGTTCCCTGGCAATCCAGTGCCTGTAGACTTACGGTATCGATGTTCCCATCTTTTGCTCGGGGGGACCCCCTGCACAGGACGTGTAACAGCTGCACCCCGGTTCCTCCGCGAGACATATGTGTGACCCATGGGCAAACCTTACACAATCTCCTGTGCCAACAAACTCCAGGAGTGCCTGCAGGGCCCCTCACAGCAGTGTTCTCCTTCTTTAGCTCCCAGGACTTTGCTTGGCTCCAAGTAGGGCCCCAGTCTGCCTCCCTCCCAACTTCAGAGAACATGGGTCAAAACTCTTGGAGATGGCCCCAAAAAACCACTTCCCTGGTGAAGGAGATAGCATCTTGGGGATAATAGCAGTGGCCGTCTTCAAATAAATGTCATCACCAAATACTCTCCCTCTCCATAGTCTTTTCTCTGTGTCTTTGATGTGGCTGAAGAGGCCAAAAGTCGTGGGTCCAACTCTTCCACATGTTCAGATTTATAAAGGAAATGATTCTTGGGATCTCACTTTGGGATTTCACCTCTGTTACGCCTTGGTGTCAAGGTAAAAGCTAAATTTTAACATTGTTTCAAGAGCTTGGCATGTTTCACCTGAACACACTCAGTCTGTATTGCTGGTGTGGGTGACGTCTATTGCTCTTACACGTTGGTCTTTGGAAGACAAGACCATGGGAGGGCCAATGTTTTGATTTCTTTTAGCTGTAAGAACTATTTTCACAAGGAGGTGCAAGTCGTGATACAACTCTTGGGAGCCTGAGGTTCAGTCCAAGTTCTACCATTAATTAGCTCTTGCCCTATCCCCATTCTCTGAGCGTCAGTAGCTCCAGCTGTATCACAAAGGGGCTGGATTATAAGGTATCTATAAGTCATTTCATCTCTCACGGTCTGCACAGATGCGTAATGTGAATGGGGCAGGGGACTTGGAGAGACATTTGGGAAGTCTAAATCCTGGCCTCTTGATGTGGCTGGACAGATTGGAGACCAGGGCCCCTACCTGGAGGGAAGAGAGATGATGTCTTCTGGGAAGCTGTGAGTCAGTGGTCAACAATCACATTGCCTCCTCCCTCTTCCCTCTATGCCCTGCCAGGCTCATCAATGAGAACGAAGTGAAACAGTGGCGAGACCAGGCAGAGAAATTCCGGAAAGGTGAGGGGCTCGGCCTAAACCCGCTGTCCACTTCACATGCCTCTCCCCCAGCCAGCCCATAATTCCATGTCCTTCTAAGGAGGGGAACACATGACTCACATGCTCTCCTTCTGTTTCCTCTCATGTCCCCCTCCCCCCCCACCATTTCCAGAACATATGGAGCTCGTAAGCCGTCTGGAGAGGAAGGAGCGGGAATGTGAGACCAAGACATTGGAGAAGGAAGAGATGATGCGAACGCTGAACAAAATGAAGGACAAGCTGGCCCGGGAGTCCCAGGAGCTGCGCCAGGCTCGGGGACAAGTGGCAGAGCTGGTAGCCCAGCTCAGCGAACTCTCAGTACGCAAGCATCTCCCACTTTACATAGTTGAGCCAGGACCCTGGGCTTCAGGACGGGGTGGGCAGAGCAGGTATGGGGAGAAGCCAGGATAGAAGAGACCCCCTGAGGCTGTATAGATGGCACCTGTTAGTTAGAAAATTAATGTCCCTTCCTCTGGGTGACATGGTCCCAGGAAGCACACCTTGGACAGCAGACTGTAGTTGGAATTGGATCCCCCTCCCTCTCTCAGCTGGAGGCTTTGTGCAGTCCGTAACCTACACAACTACACAACTGCATAGATCAATCCTGCTGTTGCATTGTGATGGCTGTGACTGATTGTCCAGTGCCTGTGTGTGACTTGTGTGTGTCTGTCGGTGGTGGTGGTGGTGGTGGTGGTGGTGGTGTGTGTGTGTGTGATGTTCGGATGCAGAGAGAGAAAATGGGGCCAAATGTGTGTAGAAGGTAAGGGTAGGATTTAGGGTCTAGTATAGAAGGAGATTAGGAGTAAGGAAAGGAATCATGGTGGGGGACCTGAATGGCATCAGTGCTGATGGCTTTGTCCTTGTAATTTTTCTGTTTCCTCACAGACAGGCCCTGTATCTTCCCCACCACCCCCTGGGGGCCCACTCACCTTGTCTTCCTCAGTGACAACCAATGACCTGCCTCCACCCCCTCCTCCTCTGCCCTTTGCCTGTTGTCCCCCTCCCCCACCACCACCCCTTCCCCCTGGAGGACCCCCAATTCCCCCAGGTGCCCCACCTTGCCTCGGCATGGGCCTGCCCCTCCCTCAGGACCCCTACCCCAGCAGTGATGTCCCACTCAGGAAAAAGCGTGTCCCCCAGCCTTCCCACCCGCTGAAGTCCTTCAACTGGGTGAAACTGAATGAGGTGAGCATCCGGGAAGGGGTCGGCAGGCCCATTCTTCCACAGCAGGGTGGTCAGCCTCAGGGACTGCCTGCCCCTTGTTTGCAGATCTCTACTCTGGGTCCTTTCTTTGGTGGGGGGCAAGGGCAGTCATGTGGATGCACAAGGTGGGTTTGATGTGCTAGACAGCTCCCTGTCCACGGGGAGAACACCTGCCCTGGGAGAGACGCTCGGCATGGGGCAGTGCTCACGTTGACAGTGCCATCTACAAATGGAATTTGTGTTTGCCCAGGGCTGATGGAGTCACAGGCGAGACAAACACTGAGTAGAATTCAAGGACGGGGTCCCATTGAAGGAAAGAATGGAAACATAAGCAAAGAGCTTGGGCCAGCATCTAGGTTTTGGTAAAGATCAGGGCAGTGTATACGGAGGACTACAGAGTTGGATGGAAAGAGATAGCCATATTGGCATCTTCCTGGGGGAAGCTGCACACGCTGGCCTCATGTCTGGACTGGCAGAGAGAGGCCCTCATGAGTATATCCATTAATAATCACCAATCCCAGAACCACAGGTCGGGGTGGATTTCTCTGTTGGACTCTCATGAGCTTAGAGTAGAGATACCCCTGGTTGCATTAGACCTCTGGCAATCGAAGGCCAGTTCCAGCCTGGACCAAGGTTCTGGCCAGTCCTGTTAGGAGGACTAGGAGCTTCCTCCTTGACATAAGCACCTGCATGGTCACTGGTTTCAGTTAGGCTGGCTCACTGGGGTTTGGAGCTCGGCTGGATTCCACACGGACCTTTATCCTCTGGGTTGTTGGACTAGCTCTTGGGGAACTCATCACTGTACTATTGTGTTTGAGCTTCAGTGAGCTCAAATGCAGAGTTAAGAGATGCAAGATTGCTAAGTAGGTGGTCAGCTATGTGTTGGGGGCCTTCTCCTGATGGTAGACCAGCTAGCCTGTCAATCCGAGGTTTGCTTTTGTAAAGCTTTGTTTTGGGGGCTATGATAGATAGTAATAAAATAACATTGTCCTCTCAGAGCTTAGGATCTGCTAAATTAGGAAGCGTGTTTAAAGAAACACCTGGAGAGCCTGGGGATGAGTTAAGGGTGAGGCTCTAACCAAACCAGGTGTGGCTTTAGCGGTATGACCTGTCAGTCACTCAACTTGTCTGTAACTCAGTCGGCTCATATGTGAATTGATCTCAAAGATTTCCTCTGCCTCTGGCTTTATAATCTGGGTGGAAAGATGAAGCATGGACACAGCCCATGTGTGGTTTCCTGGGCCTCTGATTACATCTCTACCACCTGTTAGCAGCATTCAGAGCAAAGTTGTCGAGGCTGGTGACAGCTGCACCACATAGTTGTTCTGTGCGGTGGGTGCTCCGTGGCCGTGAGGTCAGAAGGACAAACCGCACACCAGCAGGCTAACCACTCTGTAGAACCTAAGGCCGTAGGCTGTGCGGAAAGGTTCATTGTTCACGATCAGAGAATAACATTTTTTATCGTGGTAAAAAAATAAGTAACATTTTGTCTCCTGTTGTCATAATTTATAATGTAAGGGTTTAAAGATTATTTTAAAGGTAGTAAAAAGTTATGCACCTCCATGATGAAGGAAGACAGCCAAGGCAAGTAGTATTTTTGCAACATTTTCATCGTATGAAGCTGTGTGCTCAGGAGTTTCTCTGGGTCCAGTAATAGTAAAGTCTCTACAGATGCCCCAGGGACCCAGAGCAGGCCAGAGTTTCATTTCTAGACTGGAGAGTGTGAGTTTGTTGGAATAGACAGTGGGGGACATTTGGAGAAGTAGGGCAAGGTGAAAGGCTTTTGAATAACATTTGAGAATTTATCATCCCAATCCCAAGCTTTTAATTGGGTGACAGGGGAAGGTCATAGAATCATCTGGGCTTCAGGTTCCAGATCTGTAAATGGGGCAATAATAATGTCCATCTCAAGAGATTACAGCCGGGCGTGGTTGCTCACGCCTGTAATCTCAGAGGCACTTGGGGAGGCCGAGGTGGGTGGATCGCGAGGTCAGGAGTTCGGGACTAGCATGACCAACATGATGAAACCCAGTCTTTACTAAAAATACAAAAATTAGCTAGGCATGGTGGTGTGCACCTGTAATCCCAGCTACTCTGCAGGCTGAGGCAGGAGAATTGTTTAAACCCAGGGGGTGGAGGTTGTAGTGAGCCGAGATTACACTGCTGTACTCCAGCCTGGGTGACAGAGCAAAACTCCATCTCAAAAAAAAAAAAAAAAAAAAAAAAAAAAAAAAAAAAAAAGGAGACTGAGCATTAATTGGCTTCCTACATACACAGTACTTGGAACAGTAACTAACATATAGAAAGTCTTCATATGATAAATAGATTATTATTAGTGACTCTGCCAGGTATGTTTGAAGTATATTATCTCACTTAGTTCTCACATCAACTCAGTGAGGTAAAAAGCATCATGGATACTTAGTTTCCTTTTATGTGACATGGGAGAAAAATCACATCCCTTCATCTTCCCACAGTCTCACCAAATGGCAGGGCTGGGAGCATCAGCCAGCTAGGCCTGGTTGACCCCAAAGGCAGTGCACCACGGGAGAAACATAATGAAACATGCTTTTGAGAAAGTGTTCTCTGGCATGTGAAGGATATCTCCAGTGGGCAGAAGTCCCAGGAGTCTAGACTAGAGATGATGGGCTCTTGGCCAGAGTGGTGGGAAAATTAAATTTGTGAATGATTATGCAAGGTGGGCACATCAGGGTGACATGGTGAATGTCAGCATGTAGGGAATATTAGGAGCAGACTGACTTCTTTCTGGCTCCAGACCTCAGTTATATCGCCTCAAAGAGCTTCATGTCCTTCTGGCAGATGCTGGAAGCTGGGGGTGGGGTGGGCAGTGTTCGGGGAGGAGAGAGACAGAGAGACAGAGAGAGAGAAAGCCCGAGCTTAGTCGGCTGTCTCTTGGGAAATTCTTCCCAGTGTGGAGCAGCCAGCTCTCGGTCCAGCCCTTTTCTTCTCACCCCGGCCTCACCAAGATTAGAGAAGGTTGGGAAGCTTTACCTCTGCAGGCTTCTCTGTCCTCTACCTCCACCCAGGTCCTAGCTGCAGAGGGAGGCCTCCCTGCAGATTAGACTCCGGCTGCATGCTGCTTCAGCCAGCTCCCTCCCTGCCTTCCCTGATTCCACTCCCTTCTCATCTTCTGCCTCCCACATCCCCCTTTCCAGAAGCCCGACTCCTCTCCCAGTCCCTTCCTCTACCCCACGCGTGCTTCTGTGAGCACACTCACGCTCACACACACACACACACACTCATACACAGCGGTTGTTTCTGCCATGAAAAGAATGCATCTGTGTTGGGGTTGGCCAGCTGCCTGTATCCCTTGCTGCTCCAAGCTTCCCAGCCGGCATTCCACAAGAGGGTCCCTGGCCTTCAGAAGGCCACAGGAATGTCCCCACCCCCTGACTCTGGCCTAGCCTCCCCTTTCCAGAGTTTAAGAAAATAACAGCGAGTGAAAGGTATGTTTCTCCCTCCAAGTCTTGCTGAGGGGGGTTGTAGGGAGGAGGCGGCGGCATTAAACAAGGCTCTCTGGCTGTGCTCTAGGTCAAGGAAGGCAGAGAGATTCTGTCCTGAGGGGCAGCAAAGCTCTGGATGAGGTGGGGATTCCTGGGAGGGGAGAGCTGGAAGGCCCTGTCAGAGGCATGGCTGGCTATGCTCTGGGCCATCAGTGGCATGCTACAAGAAGCCCAGGGCTTCCTTTTTTTTTTTTTTTTTTTTGGTTCTGGCTTGGCTGATGGCAACACCTTTCCTGGGTCTGACCAAAGGGAAATTGTGGCAGAGTGTTGCTGGTCTCAGCAGTGTGAAACCGATGCCAGGTCCCAAACTTTGGCATTTCTCTGCTCTCTGGGAACCTGGAAACAGGGAAGACCCTTGGGAAAGAAAACCACCATCTGAGATACAGAAATGCAGTCTGTGCTGCGGCTGTGAGGATCCCAAATACGTGTGGCTCTCATCCTCCAATGATGGCAGCCAAGGACAGGAGTGACTCCCAGGAACTCTGCCCTTGACAGGAAGTGGGCCTGTGTGAAGTACCCTGAGAATGCAGCTTTTGACTTTGCTTTTGGAAAAAGTGAAGTGTATCCCCTTTCCTACTGCCTACCCGTCCCTTCAGTACCCCCAGTGATTTCTAGAACATGCTTACATGTGGCTTCGTGCACAAGGGAGGAGAAGGGGTTTGTCTCTGGCCTCCATCCTGGAACAGAGCGTTCAAGAGAGTTTGGAGGTTGAGGGGAGCAAATGGCTCCCTTCTGAAGGTCGGAAATCCTGGTTGTTGTAGTACGTGCAGTTGGGACATAAATAGGGTTAGGGAGCCATGGGGCATCTCCGTGACAGAGTTGGGCCAGCCATGGGGTCTTCTCTCTACCCTGAATCTTAGGAGCGTGTCCCTGGCACCGTATGGAATGAGATTGATGACATGCAGGTGTTTCGGATTCTGGACCTAGAGGATTTTGAAAAAATGTTTTCAGCCTATCAAAGGCACCAGGTAAGACCCTACATGCTCTGGCTTTTTGGGTTTTGATTTCCATATACCATACTCTCAAATCCAACTTCAGCCTCTGCTCTCCCTTCCTTCTTCCCTTCCCTCCTTCCTTCCTCACATGTATACTGAATGGTTTTATTCTTTGTTGGGTGCCATGTGCTTGCTGAGGATGTTGGTATAAAACAGAGGTGCACAAACCAGGCCAGTAGGGGGAAACATCCTTGTATTATGGTTCATATTTACACACCAAGTACTGAAATGGTATTTGGTCCATTTCTCCCTTCCATTCTGGAGCACGGGAGGTAGAGTTGCAAGGCCGGACCACTGTGGACCCTTGTTCTCTTTGGTTCAGGACTTAGGGACTAGGCTTAGAAGGCATAATAACTTTTCAAACAACTTTTCTACCACATGTTGTCTCGCAAAGCCTCTATGAGATGAAGCAGGGGATGTTGCCTTGCAAGGAAGGCAGAGGTGCTGTTCCACGTCACTCAGGGGCTGAGGCTGGGCCTGGAAAGGTCTGGAGAGGCCCTGACATTGCTCTCAAGGCTCTATGTGCAGGTGGCTGCCAGCAAGTCTGGTCCTTCAGTCACAGAGAAAGTAGGGGGTGAGTTGGTGGCAGAACGCAGGGCGTTCCTCGGGTGGGAATCTCAGACTGTGCTGAGTACCTGTGGTGACTGCCAAAAGGGTTGATTCTCAGACCTCATTCTCAAATGGATGTGATTCAGGAGATGAGTTGGGGCCCAGGAATCTGCATGGTGACTAGCACCGCTGGAGGCCTTCCTTCTAAGTCCACTTGGGGAATGAGCAGCTTAGAAACCTCAGGGACTTGCTTTCTCTCTGGCCCACCCCAGAGGGACTGTTCCCTCTTGAGGTTGGGCTGCTGTCTTCTTTGCTTTCTCTACTTAGCCTAAGTAGAGGGTTTTAGTCTTGAGGGTTTCCCCCGGTGCCAATGAGTGGGTCCTGGCAGTGCCTGGCTCCCCACTGAGCTGGAGAGGGTGCCCTGGCTCAGTTTCTGCCCAGCCCTGACCTGTAGATGACCGAGGACACATGCAGCCACTCCTAGGGCACTGGCCAAAGGGAAGGAGGTGGGATCATCTGGCCAGGTGATCGTTTATTTAATTTAAATATGGGTGCCCACAGCATCTGATTCTCTTCTCCTAATTCCAGGAGACATTTATAACCCATGCCCATGTCAGCCTGGCAGCTAAGGCTGCTGGAGCTGAAAGGAACTCTTATGAGCACGGGTTCCTGGGAGCCAATTCTCTCTGAGTGGGGCTGAGGACAGAGGAGTGTGTAGCAAGCGTATCAGGCTTGGTGATCATAGGCTGCCTCCTAGTTTGAGTCTTCCTGCAGGACAGGGCTCTGGCCCAGGCCACTCAGGCTCCAGGGCCTGGAGGTGAGGTTGGGATGGGGTCAGTCAGGAAAGAGACCAACTGGGTCTGGGGCCTCCCAGCTTGCTGAGTTGAGAAGAGTTAAGACTGAAAGATCCCCTGTCCTGTCCCCCTCACTCCTCTGAGCTCACTCAGTCTGGTCACCTGCCTCCCCTCACCCAGTAGGCTGCCCAGTCTCTGGGACTGAAATCCCAGCAGCAGGACTGGAGAGATCCCGAAGGCCATCTTAACCTTGTTGCCTCCTCTTGCAGATGGCCGTAGGGCAGGGCAGGTCCTGGGAGCCATGCTCTTCTCTGTGCCCGTGTGGGTTTTGCGTTGGTAGCTTCCACTCTGTCAGTGTCAGGGAGAACAGAGGTGTGGACTGTGCCTCTTCAGTTCCCCTTGCACAGGGAAGGACAGATGAGGGGCAAGGAGCAAATTCAAGGACACTTGCTTTTTGCTGCGTCAATAAACACAACTTTCTGGAGCTTCCCGACTGAGTTTGTGACTCCTCCCCTCTGGAGCAAGGTGAACTCATCCCAGGGTGGAGGAATGTCTTCTACCCTCTCTGCAGATTTTCAGCAGAGGCAAAGGAAGAACAGACAGCAAAGCCTGCAGTGGGAGAACTCGGGGGGTTGGTCTGCCCTGACCAGGGAGTGGTGGTCCCACTGGGCGGATGGGAGGCGCTGCCTGATCTCTGCTTCGTTTGGCTTCTCTATGAGTGCATGTATGCTAGAAGCAGCTCCTGTCTAGTGCTACTTACAGGCCCGTCTCCAACCATGGGTCTCACTGGGACGAAGGGGACAGTGTAGATGCTGAGGTATCCCCATGTCTGTCATGCTATTTCTGGGTCCCCAAATGTCTTGGCTAATGTTGTGCATGTTTAATTCTCTGTTGGCTGTGGCTGCTGCCTAGGAGCTGATAACTAATCCTCCTCAGCAGGTGAGTTACTCTTGGGGCTCTGACCACTCCAACTTTGAACTGATGTCCTGGGCTGCTGCTCTGTACTGGGCCTGACAGAGGGGACTTGTCCATTCCACCTTCTACCTTATTCCCCATTCACACAGGGTGGTGTGGGAGAGGGTCCCCAAAGAGAAAGAAGCAATGTAGCAGAGGGAGGTAATCAAATAGACCCCTGGCAGCAGTGGAGGTCAGTGTCTCCTGGAATGAGAAGAAGGCTCCTAGGTCTATTGTCTGATCCACCAGGCCAAAGGAGAGCCTTTCTTGTAAGGACACGTAGGGTAGGCACTACACAGGTCTAGGGGCACAATTCACAGAGAACCATGTGAGACGGCCCCTGCAGCGGCGCAAGAGGGACCTGCCAGAGGAAGGACAGTACACTAGACAGCCTCCTACCTCACAGGGGCCCAAGAGGGGGAGTGGGGCGGGATCAGTGATTTCTCTGAAATCTGCCTGCTGGAACCTCAGAGGAGAGAGTTCTGCCTCAGTTTCCTTACCTGTGAACTTGTGGGTGCTCTCTACCCTGGGCACACTGGATGGTACCTGAAGTCCCTAGGCGTCAGCAACTGTTCCATCGGGGTTTGCAACCAGCTTCTCAGCATAAGCCTGAGGGAGGGCATCTGGGTTGCACAGTGGGAGTGGGAACTGATTCTGTGGGAGACATGGTAGGTTATGTCACATTGCCCAAAGCCACAGAGATCAGTCACACCCTGACCCAGTGGCACAGCCCCTTCCCTTGTTGCCCAGAATGGATAATTTCTAAAAAAAAAAAAAAAAAAAAAAAAAAAAATTAGGGGGGCTCCTCAGTGTCCTTCCCCAACCCCTTGGGGCCTATGGAAAAGTTCCGAATACCTTGTCTTAAAGGTAGCTGTTAGCCACCCTCCTCTCTCTCCGTCTTTTCCTTCTCCCTTCCCCTCATGCCAGGAGCACTGCATTCCTGGATTGGTAGGAGGTGGCTCTTCGGGGGTGGGCAAGAGGAGGATTGGGGAACACACACCTCAACTGTCCACTTCACTTGTTGGTTACAGAAAGAACTGGGCTCCACTGAGGACATCTACCTGGCTTCTCGCAAGGTCAAAGAGCTGTCGGTCATTGACGGCCGGAGGGCCCAGAACTGCATCATTCTTCTTTCCAAGTATGTGCAAAAGAAGGTAGTTGAGTTGAATGCCTGGGGGACAAAGGGAATGGAGGCGTGGAGTGATGGTGGTCTGGGGCCCCTCCGTCTCTGCTGTCCCCTGGGAGGGGGCGGGCATTGATCTGGAGCTGTCTCCTGGGAACCTGCCTTGAGCAGCAGTTTGGGGCTCTGCAGGCAGGGAACTGCCCAGTCATGAGGCCCTCGTGTAGCCCGGTCAGCTTCTGGCGGCAGAGTTGCTCTAAGCCCACGGAGGGCCTCGCTTGGCTCACGCCACGGAGCAGCATGACCTCAGCCTCTAAGCATTTCCCGTGGCTGCAGAACAAACAGGGCAGTATCTGTGCTCACAGCATAGCTTCTGTGCAGAGGCCTCCTGCCTGAGCCAGGGTCAGAGGGCACCACTTCCCATACTAGTCTTAGTGCTGCCCCAGCCGCCTCTGAGACATCCTCTCCCCTTTCCTCTCACAAGCCCCCAGGCCTCAGTCTCCCCCACTTGATGGTGGAAAGACTTCTGAATCCCCAGGGTTCCTAATGGGGGTATGTGTGGAGGGGATAGGGAAGGGCTATGAGGGGGTGTGTGGGGAGTGTGGCTTCTCCCTCTCCCAGGCAGCGAGAGTGATTGGGACAGCTGTATGGGAGCTGAGGTGCTGTCAGAAGACAGAGCAATTCTGAGTTCTGAGAATGAAGGCAGCAGGAAATTGCTGTCTTAGTGGCTCGCCAGTAATCCTGTCATCCTGTGGAGATGGTGTGCATTTTTTAGGCATGAGGAGGAGGAGAAGGATCAGGAACTCTTTGCCCTGTTCCTTTGGTCTACCTTGAAGACATCTCTTTTACTCCCAAATGCCCCTATGAGCTTTGATGGAGTCTAAAGAGACTAGAGACCCTCACATCTCTATTTAGACACTAAAGTGCTCATTATCAAGTTTATGGACTGAATTGTATTAGTCTAGTCTAAGAAGGCTTTGTAGAGGAGTTGAGTGGGGAGTACTATTAAATGTATTCCCAAGTTTGTGTTAGGGAATGAGGGAAGATGGAGGTGGTACCTTTTGGAGGAGGACATTGAGGGCTGTCCTGGATGGAGGGGCCGGGCCAGACCAGGCTGCTCAGTGGGTGGGGTTTTGTCTTAGGTTGAAGCTTTCTAATGAGGAGATCCGGCAGGCCATCTTGAAGATGGATGAGCAGGAGGACCTCGCTAAGGACATGCTGGAGCAGGTGAGGACCCTCGTGGGAAGGAAGGGGAGCTCAACCCAGGGGGCAGCCATGCCCCTTCCTGAAAGCCCCCAGAGAGGCTGTGACTCTTGGGTCAAGGAGAAATCAGGCTGAAAGAGCTGGGGAGGTTTATAGAAACCTGGCCTTGGCCACCCTTTCTCGGGGAAAGCTGGAAAGGCTGCATCGTCTCAAGGGTTTGTTCCCTAATGGCTCCCAAGGCAAATCTTCCCCAAATCTCTTCCCCCTCAGTTTTTTGGATCCTTTGAGAAACCTAGAAAACACACACACACACAAGCATTATCAATTGGACTTCATTACAGTTAAGTACTTCTGTTCATCAAAGAGCACAGTTATTGAGTGAAAAGAGAAGAGAAATCTTAGAAGATATTTGCTATACATGCATGTAACAAAGATCACACTCAGTTCAAAGAACTCTACAAATCAATGAGAAAATGATGAAGAAATCAACTTAAAAAGGAGCAAAAGACTTGAGCAGGTGCTTCATGAAAGAGGATTTCCAAATAGCCAATAAGCATATGAAAAGGTGTTCCATACTATTAGTTATCAGAGAAATACAGTCAACCATAGTAAGAGGGCACCACACAGCCACCAGAGCGCTAAAATTAAAAAGACTGACAATGCTATTTGCTGCCAAGGATGTGAAGCAATTGAAATTCTCAACTGGCACAATTATTTTGGAAAACTTGGCAGTGCTCAGTATAGCTAAATATATACCCACCCTATTGCCTAGTAATCCCACTCTCAGGTATAGCTCCAGGGAAACAAGTACAAATGCTGACTAAAAGAAATATACAAGGCCAGGCACACTGGCTCATGTCTGTTATCCCAGCACTTTGGGAGGCTGAGGCGGGCGGATCACCTGAGGTTGGGAGTTCAAGACCAGCCTGGCCAACACGGTGAAACTCTGCTTCTACTAAAAGTACCAAATTAGCTGGGCATGCAGCATGCTTGTAATCCCAGCTACTTGGGAGACTGAGGCAGGAAAATCACCTGAACCTGGGAATAGAGGTTGTGGTAAGCTGAGATCACTGGATCTCAGTTGCCCATTGCACTCCAGCCTGGGCAACGAGCAAAACTCTTTCTTGAAAGAAAGAAATATACAAGAATATAGCTGACCCTCAATAATGTGGGGAGCTAGAGGCATTGACCCCCTACATAGTTAAAAACCCACATATAACTTTTAACTTCCCAATAACTTAGCTACTAATTGCCTACTGTTGAACAGAAGCCTTAGTGATAAACAGCCAGCCAATTAACACATTTTTGATGTTGTACGTATTATATGCTGTATTGTTACAACAAAGTAAGCTAGAGAAAAGAAAATGTGTTTAGGAAATCATTAGGTCAGGCATGGTGGCTCACGCCTATAATGCCAGCACTTTGGGAAGCTGAGACGAGCAGATTACTTGAGGTCAGAAGTTTTAGACCAGCCTGGCCAGCATGGTGAGACCCTGTCTCTACTAAAAAATACAAAAATTAGCCAGGCGTGATGGTGCTTGCTCATAGTCCCAGCTACTCGGGTGGCTGAGGCAGGAGAATCACTTGAACCCAGGAGGTGAAGGTTGCAGTGAGCTGAGATAGCACCACTGCACTCCAGCCTAGGCAACAGAGTGAGTGAGACTCTGTTAAAAAAAAAAATCATTAGAAGGAGAAAATATATATACTGTTCATTGAGGGGAGGTAGATCATCATAGAGGTCTTCAGTCTTCATCCTTATTGCCTTCATGCTAAGGAGGAGGAAGAAGAGTGGCTGGTCTTACTGTCTTAGGGATGGCAGAGGTGGAAGAAAATCCCCCACATACAAGTGGTTCAACCCTGTGTCATTCAGGGGCCAACTCTATTTACAGCAACTTTATAAAACCCCCAAACTGAATAGCCCAACTGTCCAACAATAGGAATGTGAATAATCAGACTGCGGTATATTCATACAGTAGAATCCTACTCAGCAATAAATAAGGAGAGAAGGAGAAGCCAGACATAAAAGAGAGCATACAGCATGAGTTCAAGGACAGGCAAATCTGGCTAAGGTCCCAGAATTCAGCTGAGAGCCTATATTCACTTGAATGGCTGACTGAAGTGATGCAAAATAACTTTCTTGGGAGATGGAAATGTTCTGTATCTTAATCTGAATGATGATTCAATGGATGGAAATTTGACAAAAATCACTGAACTGCACATTTAAAATGGGTGCGTTTTATTTTATGTAAATTATACCTCAAGTTGGTTTGAAAGGAAAGAAAAATCACTGAGCTGTACCTTGAGAAATAGTGTACTTTAGGCCGGACATGGTGGCTCCTACCTATAATCCTAGCACTTTTGGAGGCTGAAGTGAGAGGATCACTTGAGCTCAGGAGCTGAAGATCAGCCTGGGCTACATAGTGAGATCTTGTCTTTACCAAGAAAAAAAAAAAAGAAAAAGTAACCCACCATGTGCTGCATCCCTGTAGCCTCAGCTACTGAGGAGCTGAGGTGGGAGGATTGCTTGAGCCCAGGAGGTCTAGGCTACAGTGAGCTAGGATCATACCACTGCATTCTAGCCTGGGTGACAGAGCAAGACCACATCTTAAAAAAGAAAAAAAAAAGTTCAGAGCTGGCTGCTCTGTCATCCCCTTCAGGCAGATGAAACAAATCTGTCCACGTGAGGATGCCTCTCTTTCAAGGCACCCTCCCCATCTTGAGCCAAGTCAGTACAGCTTCTCACAACCTGCACCCCGCATCTGCTGCTCACCCGTTGCTTGTGTGACTTGCACCTGCTCTTTGCAGCTCCTCAAGTTCATCCCAGAGAAGAGTGACATTGACCTCCTGGAGGAGCACAAGCATGAGATCGAGCGGATGGCCCGCGCTGACCGCTTCCTCTACGAAATGAGCAGGTCAGGGCCATGGGCATGGTGGGGGGCTGGGATTGGGGCAGGTGGGATTCTGGCAGGCGGGGCTGGGAATGGGGCAGGTAGGGTTTTGCAAAGGGGAAGGGGATGGAGGTGGGCAGGCTCAAGAGGAGGCTGGAGCTGGCTCCTGGAGGGGTGAGGGTGAAATACCTCAAGATATGGCTAACTTTGTCCACAGGATTGACCACTACCAGCAGCGACTGCAAGCCCTGTTCTTCAAGAAGAAATTCCAGGAGAGGCTGGCAGAGGCAAAGCCCAAAGTAGAAGGTAGGGCTGAGGGTTGCAGGAGGCCTCGAGTGGAGATGCATCTGAGAAGGGCGGGGTAGGTGGGAGCCACTGAACAGGGGCAGAGGGAAACCCCTTTCTTATTCTCAACCTGAAAGCAAAAGGTCAAAGACAAAATGCAAAATGATTATGAAAATATGCACTTGCTTATATGAACACATGCGCCAACCTTGTGACATGTTGCTAATGCCTCAGTTAATGCAAGCTCTTTAGGTACTCCCAAGGGATTGCCTGTGCTGATGGCAGAGGAGGGAGGGGCATGGAGTTGTCGTGAGAGGCAGGAGATCAGGATGGTGGGCAGACATGGGGACCCAGGAGGCAACAAGCAGAAGAGGCTGGGAGGCTCATGTGTGGGGAGGACAGGGTCAGCAGAGTGGAGGAAGAGAGGCTGTTTCCTCTCATGATTTTCTTTTGCTGTGCAGAAGCTCTTACGTTTAGTTAGGGCCCATTTGTCTATTTTGGCTTTTGTTGCCATTGCTTTCGGATTACAGGCGTGTTTCAGTCATGAATGCCTTGCTTATACCTATGGCCAACAAATATATGAAAAAATGCTCATCATCACTGGTCATTAGAGAAATGCAAATCAAAACTACATTGAGATACCATCTCACACCAGTTAGAATGGTGATCATTAAAAAATCTAGAGACAACAGCTGCTGGAGAAGATGTGGAGAAGCAGGAACACTTTTACACTGTTGGTGGGAGTATAAATTAGTGCAACCATTGTGGATGACAGTGTGGTGATTCCTCAAGGAGCTAGAAATAGAAATTCCATTTGACCCAGCAATTAGTGGGTATATACTGAAAGGTTTATAAATCATTCTATTATAAAGACGCATGCACACATGTGTTCATTGCAGCACTGTTTACAATAGCCTGGAACCAACAAGACCTGGAACCAACCCAAATGCCCATCAAGGATAGATTGGATAAAGAACATGTGGCACATATACATCATGGAATACTATGCAGCCATAAAAAATGATGAGTTCATGTCCTTTGCAGGGACATGGATGAATCTGGAAACTATCATTCTCAGCAAACTGACAGAACAGAAAACCAAACACTGCATGTTCTCACTCATAGGCAGGTGTTGAACAATGAGAACACATGGACACAGGGGAGGGGAGCATCACACACTGGGGTCTCTTGCGGGGTGGGGAGATTGAGGAGGGATAACATTGGGAGAAATACCTAATGTAGGTGACAGGGGGATGGATGCAGCAAACCACCATGGCAATATGTATATCTATGAACAATTCTGCAAGATCTGCACATGTACCCCAGAACTTAACTTATATATATATATATATATATATATATATATATATATATATATATATATAATATAATATAATATGTATTAAAAAGCCTGTTTCCAGGATGTTGAGGTTACCAGTCTCGGGGCAGAACAGAGCATGGGCACCCCCTGCTGGACACCAGGGCCAGTCAGTACTCCTCGACATGCCCAGTCCAGAGAGTAGCCCTTCCTGAAATATCATTGAGACGCTTCAGGGAGAGTCTGTGGATAGGGTGGAGCACGCAGAGCTAAGGCAGATGTTTTTCGTAATCAGACCTTGTTCCCCCCACCACACACAGGGAAAGGGATCTGCAGGTGGTAAGCATAATCAGTTGAGAGAGAAGGAAAGAGAGCAGCAGTGACTTCATCTCTGAGGTCTGGCCAACTCTCCTACCCTAGTGATGGGTGAATCCTTATCTTCATCACAACTTTCTTTCATCCTGCTGCAGACTGCCTGCATGCAGCACAAATAAGGTGTTCAGCCCAAGACACGTGCACACAACTCTTTGTGTGTCTTGGGTAAGTGGAACAAATGTGAGCAGTCGCCATTTGGAGATTTGGAACTGGAGTAGCTTAGCCACCACAAAGGCTTAATCTCAGTTTCCTGTTCCCAGGAGCCTAAGCTCTCCCTAAGAATTAGTAGATACTCAGGAAAGAGACTCCCTTTGATATCAAGCTAAGCTGAGTAAGATGTGTTTGGTATAGCAAAATCTGCTGGGGAAAGCTGCTTTTCTGTAGCTCCGCTCTGTAATAATTGTTTTGTATAGCAATGGCTGCTGTCCTTGTATAGACCAGATATAGGTCTCTTTCCTCTAAGAGCTAGATGGGAAAAGCATGCCTGAAGTTGTGTATTATAGAATCAGATCGTTGTGTGTGACTGTGGGTGGAGAAAAGAGGATTGTGCAAAGATGGGATTCCTGTTCTTCCTTCCAGTTCTCCCAGGAAGTATTCCTGGAAGAGCTAAGATTTGGCCTATCCCAGCTAGGTGATGAGCTATTGACACCTGCCGTCCCACCCCGAGCAGGGGCTCTGAGTCCATTTGCCAAAAGCCAGTTCACCAGATTTGACAAATTTACCAGTTCCTCTATGAATATATTCATAAACGTATTATTCTTGAATATATTCTTATGAATATATTTATTGCTGAATATACTACATTTACTGATTCTTATTATAAATACATTCACCGAATATAGTCAAGATGAATATGGTTGCAAATGTAATGTTCTTATGAATATATTCATGAATATATTATTCTTGCAAATATATCTAAAATGTCAGAACTGCATTTGGGAGTTTTCCCATTTACACTGATTTCCTTTGAACTCTTGTCATTTTCTGTTTTGCCAACATTTTAGCATCTTTAGGAGGATTCCTTTGCAGATTTTCCAAATAGCATATAAACCTTAGAAAAAACATCCCAACCAATCCAAGTATTTTTTTTTAACTTTTGAAATATAACATGCATACAGAAAAGTACGCAAATCATGAGTCCTACTTGAGGAATTAAAAAAGTGAACCACATGTGTGATCAACATCCAGGTCAAGATAAACAGTTTCCAACCCCCCCCCACCCCACCCCGCAGAGCTGCTTCATGTCCTTCTCCCAACTTTTACACCCTCGCTCTTGTCTCTAAAGTCTAGATTAGTTTCATCAGTTTTGAACTTTATTTTTTTGAGACAGGGTCCTGCCCTGTCACTCAGGCTGGAGTGCAGCAGTGTGATCTTGGCTCACTGTAAACTCTGCCTACTGAGCTCAAGGTACCCTCCTGCCTCAGCCTCCCAAGTAGCTGGCACTACAGGCACATGCCACCAGCTTGGCTAAGTTTTGTACTTTTGTAGAGATGGACCTTCACCATGTTGCCCAGGGCTGGTCTTGAACTCCTAGGCTCAAATGATCTGCTCACCTCGGCCTCCCAAAGTGCTAGGATTGTAGGCATGAGCCACCGTGCCTGGTCTGTTTTGAACTTTATAGGAATGGAATAATAGAGTATGAATAATTTAATTTTATGCTGCCAACTTTTGCTCAACATTATGTTGTGACTTGTCCCTAATGTTACATGTAGCAGTGGGTTATTCATTTTCAGTTCTGCATTTTCTTCCATTATATGAATATACTGTAACTTATCCATTCTATTTCAAATTAAAAAAAAAAAAACACAAAACTAGAAACAATAGAAATACTCATCAAAAATAATGTGACTTTTAGGTTACAGAGTATGTACATGTTCAACTTAAAAGCTACCGACAAACCTTACTATTCATTTTTACAACTTTTTTTTTTTTTTGAGATGGAGTCTCACTCTTGCCCAGGTTGCAGTGCAGTGGCATGATCTCGGCTCACTGCAACCTCCGTATCCTGGGTTCAAGCAATTCTTCTATCTCAGCCTCCCAAGTAGCTGGGATTACAGGCGTGTGCCACCACACCCAGTTAAGTTTTGTATTTTTAGTAGAGACAGGGTTTCACCATGTTGGCCAGACTTGTCTCGAACTCCTGACCTCAGATGATCTGCCAGCCTTGGCCTCCCGAAGTGCTGGTAGAGCTTCTTTTCAACAGTTACTTATTTCTAACTTTGTTAGAAGCTTTCTGCAAACTTCTAGCCAAGTGGTTTTCATTTTATCTTCCTAGCAGCATCTTAAAGAATGTTCAGTTTGGCATAAGCCAAAGATCACAGGGTAATCTGGTCTTTTTGTTGCCACATTGAATATTCAAAAAGCATATTCTATAACTAGTAGACAAAAATCTTAGTATAGGATTTGTGTCTTCCTTCTGTGCACCAACCACAAAGGCATCACAGCCGAGGAAGGGCCAGAGCATACACAGCAGGATGAATTATTGAAGTTTTGGTTACTGTTAGCTTAGTTTGCATTTCTAGCAAAGCTGTTATTTAAAGCATTGGGGGAAAATGGTTAAGATGGCCAAAGGTTGGAAAAATCTTCAAAATGATATTCAATAGGATGTCAAGTAGCTTATTTCATCAAATCTTAGACACTGTCAACTGAAAATCATGCCATTATTTTATAGAACAAAAATAATAGATGATAATTGAGGACATTTAATTAATGGATTTTCTTTCCAAAAGACCAATAAAATACAGCATTTCAAGACAGGTAGAATCCCATATAGGTAAAATGCTAAGTTAAGTGCTAGGTATCGAGAAGTAACAGTGTCATATTCATGAGTATATTCAAAGAAAGAATACCTGATTTTTTTATTTTTTATTTTTTTGAGACAGAGTCACATACTGTTGCCCAGGCTGGAGTGCAGTGATGCAATCTCAGCTCACTGCAACCTTAACCTCCTGGGTTCAAGTGATTCTTCTACTTGGGCCTCCCAAGCAGCTGGGATTACAGGCATGTGCCACCACACCCAGCTAATTTTTGTATTTTTAGTAGAGACGGGGTTTCACCATGTTGGCCAGGGTGATCGTGAACTCCTGACCTCAACTTATCTGCCTGCCTTAGCCTCCCAAAGTGCTGGGATTACAGGTGGGAGCCATTGCACCTGGTCTTTTTAATCTTTAAATACATGTGAGAAAACCTCTTCTGAAATTATATTCTTGGGAAGAGCTGGCATGTCTTACAAATGGGGTGTCTGCTTCCCCTGGAGGTGGGTGAATGTGGGGATGTGAAATGGATGAGTCTGCTGAGGAGTGGGTATAACCTCTGCCTCACTTAAAGTTGAAGACTTTTGACAGCCCATTTTCTGATCTTTGTGGTGGCATCTTTCTGGGGTGCAAGGGGACCCACTGCCCTGCCTGACCAACGCATGGCTCTGACCGGTGTCTCCTCTCTCAGCCATCCTGTTGGCCTCCCGGGAGCTGATCCGCAGCAAGCGTCTAAGGCAGATGCTAGAGGTCATCCTAGCCATAGGCAACTTCATGAACAAAGGGCAGCGTGGGGGTGCCTACGGGTTCCGGGTGGCCAGCCTCAACAAGATCGCTGACACCAAGTCCAGCATTGACAGGTGAGGACCTCCCCGCCCAGTCACTTCCTTGGCCTCTATCTCACCCTACCCTGGCCTCTCCCATTAGGATGGGAACATCCTAAGACTCATCACCCCTTTCTCTTAACTCCCCAGCCTAGTTTCCACCTGACCCTCATGCCCAGTTTCCTCTGTCACCCTTAACCTGACTTTTGTCCATAGAAACATCTCTCTGCTCCATTACCTGATCATGATCCTGGAGAAGCATTTTCCTGATATCCTGAACATGCCTTCAGAGCTACAGCATCTACCAGAAGCTGCCAAAGTCAAGTGAGACTTCCTTCTCCCCATAATGACTCTCACTCTGGTCTTAACTTTCCTCTTTTGGGGCCTACTCTGGGCTTGTTGATGGCTGATGTGAGACCTCGGTTCTTGTCTTCTCAGTTTAAAAGAATTTAGACAGACACACAGCAAAGTGGGTATAGCATAGAACGATGTATTGCAAAAGAAAAACAATGTCTTGTAAGTGATGTGCAGAGACATCCTGAGAGAGAGAGAGAGGATTCAGGGAGGGCTGCTTATAAGGATGAGGGCTGCAATGGGAAGACTCCCATTATGGGAGAGTTCTATGATTATTCATAAGGAGGTGGGAAGAGATATTAGGAAGCAGGTTCCGGATGGTCCGCTGGGGGCACATGTGCGGTAGCCGTACCTGCTTTTCCATACGTTGCATGTCCTATTAGCATCTTAAATCTCCACCCAGGGGTGTGTTTTTTGCTATCATATTTACTATTATATAATGGGCAAAGGATCAGTTTGAAGACAGGAAAAATCAACACACACGTGCTTTCTGAAGGGGAAGTCCCTACTGAAGATAGCTTTGCTTGAATGAGTGCAATTACAGTGAGAATGCTGAGGTTTATTGTGTTGACTGTATGGTTACCACCACAGTTTCTGTGTCCCGAGAACACGGTCACTTCCTTGACTACCCATCCTGCCTCAGGCCGACTCGGAATGGGCCATGCCTCAGGGTTTGCTTCTGGGAGAACCAAACAAAGACGATTTGCTCTTAAATCCTTATTTTGGAGATGATTTCAGAAAATACCAGTGGAAGAATGGGGAAATGAGCCAGAGAGAGAATGCCAGTAACAAACATTATTCAGCCAGTTACCACTTGCAGGCAATTGGTGCTTAACCCCATGAGGAATTCAGGGAGACAGTGTGGATACTTACATCAGTTTTCCCACCCAAAGGGCAAGGTTGCTGGGGCAATCAGACAGCAACTCCTGTTAGTAACGAGCTGAATGGCTCTACAGGGGCAGGGAATAACTCTGGCCATAGGTACAGGTGGAAGGAGCTTGGCCTCAAAAGGGCTGTGCCCACAGTTGGAAGAGTCAGGATCAGGCCCTACAATGTATGGTCCAAGGAAATGTGGGTGGGGCATCACAGCATGCGCTAGGCAGGACATCAGACCTCAACATCTAGGCTGATAGATGCCGTCTCCAGGAGAACCAGAAACATAATGGTAAATGGCTCAACTGGTATCCAATGCTGTTACTTGCAGGATCACTTAAAGAGTTTATAAGCATTACTTGGTAGTAATCAAGATAACTAGATCTAAGCCCGAGGCAACAGGTTGGAAACCTTCTGATATTGCAGCATGACATTTCTGATCTAGAAAGATCTATACATTGCAGTATGGATGTACAGACAGAGGCAGGAAGGGGAGGGGCTTTGTCAGGGCCAACATCAGTGGTCACAGCAAGGCTGGAACCCAGGTGCACTGACTCCCAGGCCACTGTGCTTGGCTCTGCTCTCTCCCTGAACCAGCCTCGGCACCTCAAGGTTGGAGCAGATGGTCCTCATTCCCCTCTCTCTGTGTCTTCTCACAGCCTAGCAGAGCTGGAGAAGGAGGTGGGCAACCTCAGGAAGGGCCTGAGAGCGGTGGAGGTGGTGAGTACATTGTCAACGCCTATCTGGGTGAGGGCTACTGTCAGAAAACCACTGTTCATGCTGCCTGTTACTGTACCCCAAGCTGCTAGACAGGGGCACAGAACAACAGGCACAGTGGGAACAGCCTCTAGCATAGGGTCAGCCCTCCAGAAGGAGGATTGGATGACTAGGGCTTACATTTGAGCCTTTTAAAAGGGGTCACTTGAGATTTTACCCATATTACTGTCCAACTTATGTCTATTCGGCAGCACAGTAGAATGAACTATATACATCTGACCCATGCCTACGCGAGATTCAAGTGCATGGGAAAGAAAATCCTCATCCCTTGACTGCCAGCTAGGGGCAGGAAGCACGCAATGTGTCAATGAGACCCATGTGCCCAGAAAGTTCTTCCTTATGTCTCTCTGCCTCTTTCCTGGGTCAGCAGAGGACCCAGGTCTCTTGTTCCCACCATTCCTGTTGTGACAGCTTCTCAGCTAATACTATCTATCTTTGGCCCTAGGCTTCCAGAAAACACCAGTAGAGCAGTGGGGAAGTAGGCCAGACTGACCCAGTATGGGGCTGTCTCTAAGTGTTATCATTCACATCTAGGAACAAGAGATCCTTCTCTGTGGAGAGAGACAGTGGGTAAGGGGAGAACGGACTTTAGAGACTGAGAAAGAACGTTTTGTCGCCACGATGGTGGGGGAAGATGATTTCCATATTTACAATTGTAGAGTCCTGTTAAGTGCTGCTCAAAGTGTGGTCCATGGACCAGCAGTCTCTGAATCAGCTGGGAGCTTTAGAAAAATCTCTTTAATTTGTGCATGAGTCACCTGGAGTCTTGTAAAAATGAGCCTTGTTAAAATGCAGCTTCTGATCCTGTGGGTCTGACATTCTGTATTTCAGGTGATGCTGCTGGCCCCAGGTCACACATTGGGTCTCAGCGCTCTAGAGCAAGAAAGATGGCAGGGTGGGCTGGCCGCTAACGCTTATAGTCTTTGCCATTCTTAGAACTCTGAGATGCAGGGCGTTCCCTCTTCTAAAGGGTTCGATGTGAGTGTCAAGAAGGATGGGAGACGCGGTGACCCCTGTGCCCTGGACTCTCATCTTGGCACCAGTCTAAGCAGCACTTTACTCTCCCTTCTCAGGAGCTGGAGTATCAGAGGCGCCAGGTGCGGGAGCCCAATGACAAGTTTGTCCCTGTGATGAGCGACTTCATTACGGTGTCCAGCTTCAGCTTCTCAGAGCTGGAGGACCAGTTAAATGAGGCCAGGGACAAGGTAAGGGTGCCCCAACCCCCACTGCTTGCCAACCCAGTCTTATCTAAACAAGCTTCTTCACCCATTCCTACCACAGACAGCCCAGGAGGGACAAAACCAGAGTTACAGAGCTTTGAGGGAAAACTATCTCCTCACTCTTAACAAGACCAACAGTGGGAACCATATACTGCAAATATGGTGGGGCATTTATCAGCTATCAGGTACCCTGTTATGTGTTTTAAAGATGTGTCACCATCTACTTTATGGGTTTTGTTAGAAGGTCATTTCCCACTTGGCACATGTGAACAGTGAAATCAGAGAGGTTAAGTAATGTGCCCAGCTCTAAATGGTAGAACTGGGTTAGAATCCTGACACGCAGCCTAGCAGTGGGCATGATTGTCCACTATGCCTCTACTGCTTCTCACATTAACATGCCCAGAGACCTCATGCATGCGGGTCTTATTAAAACATGGATTCTCATTTAGGAAGCCTGAGATTCTGCATTTCTAACAGGCTTGCAGGAGGTGAACCTGCTGCTGGTCCATGAAGCACACTTTGAGTAGCAAGATCTTTCTTAGTGGATACAGAGTAGACTCAATTAGCAATGGTAGCTCTAAGTGCCTGGCATATAGACGTATAGCTACTAACTCATCTAACTCCCCAATAGCACTATGATATAGATTACTCCCATTTTATAGAGGAAGAAGCTGAGGCACAGAGGGGTTAAGTTATTAACCTGATAACTAGAGGATCTCTGAAGTTCTGAGTTCTGCCATGCGATTTCCTGACCTCACGAAGGGCTTCCGAAGGTCTATACCCCTGATCTCAGGCCTACCCCTTACAGGCCTAGGGCTGGCTCTGAGGTGGACTGTGAGTGAGCCCAACTCTTTACCTGCCCAGGGTGTTAGCCTCAAGCCTCTCCTTAGCCTTGTTTCCTCGCCCCTTCCAGCCCTGCCCCCTGTGCCAACAGTCCCCAACCTTGCACCGGGCTCTGTGGCTGGAACCCAGCTAACCTCAGGGGCTGTGCCCAGCATGCTCCGGGCACTTCCCAGCAACCCTGTTCTCTCTCCCTTGACAGTTCGCCAAGGCCTTGATGCACTTCGGGGAACATGACAGCAAGATGCAGCCGGACGAATTCTTTGGCATCTTTGACACCTTCTTGCAGGCCTTCTCGGAGGCCCGGCAGGACCTAGAGGCCATGAGGCGGAGGAAGGAGGAGGAGGAGCGGCGGGCGCGCATGGAAGCCATGGTGAGGGGCCATGCCATAGGGGTGGGTATCAGCCCCAGGAGAGAGAAGCCTCTTCCTAGCCTGAGGGAAGAGAGCAGTGTGAGGTGGGGAAGCCTGTATGTACCAGGGAGGAGGACAGTGGGGCCAACAGATACAGGTCGGCAGCATGGCCACGGCCTGGGAGTTAGGCCGAGGGGCTGCCCTGACCTCAGACCCTCGCTCTAAGAGGGTTCCCGCCTCTGGTACCCCACCCGCAGCTGAAGGAGCAGAGGGACCGTGAGCGGTGGCAGCGGCAGCGGAAGGTCCTGGCTGCGGGCAGCTCGCTGGAGGAGGGAGGCGAGTTCGATGACCTGGTGTCTGCCCTGCGCTCCGGGGAGGTCTTTGACAAGGACTTATGTAAGCTCAAACGCAGCCGCAAGCGATCAGGGAGCCAGGCCCTGGAAGTCACCCGGGAGCGCGCAATAAACCGGCTCCATTACTGACCTGGGGAACTGGCCACACAGGAGGCCGGGAGACAGGGCCGGGTGAGAACGGGGATGAGCGGAGGCGGTGGTGATACTTTAACCATTTGGTGCTTGGTTTAGAACCCTAGGCTGGGTCCTGGGGTGGGGGGCTGTGTGTGGCCGGACCAGGCATCTTCCCACACTTACCTTAAGGGGCTCCTCTCATCTCCCCTTCACACGATTCCTTCTGAGTTCTGGCCCCAGGGCTTATTCTGAGGCTGGCTTGGGACATCCCTGGAGGGCCTCCAACCAGGTAACCCCAGGCGGAGAGGGCCCTGCTCCCCATCCCCTACCACGGGCACCCATGTGCTGGCACAGAACAGTTCCAGATCCGCACTGGAGAGGTCCATGGCCTTGTCCAGATTTCCTGTGCGGCAGGGGGGATGATGAGGGGGCCCCTGAGAGGAAATCCAGACCCTGTCTCTTAACGGGAGGCTCAACAGAACATCGACTTGGGGGCAAACTTTCCTCTTGAAGGCAAACAGAGGCAGCATTATATATTCTAGTTAGATCAGCTCTGGTAGATTCCAGAAAACAGTGTCGGAAGGCTGATGCAGGTACCAAAGCCCTCAGGACAGAGTAGCAGTATCTATGTCCCATCACCAGTCCTCTGGCCTCTCTCTGCAGTCTTGTCTCCCTCCCTCCCTTTCCTCCCCTCACCTCCAAGATCCGTCTACTAATCCACAGTCCTAGGAAGACTCACCTTTGGGCTTTCCACAGTTACGGCTCTCTACCAGGTGCTTGATGAATCTGGTGAGGGAGGGGCTCAAGAAAGACCTCATTCATCACCACACCTCATGCCTTGGGCATATCCCACGTCCCCACCTCCTGGACACCTGGCCATTGTTGTGAAGCCAGACAGCGACCTCAAATGTTAACCTGGAGCCCGCTATGGCCCCTCGGTAGAGGGCAGCACTTGAATGCTTAGCTCCATCCCACAGCTCTCTATTTCATATAAATAGTTCAGGCCCTCCCACCCTCTTCTCTAACATTAGCCTCAAGGCAGAAGCCACAGTGGCCTCTGTGCAGCCTGCAGGCAGCCACTTAAGAACCATGTGTCCACTGGTGCTGGAGAGTTGGTTCCTCAGGTCTCTGAGGGCCAGAGCTGCACTTTGGGTAAAGATGCTGCCTCTAAGGGTATCCCCTCCTCTGAGGCATTTGGATGAGGGAAACTGAGATGGTGATGGAGGAGGAAGGCTGACATCCTCTGGGGAGCACATGCCTGAAGGGGCCAAGGAGGAAAACTCGGGGGTTGGGGGGCACATCCCCACCTCTTGTGCCCACTTTGGTTCTTTAGCCTTACAAGGGGCTCCTTCTGGTCTTCCCATTCTCCTACCTTCCATTTTGTCCATGTTGTGCTGGCCTTGGTAAATGGGATGGCCGTATCTAGACAAAATTCCTTTCTTCTAAACTCCATGAAGGCTCTTACTTTCAGTACTGTGCTCCGAGTTGACCTTTCATCCTCTGAGAGACTAGTCCTGCCTTGACCTCCACCATCAACCAGCTCTTGGCTCTTCTGCCCTTCCCTGTGTTTCTCACTTTCCAACCTCATCACTGGCTCAGGGTTATTGCCAGCGGAGGCTGGTGAGCTGGGCCCATTCTCAGCTGCCTCTACTTCTGCCTTTCACCTGCATCACACTCCTGGGGCTGGGACCGTAGTCGCTGCGGGGGAAGAAACCCAGGGTTGATGAGCCCAGCATGTGTGTTGGTTTGAGGGGGTGGGCGGCGCATGTGTTCTGGTGGGAGGGATCTGAGCAAGTGCAAGCCTGGCTGACACAGGTGTGAAGAGGCCATCCTGGAACCCAGATGAGGGCAAAGATGAAGGCTTCCGGGCAGAGAAGCTGCAGAGAGTTTGGCTATACCCATCTGCACCCTTCCCCCCCACCCCAAGCTCCCACTGCAAGAGAGGCATTAGAATGATAGGAGGTGGTGGGTGAGGCCTCTAAAGGTCCGCTCCCAAACTGGCCAGGCTGATGCTAACCTAAACCCCCAAGGGGCAAGGGGCAGGGAAGAGGGGAGGGCTCCACAAGTGCGTCTGGCCTTCCCGCCCCCCGTGGAAGACTGGATACGTACCTCCAAAGACAAGGACTACGGAAGCTGTTCAAGACACATTTGATCTTCAGAAAAGCCGAATTTGGTTTAACTGCTGACAGAGGGCACAAATGCGTTGTTCCAGAGCCCAGCCTTCTCTAAAACATATTTTTTATTTATTATTTTCTAGATCTGGCCAGTGGCTCTGGTTCTAGATGCCACTGTAGCCAGGTCTCCAACAGTGCCTTGCACCACGGACTCATACTCAACTCAGTAAGAAGGGACTGGTGCCCAATGCGGGTGGCTGAGCTGATCCTTAATATGTTAAATGTTTTCGCCTCTTAATGTTTCTTGGTCTTGCTTTTTTTCATGTTCTCCCCACCACTCCTGCCACCTTTAAGTTTCTCCAGCTGTCTGATTTCCTGGCCAATGTAAAATTCATCATCAACCTGATGCAACCTTCTCAGCAGCAGCATTTCTGCCCTGTGATGGAAATAAAGTGTTTAGGGCAGTGGGAGGAGAAGATTCTGCAGGTGAATGGGGAGGGTCTGTTTCAGCCTCTCCCAACTCCCATCCCCATTTCCACCAACTGGGGCGCTGTCACTATCTCCCCCGACCTCTACCAGGGATGCCTTCACACCAAGGCTATTCTCACCAGCTGCCTCCGACGACATGAGGCTAAATGGACAAAGTCTGCAGTGTCCTTTTTCACTTGCACCTTTTTTATAAGAATATATTGTAATACTAAAAAATATTAAATTCATACCATCCCTACCCATTCTGCCTTTAAACTTGTGCCTTCCTGTGAGGGGATCTTGGGTGGGCTGGGAGTGGTGTCCTGCAGCCAGCTTGTACCAACTCTGTGAGAAGCTATTGTTCACATTTTCAGGAATTTTGCAAGCCATTTGACATTACATTGGTAGCTTGAAATTACTCCACGTGGGAGTATTTATAATCACAGAAATGGTCTTTACCGGAGAGCTGATTGTTAAACATTTGCCAGCACACCAGGGCAGAGGGGAGGCAGGCAGGAGGCACCACTGTGGATAGACCCAAAGACATCTAACCAAGTTAGAGAGCCCAGCAGGCCAGAACAGTGTTTGGGGATGTGAAAACCAGGAGCCTCCAATTGTTTTCTCTGATCTCCAGTAGGAGGTGATGCAAGCAATGAGCTTTGAACACCCCTGGCCACCACCTGACAAAAAGTTTCCCTTAGATGGTGCATTTCTATGCGCCCCCCCCTCCCCCAACCACCACCACTTCACATTCTCCCACAGGCTACTCTCTGTATAGCCCCTTAGGCCTTTGCAGGGCCTAAGGAGCATATTTCTTCCCCTTCTTCCCCCAGGGCAATGTGTCTTGGGATAGGGTTAATAGGTACAACCTTCTCTGTGAAAAGGCAGCAGCCCAGTGCCCTACCCACACAGAGTCTTCATTCTTGCATCTGCAAAGTTGGCATCATAGCTTTATTTGTGCGCTGTGAGGGTGAAGGCAATCTGTCATCGTCGTCTTTCTCTGATATGCTCCAGAATCAAGAGGGGTGAGTGAAACAGCCATGAGCAGGGCCAGGTGTGGGCTGCGAGGTACGTCAGGAGTCCTTAGGGCGGTGACCCATGTGTGCATATCCTGTTTCAGAGGAGGGGTCCTGAGGAAAGGGGGCCAGCAAGACTGGGCAGCGGTTAAGCTGAAAGCCTGCAAGTCTGAAGGGACACAGACTTGGGCAGAAGGAGAGATGAAGTCAGGACGGGCTGAGGGAGGCAGCGCTGCCGGGGAGAAGCTGGGATGCATTACTCAGCCAGGCTTGTGCTTTGCTCTCTTCAAAATGGGCTCCTCTGCTTAATGAGCCCTTCATCTCTCCCCAGGAGGGCAGAAGAGAAAACCCAAAATGAGAAGGAAAAGTTCTGGGCTGGACTCTCTGAAACTGGTGGTCTGCAACAGTCCACAAAGAACATGATTTCCCAGTTACCTAGCATTGCTGGCTGCAGTCCCGCTCCCATGACCTTAGTGTCTGTCCCGGAAGGCTTGAGGGCCTGCTGGTATCTTCCCTGCAGAAAGGAAGCTCCATCGATCATTAGAGATCATCTAGCAGCAGACCTAGTAGTAGAGCAGGCTCTCTTCCGGTTTACTGCTCAAGGTAAACAGTGACTGTGATTAAAGGAACCTGACATCTTTCCCTCAGCCCAAATTGCATCCCATCTCCAGGCCTGGCTGGGCCATGGGTGAGAACGGCAGGAAGGAGCTAAGCCCGATGGAAGTCCCCGCGCTGGCCACCAGTCTTGCTAATGAGCTTGATCTCCTCCAACACGATGTCCCTGCTGACAGCCTTGCACATGTCGTACAGGGTGAGGGCGGCCACTGCAGCAGAGGTCAGGGCCTCCATCTCCACCCCAGTGGGGCCCCGAGCCCGGCAAGATGCCCGGATCTCCACAGCATGGCGTGTGCTGTCCAGCTCCAGCTGCACCTGGACGTGGCTCAGGGCCACATGGTGGCACAGAGGGATCAGCTGGCTGGTCAGCTTGGCTGCCTGGACTCCAGCCAGCTGGGCCACCACCAGGGCATCTCCTTTCTTGAGCTGGTTCTGCTGGACAAGCTTGAAGGCTACAGGCCCCAGGAGGACCACGGCTGAGGCCACAGCCACCCGTTCTGTGTCTGGCTTCTTGCCCACATCTACCATCGCTGCCCGTCCTTCCGAGTCCACATGAGTTAGTTGTTCTGAGGTTAGCTGGGGTCCTGAGGGGGCAGCAGAAGCCCAGGAACCTGGGCTAAGGCACTTTGAGTTGGCATTTGAGTCTACATGGGAAGTGTAGTGTCTCTGAAAGGAGCCAGACCCCAGCTGCTGCTGGGCTAGAGGAGGGGTCTGGGGGACCCTGTATCCTTTCCATAAAGTGGCCATCTGGCTGGAGAAACTCATTCTGGATCTTAGACCCTCAACATGGAGGGCATCCCAGGAGGAAATGCTTGGATTGGCTGGTGGGGAATCACGGAACATCAGAAATAACTCTGCAAGTCAAGAAAAAAAGAGAAGAAAGACTAAGTCCAAAAGACAATTATTTTTCCCACCTGTACTCCCCAACCCTCTCCCTATCCCACCTCAAGTTCTCTTTCACAGTGAGGGGAAAGAGGAATGAAGAACAAAAAGCTTAGCGGGAAGAGACAAAACAGAAGATCCACAGATAGATGGCATCCAGAGTCCAAGTTCACAGCCCTTCTCACCCGGTGACGGACAGGGTAACAGCCCGCCCAGAGACTGCTGTGCCAGGGTGGCGAGGGTGACTCCGGGCCCCCTCATGAAAACCTTCTCATTTCTCAAGTTCTCTCCAGCAGCAGCAAGCTGAAGCCCAGCAGCAGCAAGCTGAATGTCCCTTCAATTTTCTTAAACCTAGAGCTAGGTCTCACCCTAAATTACCAATTACACTTATTTTCATCTTCACATTCTCCATGAAGAGTTAATACAACCATTTAGTTTACACACAAGATAATAAGAGGAATATTTGATCTACTTAAATGTTTTTCAAGTCCCCTCAAGCACATCAAAAGTGCACACAAACTGACGGCCTGATTCAGATGGTGCCAAGGGGGCCTGGGGAATGGTGCAGGGTCTCGTCACTCAAAGGGTGGCTGGCTCATGGACCAGCAGCACCAGCACCGCCTGAGAACTCACAAGAGATGCAGAATCCCATCCCAGACCTCCCAAGTCAGAATCCAAATGACAAAATCCCCAATGATTCACATGCATTCTGATAGGCCCTGTTCTAGGCAACTCTTGATTGTATAGAAAGCAGACCAATTACTCAGTATCTCTGAAAGTATGAAGCAAATGCTCCCCAGCTTCCCGCTTCCCATCATACTCTAAGCCCCGGACTTGCCAATGTCAAAGGTGCAGCCTCCCTTCTGGGGAGATGCTGTCAAGGACATGAAGGTGCCTCAGCTTGGGTCAGGGCACAACAAGAGGACTTTGATGCCGGGGGTGGAAGGAGAAGAGATGGGAGTCTTCTTCCCAATGGCAAGCTGCCTTTGCTTTCCTGGGCAGTTGGTGGGCAAAGATGGTCCTTGGGCTGTCTCTAGCCTGTTTTCCTCTGGGCCACTGAGCTCACTCTGCTCCAACCTCTAGAAAAAGGATCTTTCCTCTCATTTTTTCCCTCCTGCTAGTGGCACAGTTGAGGGGGCCCAGACCTGACTGTGGGCAAAGGGTCAAGGCCTCACCTGCTCTAATCTGGGCACAGTGAAAGAGGGGCAACAGCCACCCTACAGTGACTAGCCCAGCCCCCAGGGGTAGGAGACCACATAGGCCTTAAAAAGAGGGACTTTTGTTTGAAGCATCCTGCACATACTGTGATACGTCCTATGCAGATGTTCCTGAGAGTTAAGGAAGTGGGAAGCTGAAGTCTTGGCCATCTCCTCCTTGGAAAGGTGAGTAACATTATTAACTTGCTCCCTCAAGCTCTGCCCAGCCCAGCACAGATGTGTGGCCACACATCCACCAGTAGGGGCTAATGGCCAGATAACACAGTGCATGGATCAGTCTATACTACAGAGGACACCAGCCGTTGTATCTAAACTGGGAGATTTTAGAGCTGAGGAAAAGGCCTGTTTTAACCAGGACCTCAATTCTCAGGGAGCCGCTAACTTAGTGATCATTAAATCTGGTGGACCATTCCCCTGCTCCAATTTCTGGTGAGAAAGAAGGATCATTTCTGTGGCAGATATAGTAAGAGGGAAGATGAACAGGGAGGGAAGAAACCATAAAACCTTGAAGGTTAAGAAGAGATGAAGGAGGAATAGAACACACACAAGGATGAGAACATCAGCATGAAATGCAGGAGCTGGGGGTGCCTATGGCACGGCTCCCACCCCATGGGATCCCCAAATGACAAGGGTGAGTGGTTACGTACTGATGGGTCACCCACCGATGAGGATCATGGGCCGGTTCTTCATCTGGGAAATACTGAACATGCCTGGGGTGAGGGAAAGATGGGGAGGGAGAAGAAAGCAGGGGAAGGGGATAGAGAGGGTGAGGAGAGCAAAGTTCACTGAAACGAACGTGCTTGACGGCCCCAGCACATGCACTCAGCTATATGCACCCTGAAAAAAGGCCCCCATGTGTGCACCGCAAGGTCACTCATGGCTGTGCCCAGAGAACCAGTCTGTGGACATCAGGACCCTGCCCTCCATAAACAGAAGGCAACATGTGGGATGAGAGAGAAGCAATGTCATCCCCTCCTCCCCACCCAATAAAACAGCCCAAGAGAATTGGGGGTCCCCTCCTGTGCAGCCTCTGCTATGACATTTCCCCACAGAAGGAGAGCCATCATTGTACCCCGAGTCCAGGGGGCCAATAAGAGTGGGTGGTTTGGTAGTGGGGATGATGCTAACTCCAGCTTCCTACTAGGTGTTCCTTGGGCATCTCACCCCACAACTCCAGACCTTCCTCCAGGGGACAAGGCCCACTCACCATCCAGGCCAGCCCTCCCCACCCTGCCCTTACCTGCATGCTGCCGCTTCTTCCTGCCCACAGCAGCCCCGATGATTCTCAGCAGCTCCTGCTCAGAGGCCCCAGCTCGCAGGTGATCCCGCAGAGATACCTCAGAGTTTCCAAAGAGGCAGACCTACATGGGGTCGAGGACAACATGCCTTCATTATCGCTGAGAGCCTTGGCCTCCTGGCCTCTGAGCAGCTCATTCCTTCCCTGAATTCCCCAGGGAAGAGCACCAGGGCCCAGGCCTCCCATGGCAGGGCCCCCAGCAGTGAGAGACAGAGGTGCTGTAGGGAGGTCAGAGAGGCTAGAAGAGCAAGATGTAAAATTGGAATTCCCAATGCCTGTACTTGAGTGAGTCATATTTCCCTCAGTGTATTTGAAAAAACTAAGTAGATGCCAACAGAGATAGCACATAAAAATCCAGATCCGTATCTTCTCCTGAGACCCTTGCTGGAATGACCTCTTTATCACCATGAGAATGGCCCCCAATCAGCTGGAGCTGTCTGTGGCCTGGAAGTCCCCTACCCCCTGCTGTGCCATACACATCCCAATTCACCTCAGCCCCTCCAAGTCACTTGTGGATGTCACCTGCCTGCTCTGTACTTATCTGAGCTTGTGATCACTGCTTGGAAGCTTCAGCTGAGGGCTGGTGGGGATGACAACTTAAGGTCGTTCAAACTTGCTCAATGCTTCCCAACTTCTGTAAAGGATGAGGCAGCCCCAGAAATCAATGTATCTACCATCCTTCCACCAAAACTTATAAAGTATCTACTCGGTGCTAGCTCTGCACAAGACACTGTGGTCACAGAGAAAGAAGAATGCCTGAGAAGCTTGTGAGGGCAGAGACCACTGGGGAAGATAAGACAGAAGGGAAATCTAGGATCGTTCTAATTGCTTCACCTCATTCCTCAACTCCCCCACCAGCCCCCAGGTTCCCTTCTCTGCAACAAAGAGGTTCCTCCTGTGGACTTCACCTGCTGGGTCCCCCTCCAGCTGGCTCCTGCCTGGGAGGTCAGGGGGTAAAGGGAAAGAAAGACCTTGAGGCACTTCTCCCCTGCTTCCTCCCTGCTTTGGTATCTCTGGCAGCAGCTGCTTCTCTGCACAGCTCAAGTGCCAATGAGGTAGCCTCTCCTCTAAGGCTCCAGCCCTTCCTGGGCTCCAGTGACATCAATGCCTCCCCCTTGCCCTGTCAAAGTAGGAACAGCTGTTTGCTGCTGCTGGTCCCAAGTACCTCAGCATTCCTCAGTGGTTCCCTTAATCCTACGTGCTATAAATAGCTTCTTCACTACATTCTCTTCAGAATCCCATCTTCCATTTTCTGCCAAGACCTCACAGATACAGAAACCACCTACGGTCCAGGTCAATTCCATATCCGCAGCCCAGAAAAAAGCCCAAGCTTTTCAGCAACCTGCTGGATGGTTCCTTTTGGATTCAAGTTGGATGCATGTAAATCCAACCCACCATCACCACCTTCCCACAACTGTAAAAGATCCCAAGGCCTTCCAGATACCTTGATGCCTTCCTCCCGCTCCTTCCACAAACATTACCAAGCTCTCAGAATGTTCCTTCAACACACACTCTTACATATTTGGAGAACCACTGAACAGTCACCTAAATGTCTTCCTGTCATCACATCCAACCTGTGGCTTATAAAACATGCATGGGGGATGTCATCCCTGTTCAGGAACCTTACACAGCACCCTACTGTCCACAGAACGCATTCTGAACCAAAGCCCTCTCAATGTAGTTTTCCTGTAGCTAACTTTAATCTGCCCTAGCCTGCCCAACCAGTATGAACCCTACGTGTGCGCCCTCCCCTCCTCACTTGTGCCCCACCCATTCTTCAGGCTTGCCAAGGTCTGCAGTGCTCTTCCTTGAGGCCTAGCGCCTCATGGCCTATCCAGCCACGCATGCGGCAAGGACTCCCATGCCGCCACACATTGCCTCTGTTTGGTCTTGCCGCTAAGTCTGCATGGCCCTGATGAGAAGGGGTCCTGACATCCCCCACAGGGCCGAATGCAAACGACATGCTTGTTAGATATGAGTAACATCCATGTCTGGTTTCAGAGCTGAGCCCCTGGCCTGGTGGAAGGGGCTAACCATGGTGGGGGCCAGGCAAAATGCACATTGATCCTTCAGCATTCCATGAAAGCTGGAAAGGAGCTCCCAAAAAACCAGAAGCTGGACAGGCCATGAGGAAGGAAGGAATGATTCACGGTGACATTTCCAGAGTGGCCATGCATTCACTCCCACCTGCTGCTCCCATCATGCCCCCAAACCTGACATTATTGCACCAACCACCACCCACCCCTGCACTGTGCCCTGCCAGTCTTCTGTCCAATCAGGGAGCACAGGTGGGAGGAGCTCTGAGAACACAGGTGGCAAGGGTCTCCATGGTGGAGGGGATGCTCACCTTGAGGTTCCCATCAGCTGTGATTCGCAGGCGGTTGCAGGTCCCACAGAAATGCTCAGACATGGACGTGATGAAGCTGATCTGGCCTTGGAAGCCAGGGATTTTAAAGGCCTGGGTAGCGGAGAGTGGGAGGAAAAGGGCAGTGAAGGGGACGAGTTACAGAGCCCAGGCTCTCACTCGGTGACATCAGAACCTCCGCTCCTCAACCCTCTCCCAGAGGGGCCCATATGAGGCTCCACCCGAGGCCCTCAGGTGATAGAAGAATCTGGTAAGATGGATGACCCATGGGTTCCTGACCCATGCCTGGCTTGCCCTAGATAAAAGCTGCTAAGGCAGCATGTTTAGAAAAGGCTGTGTGGTGATGAGCATTTTTTCATATGTTTGTTGGCCTCCTGTATGTCTTCTTTTGTAAAGTATCTGTTCATATCCTTTGCCCATTTTTGAATGGGCTTGTTTGTTTTTTTCTTGTAGATCTGCTTTAGTTCTTTGTAAATTCTGGATATCAGCCCCTTGTCAGATGGGTAGACTGCAAAAATTTTTTCCCATTCTGTTGGCATCACTGGTCATCAGAGAAATGCAAATCAAAACCACATTGAGATACCATCTCACACCAGTTAGAATGGCGATCATTAAAAAATCGGGAAACAACAGATGCTGGAGAGGATGTGGAGAAATAGGAACACTTTTACACTGTTGGTGGGAATGTAAATTAATTCAACCATTGTGGAAGACAGTGTGGCGATTCCTCAAGGACCTAAAAATAGAAATCCCATTTGACCCAGCAATCCCATTACTGGGTATATATCCAAAGGATTATAAATCATTCTACTACAAGGACACGTGCACACGAATGTTCATTGCAGCACTGTTTACAATAGCAAAGACCTGGAACCAACCCAAATGCCCAACGATGATAGACTGGATAGGGAAAATGTGGTACATATACACCATGGAATATTATGCAGCCATCAAAAACGATGAGTTCACGTCCTTTATAGGGACATGGATGAACCTGGAAACCATCATTCTCAGCAAACTGACACAAGAGCAGAAAATCAAACACCGTATATTCTCGCTCATAGGCGAGTGTTGAACAATGAGAACACATGGACACAGGGAGGGGAGCACTACACACTGGGGTATGTTGGGGGGAAATGGGGGAGGGGAGGGGGGTGGGGAGGTGGGGAGAGATAGCATGGGGAGAAATGACAGATACAGGTGAGGGGACGGAAGGCAGCAAAGCACACTGCCATGTGTGTACCTATGCAACAATCTTGCATGTTCATCACATGTACCCCAAAACCTAAAATGCAATAAAAAAAAAAATTAAAAAAATAAAAAAAAATAAATTATATAAACACATTCAAAAGACTGTAAAAAAAAAAAAAAAAAAAAAAGAAAAGGCTGTGTGGAACAGGGATGAGCAGCGCCCCCTGCCACTTGCTGTAGTGTGTCCTCTGATACGTGACAGACC